>NC_079148.1:66109214-66709214 GCF_945859685.1 Eupeodes corollae | reverse complement strand
CTAAAAGTGAACATAGATCAACACAAGAAGCAAGTATTTGTTAACACCTTAATGATGACAACTCATCACTTATTGAATTTAGTATTTGAAATCACAGTTCAAGACCGAATCCTTGGCTTGGACTTAAATTCTTCTAAGTATACTGTTTAATTCGCATGTATAAAGATTGAACTTAACAGCTAGTCAAGTCAAAACGAACTTTAAATAGGAGTAAATCGGTTTCCCAAAGATTTTATCAGTCTCAAAAAAGATTTCATTTCGAATTTCGGTTTCGACATTTGGAGATGATCAAGAATGTTGACATTGAGTTATGAATTGATCAATAATTAACATTTAAAATTGAAAAACTGTTATTAACGTTTGCCTTAAGTCGAAATAACTTATTGTTTCCAATATAAATTAAGGAATTGTTTACCATTTGAAAAAGAACAAAATTATCTTGGATTTGCCATAATTCTGTGAAGGTATTAATTCTCTAAAAACTTAGATTAAATCTTCAAAAACTTCTATTCTAACAAAATTAATTCTTGCATATAGACTGAATAAGCTCTAAAATTTTATAAAAGAGTACAATTAGGTACGTGGTAGCAAACAAAAAGAAAAGTTAAAAAAAAAAACAATCTAAATACAAAATATTTTTCTCATCCCTACTAAAAATAAAAATAATAATCATTGTCATAAACAAAACTATGTAGTATTATTTATTTTTCCTTTCAAGGCTGTTATCAAAATCTTCATTTAAAAAAACAAAAATTCATCTCTGCTTGCTGTATTTGTGTTTATAAATATATACGTATATGTATTTTAATATAATTTGTGATAATTTTGACAAATATAAAACGTTGAAATTTGTCAGCTACATATTTCAATCATTTTAATTTTCAACATTGCAATCAAAAAAAGAAAACTACTAATTAATTATTAATATAAAAAAAAATATGTAAACTCGATTTAAAAAAAATATATAAAAATTTATAATCAAAATCAACACAAAACATAACAAGTATATATCAATTGAATTCGCTCATCGCCATTTTATGAAAACAAAAACAAACTAAAACATTTTAATGGAACAAATTAAACACGTTTAAACAGTGATAAAATCGAAACAAAAAGAATTAAAAAATAAATAAACAAGTTGCCAAATATTAAGAAATTTTATTTATTTCAAAACTCAACAGAAAGTAAAATATAGATTTCACGTTACTTTAAATTTAATTCAAACATTTAAAAATTATTACATAAACAAAAAGAAAGAAAACAAATACATTTATTTAAAATTTTTAAGAGTAATCAATTTTTAATATAAAACAAAAATTAAAAGTAATATAAATTCTAATAGCAAATAAGTTTTACAGTGAAATATTTTATTTATTTGACTTGTTACTACACAAAGGTATTTTATATTATAAATAATAATTTAATAACAAAATAAAACTTTATTATACAATTATAATTATATATTACAGAATTAGTTGCTTGGTAAGAAAGAAATTTGTAATAATGAATTTAAGAAAAACAAAAAAAGTAATTGTGCGATTATTAAGTCTATATATTTAATTAAATGTATAATAACGAATTGTTTAAAAATCGATTTAGTAATTAGACTTTTTTTCCAAAGCAATACTATTAGTTTTATTAATTAAAACTAAATTTTTTGGACAGTGTAGAATAATTTTAATTCTACAGTGTATAATGTAGGTATTTGATGAAAATATTTATGACAAACAAAATCACTAAACCTTAAATAAAATAAATTCCAGAATAGAAACAATCAAACTTAAAAATGTGTTTTTTTTATGTTATTTTTTCATGATTCCATAAGACTAATGGTTTCTCAATTTAACACAAGGTGCGTTAAAAAAATTAAGATTGTGTTACCCGAATAAAATTCTAAGAATAATTATTTGTAAACAAATCGAATCAAAATCAACCATTCAAACTTTCAACCAGCTCACCAAAAACTATATCTGGGCAGAAGCTTAAAATTTTGTGTTAGCTTAAGTACATGAAAGCGTTTAGGTTATGTCCGTTTTTTTCAATCTGAGCATGAAGAGAATTTTATGAGCTCAAAAAAAATAAATGCCGGAGCTAATGGAGTAAAAACGCTTACAAGTTATTGTAATCGGTAAGATTTGGCAAATTTAAAATTTTGACATTTCTCGAGGTTTTAAGTTTTATATGTCAAAAGCAATTTTGGTTTTTTTTTTTTGACAGGAGGAAATCTTCAAAAGACACTTGTCAGTATTCGATATCAAGCAGTGTGGGACTCTTAACCACTAAAACCACCTCTTCATCAGGACCAATCTTGAAGGATCGACTTCCGATTTTTTTTTTAACTTTGTACAATCACTTTGGGGGAAGTTTAAACTTTTAATACTTTCTCATGTTTTTTTTAGACCATAAGCTCATGAGGCTTGGTTCTTCCTAATCTCCGAACATGGTTTCTTATAATATTCAAGACGGACTCCATTTCAGAATTAGTATGACTTTGCAGTCTCTACATGTGCGATACAGCGTTTTTTTAACAACTTCTGTAACCATTTCTATTTGTAAGTCACGATGTAGATCGGTATTTTGTATGTACCAAGGTGCATTAACTATTCCACGAAGAACTTTGTTTTGGAATTTTTGGATGATTTAGGTATTTGTTTTCTTTGTACAGCCCCATAATTGGATTCCATAGGTCCAAACAGGCTTTAGCACTTGATTGTACAGCATTATTTTGTTTTGGATTGATAAATTAGAGGTCAAGTTTAGTTCTTTTCTTTTCTTTTTTTTCTTTTTGATGTGCTCTTTCCACTTTAGCTTTGCATCCAAAATCATTCCAAGGTATTTGGCCGTATTGGCGTAAGGTACAGCTTGATTATTAATGAATATTGGAATATTGTTTATCTTTTTATTTGTAAAATTTATATGTGAAGATTTTGTTTATTGAGTTTGATACGCCATTTTTCGGTCCAAGCTTTCACTGTGTCGACGGCATTTTGTAGTTTTACTGCTGCCTTAGAGACACATTTGTCGGGTACCAAAATTGCGGTATCATCTGCAAAAGTAGCCATTATGGTGTGATTACCAACTGGAATATCCCTTGTATATAGTAAATACAGGGTAGGACCTAGGACACTTCCTTGTGGTACAACGGCTTCTATTTTCTCCAATTCCGAGTATTCTTCATCGTACCTTACTCTAAACAATCAGTCTGAAATGTACGATTTTAATATTTCAAAGTATGTACTGCCTGGGAAGATCAATTTGCAAATTGTACTCAAGTCCCTCATGCCAAACCTTGTCAAAAGCTTGAGTAACATCTAAGAAAATAGCTGAATGTACTTGTTTTTCTTCTAATGCTTTTTCTATTACATCCAATATTCTATGAACTTGATCTATCGTGGAATGTTTATTTCTAAAGCCAAATTAATGGTTTGGGATTAACCTTCTTTCTTCTATGATTTTGCTAGGTCACTTCAGAAGCAGTTTTTCAAAAACGTTTGCCATTATTGGTATAAGCGATATTGGTCTGTAAATTTTCACTTCTGTAGGTAGTTTACAATTACTACAGCAATTTTCCAATGGTGCGGGACATAACGATGCTTAAGGCATGCATTTATTATATATTGGATTTTTATGAAGGCTTTTAATGGCATTTCTTTCATAACCTGAGCAGTAATTAGATCGTAAACTGGTGATTTTTTATTTGATAGTTTTTATTTTTTATTTCTTTAAGTCTTACAATTGGTTTTTCACTTGCATCTATCTTATCCACAAACTTTAAGTTATTTTCATTTTGGTGAGAATAAATACTCTTTGAGAATTCCTCGCACAGGGAGGGACATTGTTCCTTACTTTTAGTTAATTTAAAAAAAAATCAATTGAAAACTTTTTTTACAAAAACGGAAAACCTACAAAAACAACGATAAGCTGATAACAAATGGGGTTCGACACAGGTATTAGGAGAACAAAGAAAGATATTGACTTCAAATTTTGTATCTTATACAAATATTGTTATCAATATTTTGTTAAAGGCTTTAGAAACTTGATAGACGGGCAGAGATGGGAAGGTGTAGAAGGTGCAGTGTAGGTCGCATTCCAGCCTCTTTTTTATAAATATCTTTTTGTTTGCACTTTCACATTTTCAGTAAGATGAGAATTTCATAAATAATAAATCAGAGAGCTCTGATTAAACTCTATTTAAAGTAAACTTGGAATGGTCACTCTTTTTCCAAAGAAGAAAATACTTATTGTGTCCGAAAAAACATCGAAAAATTAACATCGCGCAACCAAAAAATACAATTTTCATTAATTTAAACATTAAATTTTTGAATCATTCAACTTTTTAACTATAAGATTGTTGTTCAATTTCACGTCTAACTAAAAACCGTTTGTTAATAGTTTGCGTTCCCCTGTTCGGTCGTTGGTTGAAAGTTTGAATGTTTATATTACCTCTAGAAAAAGTTGAACACTTTGAAGAAATCAAAATTGTACATACTGCAGAATTTCCAAAGATCAATAAGTACTTATATTGTTATATTTTATATTCACTGTAAAGAAAGAAAGCGATGGAAAAGGTGAACATTTAAAAAGCTGAAATAGTTATATTACCATCGCAAATTTTCATTGTAGGTTGAAGAAAAGGTTTAACTATAATAAAAACAATAACATCAAAATGAAAAATTATCCCAGGAAGGATATTTAATACAATACCCTATCAAATCAGAAAAAGTCTTTTATAAGGATTCAAAGTTTTTTTTTTATAAATCCATTCATGTTGGCGCTAGTCAACAATTGAATGAAAACTATCTTATTCAACCTAGAATCGAAGAAGGATGATAATTCGACGGAAAAGTATAGTTACAGATGGAGATGGCAGCTGTGGAATAGCGTGTCATGGCGGACATAAGAAGAAAATCTTCTTTCTTCACTGAACGTCCTCTTTTAAACACAACCGATCCAACATTTTAAATAATTTAGTAATAAGTTAATAAAATAATTTTTGCTTTTAATTTCAAAAGATATTGGTTGTTAACATTTTAATAAAGTTTATGTTGACAATTATAGCTTTTATTGGTTTTCACCATTAAAAGCAATATTTATTTTTTTGACCTATCGTTTATAGCAATCATTAAACAAATTTTAATGATTGAAGTCCCCCTGAAATCTTTTCTGGCAGAAATATGTCATTGGAATTAATAGAAACTGAAACAAAAATTAGAGGGACAATTCGTTTCGCTTTTGGATATAAATGAATCAGCTGCTCAGGATGGGAACGGCCCTTAGGCGCCAGTTATAAGTTATAGCTATCATTAGTTTTCATTATTTGAAAAGAAAACATTGGATTTTTTTGACAGGTCGACTATAGCTATCATTGAAAATGTCTCCCATTGAAAAAATGTCTTGATTGAAAGCCACCGAAAAATGTTAACTGACAGAAATCTGTCATTGGAATTGTATGAAATTGGAACACAAATCAGTGGAACGATTCGTTTCACTTTTAAACATTAAAGTATCAGCTGCTCAGGAAAATGAATTTCCGTCCGGAAAATAGAAAAATACATTTCTAGAGAAAAACAAATGCTCAATTACACTTTTTTTCCTTAAGCCTAGTACGCTGCTGATGCGAAACGAAATTTCCCATACAAAAATGACATGACGAAATCATAAACGAAAAATTTCGCTGTGCTTTTAGTTTTTCAGTACGCTGCTGAACAACGAAATGTGTGTCATTTTAGTGGATAGCTGTACTAGATTTTTTAGTACAATTCTCCACTCTTTTCGTTCTCAATTTAATTGCCCGGTATATTAATTGCTTGCGAAATTTTGACGTTTAATTTATTTATTGGAAAAAATTGTTTACAAATCAAAATTGAAAATTGTTTACTCGTGACTTTCGGTGTTTTTCATTTTAATATAGATATAGACTCTATAGATATATAGACTCTACACAAATATTTTTCCGTTGTGGTTTTCGTTTTAATTTCGCTCTACACTTGGAGACCACCGAAAAATTTCGTTTCGCATCAGCAGCGTACTAGGCTTTAAACAAAATATCGATTCAAAAATTTTCCCGGATCGATTTTAATAATAGCTATAACTGGCCCCTAACTAACAAAATCGCTATTTAAATTTCTTTAAATGTATTAAATCAAATTAAAAGCCACCCTTCTCAAGTTAAAGCTAGCATTAGTTTTCATCATTAAAATCAATTATTAGAATTTGTTCACAAGTTTATTGTAGCTTCCATTGAAAAGTTCTGTCATTGGATAAATATTTTCTGATTGCAAGAAAGTACTTGAGGTTAAATTTGATCATTGAAAGCTTACAGCAATGGTGGATCCACTATCGTATTGCATTAATGGATATGACTCCCATTATCTTTTTAATTATTTATTTTTTATATATGAAAAAAAATTATATTTTACTTCCTTTAACTTTGTTTGCCAAAAGTACTATTTTTAACAGAGGACTGGACCAAGAACATATGTAATATGAATCGGAAATTCATCTCTTTTCAATAACGCAGCACAAGTTCATCAACTTTTGACCAATGGACGATCCAAGGGGGGATCATATAAGCCAAAAAGCTTATGCAGTTAAGTTGCATAAATAAAGATTTCATCTAAAGATTTGTTAATAATTTAACGACATTTTCCAAAAACGACATCTATCAAAAACAACTAAAATTTTTGTTTCACTTAATTTATAATTTGGAAAAACTTTATTAATGCTTAAATTATTTTCATAAAATTTGTTTCTAAGAAAAAGAACAAATGTTCAGGTTCTTAAAAAGAAATTTGGAATAAGAGATCGTCAAATTGATAATAAGTTTCCTTCAGTTACGTCTCAAAAATTCGTTAAAAAAAATTCGATCTCGAGCTTTTACTCAAACATGACATTACGATGGTAGAAAAGTCGGAAAAAGGCTTTTGATTTCATTTCTTTAATACGAAAATTCGAAACTTTAAATTTATAAGCACTTAATAACTGCACACAAAATTTAAAAATTATATATAAAAAAATCAATTAAAAAAACGGATCTATTGATTCTCCAAAAAAATTAGTTTTTTTTTGAGAAATAAAATGGCATTTAAATTTTTGAGAAAACTTATTTTGCAGATACATATTAAAATCTAAAAATATAATAAATGAGACTTTTTGGAAGACATTATCAAGTTCTAGCGACCCAGTGGTGCATTTTATTTCTTTCAAAATTTATTTTTTAATTGTATACAAAAACGTTGAAGATCTTAAAACATTAATTAAAACTACTTTTTGAAGAGAATTTGCTTTGCGTTCTCTAGAACTGAGATTTAAACACGAATTTTAATGATATAAATGTCCCAAGAACAGCAAAAGTGACATTTTTGTAATACTAATGGTTAATATTCAGGCTCGCAAGCTCATCGCGATATTGCTGGACCAATTTAGATGAGAATGTGGCCGAGTTAATGGCTTTGACAGCTGCCTGACTGTCTGTAAAGATAGCTGCATTTCGGTTTTGGTTTCGGTTTTGTTTGAGTACCTTACATGCCTCCCTTATTGTCAGCAGTTCAGCCTGAAAAGCACTAGCAATTCCGGACTTTGCCTAAAGGATTTTGCTTCATTTAGGGACTCAGAAAAAATCCCAGAACCAACTCCGTACTCCATCTTTGAGCCGTCAGTAAAGATGGTTGTGTCGAAACCTATCGACACGATGTCATCCTCCCAATCTTCTCTGGATGGGAAAATAACCTTAAAACCCTTACTAAGGTTCAAAGTAGGAGTGCAGTAGTCAGTGTCTACCGAGGTAATATCTGAGGGAATCAATTTCGTAGTGTTGCTGTGACCATAAGGTTTTGACAACCAGCTTATTGATTCCTTCAGCCTAATAGCGCTGCAGGAAACTATGTATTTAATAAAAAGGTCGATTGGTAGAAGATCCAAAATAACGTTTAAGGCGTCCGTTGGGCAAGTACGCATGGCCCCTGTGGTGCCCACGCAAGTTGTTTTCTGAACCTTCTTTAGCTTATCAATATTATAGGCTTTGCTAAGAGCAGGCCACCACACAATCGACCCATATGTTAAGATTGGCTGTGTGCGTCCATAAAATCATCTTCGACTGAAGTCCCAACTTTTTGCCGAAAGTTTTGCTGCAGGCGTAGAAGGCAACACAGGCCTTCTTAACCCATACTTCAATATTTAGTTTCCAGTTTAGTTTAGGATCAAGTATAACTCCCAAATATTTTGCACTGGAAGACAATGATAGGATTTGACCGTTGAGTCGAGGTAGCGTGAACTAAAGTTAAAGGGCCGTACTTTAGTTTTGGTGGTAAAGAGCAACAGTTCAGTTTTACTTTGGTTAACTCCTAGTCCACAACTCGTGGCCCAGCTGCCAACTTTCTTCAAAGCTGACTCCGTGATTTCACTAATCACAGAGGTGTACTTTCCTAACACCAATAGCACCAAGTCATCCGCGTAGGCTACCGATTTCACTCCACATCTCTCTAATTTAACGAGAATTGTATCCATGACTAGAAGCCATAGAAGAGGCGAAAGAACACCACCCTGGGGTGTTCCCCTACTCACGTGTTTTGTTGCGATTGTATTGCCTAGAGAGGCTCGAATCTTCCTACCACTGAGCATGGAAATAATCCGTTCTCGAATGAAGTCTTCTACACCGAACTTAACGAGCGATTCTTCTATGGATTCTGTAAGGACGTTGTTAAAAGCACCTTCTATGCCTAGGAAGGTGGCAAGAGTAAGTTCTTTATAATGGATTGTTTGTTCTACAGTACGCACTACCTCATGGAGGGCAGTCTCCGTAGATTTGCCCTTAAGATAAGCATGCTGAGAGCTTTCGAGAGGTCGTCCAACTAGGATTTCTCTAATATGGTAATCAAGAATGCGCTCCAAGATTTTAAGCACAAAAGATGTTAAGCTTATTGGTCTGAAATCCTTCGCGGATTCGTGACCTCGCCTACCCACTTTCGGGATAAAAACTACTTTGACCTGTCTCCACAACATGGGCAATTTTTTGAGAAGGTGACATCCTTTGAAAATTTGTTCCAGCCATGGAACTGTCACATTATGCAACTTTTGAAGCATAACTGGCAGTATGCCATTCATGCCTGAGGATTAATATGGAGAAAAAGTATTGATGGCCCACAAAATATTTTCTCTGGTTATAACGGAATTGACTTCCTCCACATGAGCTACGTTTAGCTCTGTGGTTTCAAGCGATTCAAGGTTATCACTCTCGCAACCCGGAAAGTGCGTCTTCATCAGTAGCTCAAGAGATTCGACTGGAGAGTCTGTCCAGGTTCCATCAGGCTTTTTTAGAAATGAAGGATTACAATGTTCCTTCGATAAAACTTTGCTGAGCCTTGCGGAGTCCTATATGTCTTCGATTGATTGACAGTATTCTCTCCAGCCTTGTCTTTTGGCTGATGACAGGGCTTGCTTGTAAATTTTAAGAGAGTCTTTATACGGTTGGTAAAACTTATGTTTGTGGCATTGAAAATTGTCCTCGTCATTTTCCTAAGACTGGACAGTTCTTCATTTCACCAGGCGGCTATATTTAACTGGGCAAGAGACTCTAAAAGCTTTACTTATAGCAGTTTCAAAGGTTTTTACCTTTGATTCAAGGTCTCCTATCGATTCTGTGAGATTCGGTAAGTTGCTTAGTTTGGAATTAGCAATTTGACTGACTTTCTTCCAGTTAGTTTTTTTTAGGATATCTATAAAGCGGTGTGTTTTTCGACTCGAAATTAATTTGAAAAAGAATCCGAAAACGAATTCAAACGGGAAACTCTCCAATTCTCCACTAATAAATTAGGGTTGTTTACTAAAGTAACATCAAGCACATCATTCCATCCATCGTAATTTTCCGATCTCGGAAAGACGAAAGTGAGTGTATTACAAATGTTACAAATGGTCATATTATGTTCAATAATAAAATCAAAAAGTGACTCACCTCGTTCATTGATCACAGAAATTCCCCAAAGGGTATGCCGAGCATTTGCGTCGCCTCCGATCAGAAGGATTGCCTTTTTGATTTCAGCTTCGGTTATGATTTTGCACACCTCCTCCGGAGGTGTCAACAGCGAACCCTGTGTATTCTTATATTCAAATTTGACAACTGTCAGATCGGGAGTGCTGAAATTTGGACATAAAAAACCTTTTAAATGTTTTTTAGCTAAAATACAAGTTCTGGGATTACCTTGGTTTTTATCTGCGGTTTTATAAAAGAGGTCGTATTGGTTGTCTTGGAGGCCTCGCACCTTGAGGCCACGGTTCTTGGATAACGCCAATGTAGAAGTTTTCCTCCCTAAGGAAAACTCTCAGATTATCTTAAGCACACTTAGAGTGCTTCAGATTAATCTGGATAACTTTCTGCGCGTTTTTAATTATTTTTAGCTGCAGAGCTGGGACCCGGCTACTCGATATTTTCTTAATTTTGTAAAAAAAAAATTGTCTATTGGATTTTAGTAAATTCATAACTTAGCATTGGTTACAATTACAAAATTATTTATTCTTGAGATATTTGTGTCGAAAATAAATTTTTACCAATTTTTAGTAGGAAAAATTTTAATGTTGCCGTTGTTTTACAGTTTTTTATTTAAAGATTTTAAGTCAATTTTTATAAAACAGTCCCTCTTGCCTTAACGAGGGGAGATATACCAATAATAATAAAAAAAATAATCTTTCAGCCAAAGTTATCGCACTGGTGCCAGTTCGTAGTTTTTTTTCCAAATTGCTAAAATAAAAAAAACATCCTCTCAATTTGTTTGAAAGACTTTTCTTCATCTTTCTGTGTTATTGCCTATGAAACAAAATTTATTTGAAGTCAATATCTTCACTGGTTCTTGAGATATGGACGACGTCAAATCGGACCGATTACAATAACTTCTTATGGGAAATTAAAAAGTAGGTCAACTTCGATCTGTAATGCAATGATTAGAGGCAAAAAAAGATTGTTTTAATGTTTAATGAAATGATGACCATAAATACTCTTAAAATAGAGTTCTTTAAAATATCTATTGTCAAAGGTGTCGGCAATATGGAGTTTCCAGGCCTACAAATTAATTTGAATGATGCAAACGAAGAACTTTTCAATTCAATTTTTTACACTTATCGCATTTATAACCCAATTTTTAAAATTAATTAAAAATTAAATAATAATAAAACTTGATAAATAAAAGTCAATATGAACGCATTCATGACTAGACCAAGATCTAATCAACCATTCCTGTGTGCGAGTATTGTTGTCAGCAGTTATTGGGATGTGTAATTTTGTATTAATGAGAAATAGGACCCACAGAAAATGTCGAATTCAGTAATTGAACTCCTTCAAAGACATTTTACATTCTGAAAAACCAGGAATTTATTCCACATTATTATTTAGTAAAAAAAAAATCTGTTGTAACATAAAGATATCGAGTGGCATTAGGGTTGCCATCACTTAACTGCTTTAATTAAATTAATGGCGTCAATTTCAATTTTTTTGATAAATTTGGGACACCCTTTTTTGAGCTCTCTTCATTTATTTTCGTGAAGGATACCACCTTACCCTTTAGGTATTGCAAGTATTCAAAACATACATAATATAAAATCCCGACTTAAATATGCTTTTCAATCTTTTTAATGTAAGCATTGCCTTTAAGGGTTAAATGTTTCTCAAAGTGCCTCATAAAGATAAGTCCGGGTGGGTCAGTTGGATTCTTGGTCATTTGTGGCCGACAACCTTTCTAAAAGCTGTTATAACACTCCACATTCACCAACTATTTGAAATAAAAAATATACTCGGTCAAATAAAAATTGTTATTTCTTTTTTATATTTGCCTTGCTTTTTTGTTTGCATCAAAAAGAAAGGCCTACATTTGTGGGAAAATATTTTCGATGTCTAGGAAATGTGCCACTGGCAATCCGGGTAAACATACGACAATGAATTCAATGAACAAAGTAATCCTTATAAGGTCTTTACAACCATCCTTGGTCCCGATTCCCATAAGGATGCTTCTCTCGTGCTCATCGAAAAAGATAAAGTTAAAGAGCATCAGCAACAACCATCAGCATGCATCCGTCATCCAACTAAGAACCGAAACCACCCATCATCGCAGCCCCCAAGTCCTCACAACTTGTTCGCCTTCAATTAGTCAAACAAAAATTCCTTACCTACACCAAGCGGAGACTTTTGCAAAAGGGAATGCAAAAAATACAATACATACATATATTTTATACAATGGTACTAAGTATATCTATAAATCTATGCAAATATACATAAATTATAACAGAAAAGGATAACGAAATTCTATAGCTATCCTTATATGGTAGATTTTATAATGCTTATACTTAGAGAGGTTTTTTAAACCAAGCCGCACCACTGTGGATAGATGTCAAGCAAATAGTTGTTGTTGTTGGGGGTCTGGATTTTCCATCGTTCAAAGGAACCAAGTGAATCTGAAAAGTTAGTTTTTATTTCTGATTCCTCATCCTTGCATTCCCTTCAACGATTTTTAGCCTCAGAGGAATCGATGGTACAAAAAAAAAGTTGCAAAACTCCAGAAAAGGACGTCGAACTGGAAAACTTTATCCCAGTTTTCAAACAGGAAAATTCTCTACACTACTATAAATTTTGTGCGCGAAAATGGGCTACAGTGGGTGGTGGTGATAGGGTGTGTGACTGTAATAAGTGGTAGATGTTGATGGTGCTCCAAAGCCTTAGATGGAATATGGAAGGATGTTTGGTGGAATACATAATGAGCGTAGGATACACACATTCGATGATAAGGATATGTAGTACAGCAAAGCGTTTGTTATCACTTTGTATAGATTCTCCTCCTTCTTCTATCTCCTTTAAGTGAGAAGGTTTTTCGTTGGGGTATAATTTGTGGATTCCAAATTAACGGTCTCTTTTGCATGGATAGTGTTGTCTCGCAATAGAGTTCTCCTTTTCGAAAATAGTTCCCCGTGTCGTAAGTCGGTGGGATATCAGAAATCATAGCTTTGTCCTTTTCCAAACATTTCTGCGATGCATTTGCATTTATTTCTCCTCTCTTATTATCCTGCAAAATATAGCTCTGGATACGTGCTTTGTTTTGAATAGATAAGCGCATGAGCAGTTTAGCATAAGTTATAGCAGTAGCAAGGCTTTGAGGCAGGTATAGGGAAGCTAGCTATATTGCACGCTGTTGCGTAGAAAAGTATATTGTGCATTTTGAATGTTGAAGGATGCTAGTAGGGCTATAGATAAGGATTAAAAGTGCGCTCCTTGTTGATTGAAATTACACTGAATTTATGTCAATACAGTAGATGCGAGAAGTTGTTGAAAGTTTTTATCTAGAGGAGGTGAAGGGGGGTGGGGGTTGGAGTTCAGCTTGAATCTATATCGCGGGTGAAAAATGTTTATCATTTCCTGGGATAAATAAATATGTACGTACCTACCTTACCTGCGGATGAGTAGAGAAGGCATAGATAGATACCTAAATATACAATACTCATACTTGCATTACAAATTAACAACTGGGGTGACAAAAATAATGTTTGTTTTATTTTGTATCAAAATTATTAACTTTCCATAGGAAGTTATTGTAATCTGAGGGATTTGTCGAAGTGAAAAATTTGACATTTTTTGACGTTTCAAAATCCCTAAAACTTAAGCAAAAGACTTTTAGAGGGAGGGTATGTCCGCTCGTCCGCACGTTTGGGATACAATTTTCGTCGTCTACATCTCAAGAACTAGAAGAAATTTTGACTTCAAATACATTTTTTCTTCCATATTATAACATCGAAAGATGCAGAAAGGACTTTCACAAAAATTGAGATGGTGTTTTTTACTAAAGATGAAAAATAAAATTTTTTGTTGATTCCAAATATCTCACGAACCAATAACGTCAGCGATTTTAATCATATTTTATATTATGTAATGTGATACCAAATAAGGAAAATTGGATAAAAATGTTTGTCACCTCGAATATTTTACAAACAGGAAATGATATTATATTCAGTATAATTTTTACAACTTTTCAGTTTCAGCTGTTAATAATTGATTTTCGACTCGAATATCTTGGTAAAAATTAAAGATATTGCTTTTAAACTCATTTTGTCATATAAAAAATATAATTTAAATATGTATATATAAAAATATATATGTATTATCAACATATAATAAATTTTATAGACAAATCTAATTGACAGTTTTTTGTATTAAAATAAGTAAGGATCTACCAAAAATATTACGCCAAACTTATGTGGAACAACATCTCTTTAAATGTAGATATTGACTACAAAATGATTTTATTCTATGTTAAATTTATTTTTTGAACTATTATACAAATCGACAGACGGGCATGATTGAGAAATTATCTGTGTAAGTAACATCCCAGCTTTTTTTTAAATTTATTCTTAGCTCTATTAACAGATAAAAGGTAACAAATCTTTAAGAAGATTTACCATTTATATGTCAAGGACAGAGTGACCAAGGTTGTAAATTTGGAAACCAATAAGCTAAGAATTCAGTAAAGCAACCAGTAAAGTTAAGTTAAGTTAAGGACAGACATTAATAAAAATGAGTAAAAGTGTTGGAGAAAGAATACAGCACTGAGGCACACCAGCATTTATTTTGTAAGCCGTCGGACTTAAGCCTATGTAATACTTCTTGTGTAAGAAGTCAGAAAGATAATTTTTCATGTAATAAAGGAAGGTTTCAACTAAAACAAAATAAAATCTCGAAAACGATGCAAAGATTTGTTTCACTGTCCGGTGAAATAAACTATGGACTTATTTATGCGGAAGCTGTATACCGTCGATCAAAAAAAATATTTATTTATATAATTAATTTCTTGAAGTTATACAGACAGAGAAACATGTTTCTAACCGATTCACGTTAGAAAAATTACATATTCTCAATAAAAAAACAACATGAACCGAAAACAAGACACAAAACACAACTTTCCTGTATATTGCTTTCTTGTTTCTTCTCAAATTTAATTTCTGCTCTATTAAATACAGACTTAACTTCATTCCTCGAATTAGAAAATATGTTTATAATTTTATTTTTAAAATTCCACTTATTATAATAATGACACAAATTGGTCAAAAAATCAACTCACTTAATTTCTTCACCTTGAAAAATTAAATATACGATAAATTCCGAGCAATCGATTCTGTGCCAACCTTCTGGCTTACTCCTTATACAGTCTAAATTTTAATGAACTCCAGGAGCACAGATTCATTTATTTATACTAATTCTGAACGACATTTCATACAAATATTATTCAATGATCGTACGATCTTTTTGAAAGTGATCTTATAAAGTTGTTTAGAACAAAGTACTTTTCAACTATAACACGGCCATCCATAACCGTCATTATTTTGAAACAAAATAATAATTTGAAAACAATAAATTCAACACAAATAGTAAGCTCAGAGGTGTAGCTCGCAAGCGTACACTTGTCTTGTACCATTAACAACAAACCTTAGTAACTCAGAGGCAAAAAACTTGTCTATTAATATTCGCAAAACAATCCATTATCAGCAAACTATAAGCTCAGAGGTTTTGCTCACAAGCGTAAACTTGTCTTATTTGCCACAAAACCTAAGTAAATAAGAGGCGGGCCGCGTGTGTACTAGTATTCTAAAAATCAATCAACTAAACGGTGATTTTTTAAGAGCTTGAAAACATTTAAAAAAAAAAAAAACAGCATACAATTTGCAAAATCTCATCGATTCTTTATTTGAAACGTTAGATTGGTCCATGACATTTACTTTTTGAAGATAATTTCATTTAAATGTTGACCGCGGCTGCATCTTAGGTGGTCCATTCAAAAAGTCCAATTTTGGGTAACTTTTTCGAGCATTTCGGCCGGAATAGCCCGAATTTCTTCGGAAATGTTGTCTTCCAAAGCTGGAATAGTTGCTGGCTTATTTGTGTAGACTTTAGACTTGACGTAGCCCCACAAAAAATAGTCTAAAGGCGTCAAATCGCATGATCTTGGTGGCCAACTTACCCGTCCATTCCTTGAGATGAATTGTTCTCCGAAGTTTTCCCTCAAAATGGCCATAGAATCGCGAGCTGTGTGGCATGTAGCGCCATCTTGTTGAAACCACATGTCAACCAAGTTCAGTTCTTCCATTTTTGGCAACAAAAAGTTTGTTAGCATTGAACGATAGCGATCGCCATTCACCGTAACGTTGCGTCCAACAGCATCTTTGAAAAAATACGGTCCAATGATTCCACCAGCGTACAAACCACACCAAACAGTGCATTTTTCGGAATGCATGGGCAGTTCTTAAACGGCTTCTGGTTGCTCTTCACTCCAAATGCGGCAATTTTGCTTATAACCATTCAACCAGAAATGAGCCTCATCGCTGAACAAAATTTGTCGATAAAAAAGCGGATTTTCTGCCAACTTTTCTAGGGCCCATTCACTGAAAATTCGACGTTGTGGCAGATCTTTTGGCTTCAGTTCTTGCACGAGCTGTATTTCATACGGTTTTACACCAAGATCTTTGCGTAAAATCTTCCATGTGGTCGAATAACACAAACCCAATTGCTGCGAACGGCGACGAATCGACATTTCACGGTCTTCTGCAACACTCTCAGAAACAGACGCAATATTCTCTTCTGTAAGCACTGTACGCATTTGTGTGGTTGGTTTAATGTCCAATAAAGTAAACTGAGTGCGAAACTTGGTCACAATCGCATTAGTTGTTTGCTCACTTGGTCGATTATGTAGACCATAAATCGGACGTAAAGCGCGAAACACATTTCGAACCGAACACTGATTTTGGTAATAAAATTCAATGATTTGCAAGCGTTGCTCGTTAGTAAGTCTATTCATGATGAAATGTCAAAGCATACTGAGCATCTTTCTCTTTGACACCATGTCTGAAATCCCGCGTGATCTGTCAAATACTAATGCATGAAAATCCTAACCTCAAAAAAATCACCCTTTATAAGCTCAGAGGGTTAGCTCTCGACTCTCGAACATACACTGGTCTTACACCATTTGTTCTTTCTCTTCTGTCCTTCTGTCTTCTATCAATGTCTTGTGTTGTTATCACCTTACATAGTCTAGTTGCTCAAGGTGTTGTGTTCTCTACTCTGTACATTTATGTGCAGAGTAGTTTGAAATGTAATGTTATAATTAACAAAAACCAAAAGTACTTCAAACTTCAGCCAATTACTTGGTAACAATTTAATAAAATTTAATAATGTAACATAAAACTAACATTATCACATAATGTTTCTAATTTTTTTTTGGAACTGGTCTAATAGTCTCTCTTGCAGCAACTATAACAATTTTGGAATTGATTTTCTTCAACTTAAACCTGTCATTCGGCAACACGCTCAATTTTTGTTTCAATGTCAGAACACCATTTGATAATGCCCACTCGTGAATGATTGGGATCAAAAATGGGAAATTCAATGATGCCATCTTCTTTCCGTTCCTTAGGTTGAGCAGTCTTCAAAAACTTCGACAATTCATCAGCTGTGATGAGTATTGTGTAATTTTTTTTTGTAAACGGTTTAAGAAACATTTGTGAGATTTCTCTTTGTTTTCAATTTATTTATCTTAAAGCGCATACGTTTTTTTCAACTTCATCTTTATCCCAATTTATATTTTCGCAAATTTTAGATTCAGAAAATTCGTCAATGCTCTCATGAGCAAAAACTATTAGGGCGAACATACGCCGAAATTTGACTTGGATTGGAAAGATTTACGGGAACGAGAGAAAAATATTATTTTCATTGGCATAAGCATCCACTAGAATAAGGGAGACAATTAATTTACCACTTGAAATGACACCAAAATTTCTTTCAGTCTATTTGATTCCATCTTTGCATATATTTTCATAAAAAAGGTATGGCATTCGTAAGTCTCCCGCCTGAAAATGAATTTCTCCACTAAACGTTCCACAAAAAATATCTAGATTCCACCCTATACAAAGGTTCACAAAGGCAGATGGTTTTTATCCGGGAGTGACATCTATACTTCTACAGTCTCATTACAAATTTACCAAAAGGAAATTTTCAAAGGATTTTTCTACATAATGAACAGCGCCAAAATATTCTGCACGGAAATTTAATGAAACTGTTAAAATCCTTCCAATAACTATTTTCCTTACAAGTTCCAAATTCATTGCGAGGTTTTTTGTTAATAACCGGTTATAAATTCATCGAAGGATATTTGTTCAAGAACAATGTTCCTTCGGATAAAATTATATAAAGGTTATTGAACATGCTATTGCAAAGGAAAAACTGCACATTCCTTTATCTGCAAGGACATATTCATAGAGGAAATATATTCCTCTATGGACATATTAATGATAATGATAAGGTAGTTCATTCTTGGTTTGAATTACAATAAAAACCGTTTTTGGATTGTTCTGTTACAAAATCTTTCAAATGAATGTGACAAGAATAGAGACATGTTACATTTATACAGAATTAACCAACATTTTTTTCAAAAAATATCGTTTCTTACACTCACCGAGTACAGGTTGCGATAGTCTCTATAATACCAGTGCAAAATCTATCAATAGTATAGCAGGATTTTACACGAATACCAAAAACAATATCGGTAGTATGAACACTACCGATAAAAGTTAAAGCAGAATCTTACTACGGATGGGTTTTTCACATTTATACGAGTCTCGAATGGGTCTTAGGTGATTACGTTCTCAAATGTTGGTACAATTGATATTGCATTTGTATCTCGACGGCTGTGTTCGTTGAGTAGTTGTGCATTTGGAATCATGTGTTTACATTATTTAGTTTTGTTAATGAAAATGGACTAACTGGCCTTTTTTTGCAATAGATAACAATAGAAAAGATAATTAAGTTTTGCTATGTTTCCACCAAAGGTTTATCTCAGTTTAGATTAAATATATCTTTTTAGTGTTACCACCGCAAAAGAAGATTTAAAAATGATAAAATTTGACAGCAGTTTCTAAAATGCAAATGGTGTTTCGATGTTTCTTATAAAATGCAAGTGAGATAGTTGATTCGTTTTAAACAATGAAGAACCGAATCGTTCAGCACCATATAAGAATATGCTTCCTCATCTTAAAGCATAGGTCTATTCAAAAAGAATTCGATACGCTTAATAAATTTTTATATCGGGCTTATTTGTTCTCTATTGAGTCAAATATTAAATATGAACATTTCTTGAAGTAAATTAACGGTAAGCGCAAAAGCAATGGGTATCCAAGCTGTATGAAGTATCTGAATAAATTAACGAGTGATGTTGAAGAAATTTGTAACTTATTTGCTGTTTACTTTCAATCTGTTAACTCCACAAATACTCCAACGAATGTTTGTATACCAAGAGTTTCTTCTATCGTTAACATAGGGTCTATGGTTCTGACGGTTTTTGAAGTAGAAACAGCCTTATTAGGTTTAGATAGCACCACAAATGCAGGCCCTGATGGTATACCACAAATTTTATTCCTTTAATGTGCCTCATCTTTAACTTTCTCATTGACAGCCATTTTAAACCTATCGCTCTCGAAAGGTGAATTTTGTTTATAATAAACCACACTTAAGGGGATATTACTACCCTTATTATGCAGAGTGTGAGCACTAGGCAGAGGAGAGAGAGTTTAAAAGGAGATGTCAGTGCACATTGGTTTTGAATTCCTGAATATTGCAATGACTAGGAAAGACAGAGTGTGATAAGGCATTCCACATTCGCGTAGTTCGGCAAAGAACGAATCTCTGTATTCGACAGTACGGCCGAAGTTGGGCTCGAGAGTATACTGATGAGCATTCGAGTATTATGGTTGAAAGACGATGTTCAAATGAAGTAAATGAACTTATGATGATACTATCAATTTAAATGCTCTACGTTTAATACTATCCAAGAGGCTTAAGTAAGTTGCAGGAGCACCAGCCCAGAGATGGGAGTTATACTCAAGCTTTGGACGTATGTAAGTCTTGTAGATAACAGCCAGATCATAAGGGGTGAAATATTTCTTAAATCGCCTAAGGAAACCCAAACACATTGCAGCATTTTTGGCGACATCGCGGATGTGATCATTCCACAAGAGGTATTTAGTGACACACATACCGAGAATATCGAGGTGTTCAGTCCCATTGATGCAAGTGCCATTAATGGTTATTGGCAATTGGGGTATATCTCGCTTTAACGATACAAAACAACATTGGGTTTTGGAAGCATTAAATTCCATGCGGTTTTTTAATTCCCATTGAACAATGAGAATTTAATGAACTTATTAAATTTTGTCGTTGCAGTTCCATATCCGAAGAAGAGGGATGTAAATCTGAAAACGAATATGAAGATAAGAGAGCCTGATGCCAAACGCTATCAAATGCTTTTGAAATATCAAGTGCAATAATCTTACTTTCTCCAAAACGATGTAAAGTTTGCTCCACTGTTCCGTGAGATGAACCATGAGATCACCAGTGGACCTATTGCTACGAAAGCCGTATTGTCGGTCATTAAGAAGCTTTTGATCTTCAAAATATTTCTTGAGCTGATAATTAATCAGCGTTTCCATGACCTTGGAAAGAAGGGACGTAAGTGCAATCGGTCGGTAATCAGATGTTGAGGTAAATTCGCCTTTCTTGGGAATAGGCTGGACAAATGCCGTTTTCCATGCGCTTGGAACGAGACCTGGGGAGTAGGACTGATGAAAAAGCTTACGCAGTGGTTTTGCCAGCGATGAAGAACACCTCTTCAAAACAATAGCGGGTATACCATCTGGACCAGCAGCTTTATGTATGTTAAGATCTTTTAGGACTCTCGCTACAGTACGAGTGCGAAAAAAGATTTGCCCCATAGAATCATTAACTCGCTCAAATACAGGCGAAGTCATTACACTTACTGGCAGCGTTGAATTGGCGGCGAACTGCCTAGCAAAGAGATTTGCTTTCTCTATAGAGCTAACAAATTGAGTGTCATTCACAACGAGCGTAGGAACCGAGGAAGAGGAACAATTCCTCATATTTTTTACAAATGACCAAACATTTTTACTGCCTTTGGGACATTGCAGTATTTTTTGCCGTAATTTTTGGTCATGTAAAAAATTTGTTCCGTCGAATATGGGCGTCGCAGGCCTTCCTGGCTTGCTTGAACTTATTCAGGTTTTCCTCAGTTGGTTTGGCTTTAAAACAACGGAAACTTACCTTCTTAACCCTAATAACCTCTTTACAGCTCGCATCCATCAAACCAAGCGTTTTCCTTGGGTCTGATACTTTTAACTTAACCCTATTCGGGATAAAAGTTCTCGTTCCCAAGAGAATCAAACTTGTGATCATATCAGCGCTGGCGTCAACGTCACTATCGAGGAAGCATAGTGACCAGTTAAAGATCCTTAAATAACTGTTGAGACCGTCCCAGTTGGCTTTCTCGTATTGCCAAACGTTTCTCTTAGGAGCTCTTTCTCTAACTGGAGAGTTTTCGCATGATAAATTTGCTGATATGGCACAATGATCAGATGTGCCTAGAGGAGATAGAACACTAATAGTGTACCAGGGTCAGAAGTAAGAAACAAGTCAAGAGTGTTTTCTGCTGAATTAACACAAAGTCATCTGCAGAACTTGTGTTCGAACCTATATTTCTATTAATAAAATGTAGATTATCAGCTAGGTTCTACATTTCACTTTTACTCGAAATCAAATTGACATCGATCCAAAATATAAATTGGAGTTTTGAAATTCCGTTTTATCGATGTCGATCTTTCTTTTTCCGAACTCAAAACCTTTAAAACATGTTGAATTTAAAAAGTGGGATATCTACACTCTACAGTAGTCGGAGCTTTCAAAAAAAAAATTGAGTGGCGCAACAGTCCGTTTGAGAACTAGGGCCTAGTGACTGACAACTACCAACTATTCCTGTGTGCGAGTAATTTCGGGGATGGAATGGACCTACAGTTTTAAGCCGATTCCGAACGGCAAATTTGAGAAAGCATTTTTCATGACAAGAATTACTCTTGGAGAATTTGTCAAGACCTCTCGCATAACAGTACATCGCAATAGCCATCATGCCACGGGTACTAAAGCTTTCAAAACTTGATGTAAATTTAGACGCTCTTTTTGACTAAGTTCCTTGCTAGGAAAGAAAACTTAACTAGGAGAGAATGACCAATTGTTTATGCCAAATCATGACAAGTTACACTTCAAATGATAAAACTTAATCAAAATGAACAAACGTTGCGCGCATTGCGCCCATTTTACCGTAGACTTGGTGGCACTTCACATTCGACTCTTTAACGTTTGGTGGGCAAATTTAAAACGACCGGTTCAGTAAAAAATCAGCCAACAACCGTACGCTCAAGGAACGCAAGATCCGTCGAAAACATCGCCGTAGTCCGTGAAAGTGCACAGCATAACCCGAGGCAGACTATTCCTCGCCGGGCACAAGAACTCTGCCTTTCGCAGACTGTAACTTGGCGAATTTTGCGTCGGGACTGGCGCCTACACCCATACAAGATGCAACTGACCCAGGAGCTCAGTTTATGACCATAGACATAGATCGCTCAAATTCAGCCGGATCTATGCGAAAGTCATTGAAAATTGGACCACTCGGATCCATTCCACCGTAAGACGCCGAGGCGTGATTTAAATAATGTCATATTCCACACTTAATGGCGTACATGCGCATACGATGCAACCCTACATTACCTATATATGCACCAGCTTTCATTCATTTTAAGATAGGTTTAAAAAAAAACGCTGAACCCGTTTAACGAATTCTTTGTTTTTTTGCCAAATGCAGGCCATAAGATAGAAGTCTTATTACATTACAAATTGACAAAGAAAACTACAGAGGTAAATACTATGATAATCAAAGTAACATGTTAGGGCAAAAATGTATTAAAAGAAAATATAAGTATAGAACATACATACCATCTGCTGCACATTCTTTAAACTTCATCGGACCTTCAATCGGCAGCTGATTCTTGTTCAGAAGCTGCAAAATTTTTCGACTTATTACTTAACAGCAGAGCGAGATTCTTATTTGTTAATAGTTCCAAAAATCGCATTAGAAAATGTCTTACTTGAATTTCATTATTTTAAAGGTCGGCTATATTTATCAGCCCAGGGCGCCAAATCCTTAAATACGCCTCTGACTCTAATATTGTACGTGTTTACGTGTTAAAGAGTGCAATAGAGTTGTCAAATTTCCAGCTAAATATTTTTTGAAAACGCAGTTTTTAAAGAGGAGTTAAATTTACCAAATGATCCAGATCTGCAGATATGATCTTAAATAAAAAAAATTAAAGAATTTATTTTGCCCATGGAATGCAAAAACAGGGGCAAATTTGTGTTTTGACAAATCTAGATCAAGAATAAATTGAATTAATTTACCCATGGAAAACAAATTGAACCGACTTCAATTGTTAAATAGTTCCTATTGGTAGGGTAGAGTAGCCTAATGACGCCCCCCCCCCAGTGGCCGGCCACCTCTCAGAAATTTCGTTGTAACTAGTGAATTCGTTTAGTTCTCTTCCAAATTTTAGGTCTTAAATTGTTCTCTTAACTGTCAAAAATCTACTTGCGTTTGCTCAGTTGCTTTGGAAAAATTAACCGGTCTGCGTCGTCTTATGAAATTGCTGTCAGAATTAGTGTTTTGAGTGTTCATTTTGTTGGTAAGTGTTTTTAAATGTAGTTTTTCTTATAAAATATATTATTCTTCATTAAAATTAACTTTTAAATGTGAAAAATGTTGTAATTTATTGTTGATTTTAAGGGGACCGGAGATAGGGCATACAAATAAACCTATTTACTTATTATCGGCCGCCCCGGCCGGAGATAGGCAACTCAATTTTTTTTAACTGTGTTTACGCAAAATAATAAATAAACCTACCCTTTTTAACAAGAAATCTTCGTGGCCGGATATAGGACACAGGTCTCCTAACTCCGGCCCTTTGTTTTATCTTAAGGTTGAAACAAATGTTTTTAAGGTTCCCACTTACATTTTGATGTTCAAATATTTAAATTCTTGTTTTAAGCGGCTTAGTTATGACCCGGGTAAATGAGAAGCATGCAAAAGACAAGAAAAAGCGCGTCATTTCATATAAAGGCACAGATTTAGAGCAAGCATTATTTGAATTACGTCAAAATAAACTACCAATCAGAGCAGCAGCAAGAAGATTTAATGTTCCAAGGACGACTCTTCAGGACCGTATTCACAATAGAACATCAGATAACCTTGGGAAATTTGGTCCTTGTCCCGTCCTGTCTGCAGAAGAAGAAAATAAGCTAAAAACTGGCTTGTAAATTCAGAAAAATGTGGCTTTCCACAAACTTGTGAAAATCTTTTGAAAACGGTCCAAGACATTCTGCAAGAAGACGGCCGCAAAACTCCTTTCAAAGACAACAAACCCGGTGAGAAATGGTATTATGGCTTTATGCGACGCCATCCCGTTCTAAGCCTACGAACTGCTGAATCTGTTTCCAAAAGCCGTGCTCAGATAACAGAAGAAGGTATACTAAAATGGTTTAGAGAGCTGAAGGAATATTTGACAGAAGAGAATGCCTTAGATATTCTTGAGGAATCTTCTAGAATTTTTAACGCCGATGAGACGGGATTTAGTATGGCTCCAAAAACCGGGAATGTTGTTGCCCCAAAAAGAATCAAAAATGTTAACGAAATCAAGGCATCGAATGAAAAAGAGAACATAACTGTTCTGATGACGTTTTCAGGAGTTGGAAGAACACTTCTTCCTATGGTTGCTTTGCCTTACAAAAGATCCCCCAACTGGTTGAATAATCAGTCCAAAATAAGAAGCCTGACTGGGTGTTTGGCAAGACTGTGAGTGGATGGATGCGGGGAGAAACTTTTCTTCAATATGTGAAAGATGGTCTTAACGTTTGGATATCCAAGAATGATGTTAAACGTCCTGTTCTTTTTTTGTCACATGTCACATGTCGACCCTAATGCCGTAGACTACTGTTGCCGATCTTGGTGGTGATGTTCGCGGTTCAAATGTTGAAGTTCCTGCTGTTGTATCTGGAGAGTGTTATGACGTTCATTCTGGTGGCGATGGGGATTCTAAGGGCAATCTTGATGCAGTTCCTGGTGGTATATCTTTTCGCGGTTCTCATATTGATGATGGTATTATGGATGTTGATGTATGTGGTGATCTTGGTAACGGTGATAACGAGGAATTCGTGGTCAACTTCGATTGCGATATAGACCGCATTACAAGAAAAAATTTCACAGGATTACGAAACAGTCATAGGTAGCTAAGTATAACTTATGAACTTATGAATCTGCTTTTTTATGTAAAGGGTGATTTTTTTGAGGTTAGGATTTTCATGCATTAGTATTTGACAGATCACGAGGGATTTCAGACATGGTGTCAAAGAGAAAGATGCTCAGTATGCTTTGACATTTCATCATGAATAGACTTACTAACGAGCAACGCTTGCAAATCATTGAATTTTATTACCAAAATCAGTGTTCGGTTCGAAATGTGTTTCGCGCTTTTTTATCGACAAATTTTGTTCAGCGATGAGGCTCATTTCTGGTTGAATGGCTACGTAAATAAGCAAAATTGCCGCATTTGGAGTGAAGAGCAACCAGAAGCCGTTCAAGAACTGCCCATGCATCCCGAAAAATGCACTGTTTGGTGTGGTTTGTACGCTGGTGGAATCATTGGACCGGATTTTTTCAAAGATGCTGTTGGACGCAACGTTACGGTGAATGGCGATCGCTATCGTTCAATGCTAACAAACTTTTTGTTGCCAAAAATGGAAGAACTGAACTTGGTTGACATGTGGTTTCAACAAGATGGCGCTACATGCCACACAGCTCGCGATTCTATGGCCATTTTGAGGGAAAACTTCGGAGAACAATTCATCTCAAGGAATGGACCGGTAAGTTGGCCACCAAGATCATGCGATTTGACGCCTTTAGACTATTTTTTATGGGGCTACGTCAAGTCTAAAGTCTACACAAATAAGCCAGCAACTATTCCAGCTTTGAAAGACAACATTTCCGAAGAAATTCGGGCTATTCCGGCCGAAATGCACGAAAAAGTTACCCAAAATTGGACTTTCCGAATGGACCACCTAAGACGCAGCCGCGGTCAACATTAAAATGAAATTATCTTCAAAAAGTTAATGTCATGGACCAATCTAACGTTTCAAATAAAGAATCGATGAGATTTTGCAAATTCTATGCGTTTTTTTTTTTAAAAGTTCTCAAGCTCTTAAAAAATCACCGTTTATAAGATACTATGGAGCTGGAAATATTGAATGATAATATTTTGCAAGAAATTCCTTCCCAAATTATTAGGGAAAATACACTGACTATGGGTAATTTTTATGCTCCATTTTTAAGGTCTTAAAAAAGTTAAAATTATTACTTATTTATATTATATTTTGACAGAACCTCATACTTCAAAAAGCGCTGAAAACCCATTCGTTTTTGAAAAATATCTTAAGTATCCAAAACCTATACCAAAACTCCGTCAAAAGATTTTTTAAGACTCAAAAACCCCCTAGTATGTCAATCTCATCTGCCGAAGTCGAAAAAAGGAAGCTTGAGCGACAAATGAAAAGAGAAGGGAAGAAAAAAACTAATAAGCGAAAAAAGACTGTTCCAAAATGTCCTTCATGTAATGAAGATGTCCTTTCGGACGTGGAAGAAGAAGGACTGAAAAATATAGGCTGTGATAGCTGTAAAAATTGGTTTCATCTACAATGTACAAATCTTTCAACCATGCCATTTGCAGATGCTGAGCTACAAGACTTTACCTGTTTAAAATGTGATAAAAAACTTTAATAAATTGTTACTTTTAAGCAATTTATACATTCTTAAGTGTATTGAAAAAATAATATTTACATGTGTACCTATAATTTTTTGATAATTCATAATTAGCTTTCAAAAACATGTGCCTAATTGAATTAAATTTTAGGTTTTTTTTATTTTAATTTTTAAGCCGCAAAAATGGATTTAATTAATTTAACTTATTTTTTTATTTTTGTTCTATTTATTTTTTTCAAGATAAATTACTTTTTTTTTAATTTTCTTTATCAAAACGTTTTAATAAAAAATATAAAACAATTCAAGACTTTTGTTTAGTAGACCTGTGGGACCTGTGTCCCATTTTCGGCCATCGTCGGAAATAGGAAACAAAGGGCCGGCCACTGGAAAAATTACTTCTTTTTACAAAAAATTAAATAAAATATTTGTCGGTAAGAAAATTTATATTTTTTTTTTTATAAAGAATAATTTATTTTAAGAATTATTCGAAAATGTTAGTATTTGTTGCTACTGTGCTATGTTAAATGAGGAAAAATCCTTAAAGGGCCGGCCACTGGCAAATCTACCTTATCGGTTTTTATAGTTATCATTTATGAGCACTAGATACCCTAGTTCATTTAAAAATACTGTTGCATCTCTGAATAAATTTATTTTCTAATTTCTTTTACAATTTTTTACTATAACGTTTTAACCCATTTACATTTAATATCTTCGTTTGCTACTTCGTCAATTAAACTAAAGCCTAAACTACATTTACCCTTAACATCTAGATTATCAAAATTCGTGAGTGCATAAGATTTATCTTCCATTAATTTTTCTAATCCATTCCAAGCAATCATTGCTCCATTATCAGAACAATATTGCTTTGAAGGTCGAAATACTCGTCCATCATATTTTTTAGCCAGATTACAAATATTGTCGAAGATATAATCGTTGTTAGCCACACCACCAGAGACAACTATCGTTGGCTTTAAGTTGTTGTCGAAAAACATTTTTCTTAAACAGAATTCTAGTGCTCTTTGAGTTCGATTCGTGATGTGTCTAGTTGTAGCTTTCAAAAATCCTGCACAGAAGTCTTTATACTCAATTATGACATCATCAGGGCGAGTTTCTAATAAATAAAAAATTATATAATTTAATTTAGAGTCAAATGAGGTATATTTGCTTACTTTCTTTCAACTCAGTTGCGGTAATTGCGCGAATGGCATTATTTTTCAAACCAGCAAAACTAAAATTGCAATCTTTGTACCGACAAAGCGGTAGTGGAAATTCAAAACGATCCGGTGAAGTAGCCTCTTTAGCAGCAGTTTCTATTGCCTGCCCCCCATTCAAGTTGGCATACTTCGTCATAGTATTCAAACGAAGTCGTCTGGATATTTTATCGAAGGCTTCCCCAGGTGCATCGTCAAGGCTCTCACCAAGAAGATAGAACTCTGTAGCTTTTTTAATAAACACAAGCTGACTGTGTCCACCACTTATCAAAAGACACAAGTATGGAAATTCAACAGATTGCTCCATTCTCACGGCCAGGGCATGCGCTTCCATATGATGAATTGGAATAATAGGCTTGGAGTATTTGCGACCCAAATATTTTGCAAACCGAAGGCCAATCATGAGACTCAATACCAAACCTTAGGGACGATATTTTGAAACACACAAATTGTAGTGATAGTTATTGGAATATACCTTAAAATTGAATAAAAACCTGGTCGTGTTGTAACTGCAATGGCATCTAACGAAGACGGATCAACGCCGGCAGATTCAATACATTTGTTATAGGTGTCTTCTATATTTAATCTATGTAGGTCCTGAGCTCTTGGTGGTATGATGCCGCCGTATCTATGATATAATAAAATCAATTATGAAAGCACTCGTTTTAACTAAAATTGTTAAGCTTACCTCAAGTGGATTCCCTGTTGGGAATTTGTAATGTTTCCAAGAACTTTGCCATCTGATTGAACTAAAGCAACTCCAGTGTCATCGCAGGACGTTTCTATCCCTAGGACCGAAAGACTACACTTTTGTTGATGTAATCGAGCAATATATCGTGCTCCAAGAAATAATGATCTGTTTTTGTTAAATAAACTCATTTTTTAAACAATCAAAACTTTGATATTTTATATAAAAACATGAAAACAAGACAAAATCAAATCTACTCAAATCATCTGTCTTCTATTCTGTCAAAAAAAAATCCAAAATAAAAGGACAATGCTAGTTTACAAACGTGCAACTAATTTTGTTATATCGTTCAATGGGCCAGTTTATATTTCTGAAATGTCTGAGAATTGAATCAATTCTCTGGCGAATGAATTGTAAACACAATTCACTGCTCTGTTCATTCTCACCTAGCAATCAAATTATCTATTAGGATTATAATTAGATGTCCACCTTTCTAAAAACAAATTTGTCCTTGAATGTTAGCTCAAGAACGATTCGCCGACGTTTGCTAGAAAAAATGTACACGGAAGAATATGTAGTAAGGAAAGTTACATTGCTCATTAAAAGAAACATAAAGCAACGCATTGAATTCGCAAACTTCAGCCAAGGAAGTCCAAAAAACTTGACAAATATTTTGTACATCGCCGAAACCAAAATACATTTGTTTAAAATCTTATATCCGGATTTGTGTTGAAAAATTAAATCCTAGAAACACCATAAACGTGGTAGCGCATGTTGGCGGTTATATACAAATTGTGGGGTGTTTTCCCTGTAATGGAGTATGTCCTATTTTTTTGATTAAAAGTATTATGGCCAAAAAATCGGAGCTCCAAGTATTGAAAAGCGTTATGCTTCAATATGCAGAAGATAATCTTTCATTGGTGTGAACATTTTAACAGGATAATGATCCCAAACACACTGCTAAGGTCGAAAGAATTTGTCAGTTTTACAATGGCGTTCACAATTGGCAAATAGAAAACCTTTGGAAAGACTTGAATAGAAAAGAGCATTGTGCAAGAAGACCACAAATACGGGACACTACGGAAGAAATCCAAGAACAATGGTACGCAACACTTGTTTAAACATTTTAAAAACTAATAGACTATGAAGGTGTAAAGCGCACGACCAACGACCAACGAATGAACTAATATTCGTCGATTTTGACATTTCTTTAACCTTAGAAAGATAATCTACGTCTGCGGGACGTATGGCGCGGGGAAAAATTGTTATATCTTTTGAATTATAAGCCGTATTACATAAGTTTTTTATATTTGCTCAGGACTAAGTCAGAGCTTGCATGGTGCATCTTAAAATTCACGCTGAAGATGCATTAGGGCTAGTAACGACTATGTTATATGTCTGGGAGACGTATGCTTATTTTTTATAAAACTTTTGTGCACTGAACAAAAGTATATGGGGAAAAAACTTTTTTTCTCAAAAATTACTAAAATATTTTTTATAAAAGGTGATTTTTTTGAGGTTAGGATTTTCATGGATTAGTATTTGACAGATCACGCGGGATTTCAGACATGGTGTCAAAGAGAAAGATGCTCAGTATGCTTTGACATTTCATCATGAATAGACTTACTAACGAGCAACGCTCGCAAATCATTGAATTTTATTACCAAAATCAGTGTTCGGTTCGAAATGTGTTTCGCGCTTTACGTCCGATTTATGGTCTACATAATCGACCAAGTGAGCAAACAATTAATGCGATTGTGACCAAGTTTCGCACTCAGTTTACTTTATTGGACATTAAACCAACCACACGAATGCGTACAGTGCGTACAGAAGAGAATATTGCGTCTGTTTCTGAGAGTGTTGCTGAAGACCGTGAAATGTCGATTCGTCGCCGTTCGCAGCAATTGGGTTTGTGTTATTCGACCACATGGAAGGTTTTACGCAAAGATCTTGGTGTAAAACCGTATAAAATACAGCTCGTGCAAGAACTGAAGCCGAACGATCTGCCACAACGTCGAATTTTCAGTGAATGGGCCCTAGAAAAGTTGGCAGAAAATCCGCTTTTTTTATCGACAAATTTTGTTCAGCGATGTGGCTCATTTCTGGTTGAATGGCTACGTAAATAAGCAAAATTGCAGCATTTGGAGTGAAGAGCAACCAGAAGCCGTTCAAGAACTGCCCATGCATCCCGAAAAATGCACTGTTTGGTGTGGTTTGTACGCTGGAGGAATCATTGGACCGTATTTTTTCAAAGATGCTGTTGGACGCAACGTTACGGTGAATGGCGATCGCTATCGTTCAATGCTAACAAACTTTTTGTTGCCAAAAATGGAAGAACTGAACTTGGTTGACATGTGGTTTCAACAAGATGGTGCTACATGCCACACAGCTCGCGATTCTATGGCCATTTTGAGGGAAAACTTCGGAGAACAATTCATCTCAAGGAATGGACCGGTAAGTTGGCCACCAAGATCATGCGATTTGACGCCTTTAGACTATTTTTGGGGCTACGTCAAGTCTAAAGTCTACACAAATAAGCCAGCAACTATTCCAGCTTTGGAAGACAACATTTCCGAAGAAATTCGGGCTATTCCGGCCGAAATGCTCGAAAAAGTTACCCAAAATTGGACTTTCCGAATGGATAACCTAAGACGCAGCCGCGGTCAACATTTAAATGAAATTATCTTCAAAAAGTAAATGTCATGGACCAATCTAACGTTTCAAATAAAGAATCGATGAGATTTTGCAAATTTTATGCGTTTTTTTTTTTAAAGTTCTCAAGCTCTTAAAAAACCACCGTTTAGTTAGCTTACCCCTCAATGAACTAATTTACTAAATATTAAAGGCCCAACTATAATAGGCATAAGCTAGCATATGCGCGCATAAGTGAACGTGCGAATACAAAGAATCTCAATACGAGTGAACATAATGGAGTCTAGCTCCGTTTCGTTCAATTTTTCTCAGTTTCGTTAACTTAAGCACACTTAAGCAAGAGCGATCCCAGTCGCTCGCCGCATAAGTAAAATGTGACATTTAGATACGTGAGCAAAATTGCATTATGGCTATGCAGTAATTTCGCAAACTTAAGTGAATTATCGTTGGGTTTTTGACATAAGCTTATGTTTGCTTATGCCTATTATAGTTGGGCCTTAAGACTCAAAGTCAACTCAAAGGTTTCTTTAAAAATTAAAGAATTTTGTTCGTTCTGTTTTCAAAGGTGGTTCAGATTTTTTATAAATTTTGCTCAAATTCTACTTCTTTTGTACTTAATTATTGATTCACTTTACTTAAAATAACCCACATAAAATGAATTAAAATACGAAATAATGATGAAAAATCAATTGTCATCTTTAAACGCGCTGAATAAGTGCCATACGTCTCTAAGACGTATGATTATCTTTCACGCACTAAAAAATATGATTATCTTTCTAGGGTTAACATGAGAGTTTTTGAAAACAAACAAGTGAGAACATGCGGTCGAAACTACATTTGTTTAAAAAATAATGTATTGGTGTCCTTGTTAATAAACAAAACAAGTAAGAGATTTCATGTTCATCCATTTAATGCAAATCGGAAAATTGAAGGAGAATATGTTTCCTTAATAAGACTGCTGGTAAATATCCAGAAAAGTTCTTTACATATTTTAGGATGTCAAAGGAAACATTTGACTACATTTTGAGCTTGGTAAAGAACAACTTGATTGCAAAACTTACTAGCTTTAGAAACGACATTATTTGCACCAAGGAAAAGTTAGTAATTACTTTGAGGTAAGAGCTATTGTCCTTGTACAATATAAAGTTGTTTCAAATTTGTTAAAGGTTATAATTTTTCCAGATTCTTAGCTACTGGTGCAAGCTTTGTCGAACTTGCCTACAGATTTTGAATGGGAGTGTCCACCGTAAAAAAAAGTAATAGATACTACCCTTGAGGCTATCAACGCCAATTGCTTAAAAATCGCCATACCCAGTTCACTTTCAAAAGACGATTGAAAACAAATTTCATTAGAATTTTTTGAGCGCTGGAACTTTTCGAATTGCCTAGGTGCTGTAGACGGCAAACATGTTTTAACGTTTGCTCCAAAGTAAAGTGGAAGTTTTTATTTCAATTATAAAAAAAACATTTTCGTACAACCTGATGGCAGTTGTGGATGCAAAATATCGATTTTTTATGGTTGACATAGGAGCTTATGGCAGTAACGCGGATTCGACAGTTTTCAGTTGCAGTCTTTTTGGCAACGCTTGGCTCAATAATCCTACAGAACTGAATATTCCAGAGAATTCACCTCTTCCTGGAACAACCACAAAATCACCCTATGTTATCATTGGAGATGAAGGCTTTCCGATGAAGTCAACAATCTTGAGACCTTTTCCTGGGCGAAATCTCTCACATAGGGAAAGAATTTTTAACTATAGGCAATACTTAAATATTTACACTTGTAAATATGTATTTATTTGATTAACCTTTTTCTTTTACAGATTATCCAGAGCTAGGAGAGTGGTTGAAAATGCGTTTGGCATCATGGCCTATACTTGGAGAATTCTCCTGAAACGGTTGGAAGTTGGCAAAGAATCAGGTCATCGAATAATTCTAAGCTGTTGCATCCTCCACAATTTTCTCAGACAAAAAAACCATAGAAATATGTTTGAACAAGAAAATCCTATCCAAGATTCAGAAGATTCGATTTTAATGTCAACACTGGCATCAGGATATGATGTTCGAGGAAAGCTTGCTAACTGGTGCTTGGAGGAAGGGAGTGTTAGCTTTCAATACGATATGGTTTAATGAAACAATATTAATTTAAAGACGTTATTCATTTTACCAAAAAGAATTAATTTTAATTTAATTAACTTGTGCCTCTTCTATATTTACAAAACACAAATAAAAAATGCACTCCATAATTTAAATAAACCTTAGGACTAATTTGAAATAAAAATAAACACAAATAAAAATATGCTTCCTGCACTAACAAAAAATGTACATTTCATAAAACTAAAAACTAAAAAAAAAGCAAGCAAAAGTAAAATAAAATCACATTTAAAATTTCAATCTTCATATTTAAAAAAAAACCTTACAACTAATTTGAAATAAAAATAAATAGAAATAAAAATATGTTTCCTGTACTATTAAAAAATTTACACTTCACAAAACTTAAAACTAATTAAAAAACAAGCAAAAGCAAAACATATCACATTAAAAATTTTAGTCGTCTTCAAATTCAATTTGATGAAAGACATTCAATGTCTGCACCTCAAGTTTTGATTGCTTCCGCCGGGTCCAAGAACTGGCACGTTGTGCGAGTGACAAAAAAATGTCTCCAGCGGAGTTGACTCTGGCTCATTGATTTGAGTCAATGCCGCCAAATCCTTTTCAGTATCAGACTCCCTTTTTCTCTTTCTTGCTGGTGGTGATGGTGTTTCTGAAGTCCAGCATGATACCGTAGGGAATGAGTCCTCGGAATCATCCTGCAATTGGAATGAGTTTTCTTTTCCTCGTGCCATATTCATGACAGTTCTAGAAAACAAAGACACACAAAAATTAACTAAAAACATTCAACAAAAGCTATTTTAAAATTACCTTGGCACTTCGATGTTCGGAACTAAAAACTTCATTATTTCAAAATACGGCCATGGCTTCTTCGCATATGCCTGCGACCCAATCGGCACATTTTTTTCTTTTTTGTAATATTTCGAGAATGTATCTCTCAAATTCTTCCATCTATCTTTGCACGTTGTTACTGAAATAAAAAATGTTTACTTTAGCGCATGAAATATTCCCTGCAATATTTTTTTTAATTACCATCTGCATTCAAAACATATCCAATGTATTTCCAAATTTGTTCCTTCTTATTTCTATCGGAATAGAAAGGGTCGGCTTTATTGTAAAGCACTGGATTGGCCTCCACTTTTAAAATTAACCTTTCATCAAACTCCTGGAATTATTTTATATATTTATGATACTCATTTGAATTTTATTATCAATCAAATTTTCTTTACCTTATTATCCATATTTTTTTCAAGAAGCCACAGCTGAACACCATTCACCATCAAACCAAAACAAGAATGATTATTTTAGGTTAAGTACGAGCGATTATTTTATTCGTTGCGAGTGTGGATAATGTGGGACGCGAATAAAGTTTGACAGTTCGTATCAACTTAATTTTTTTTCGCGACGAATACATTTTTTGGTCTTAAATTTATTAATATATGATATTGAAAAGTAAAAGTATGTATATCATAAATCAAATAGAGACTATATTGCTATAGTTTTGTTAAGAATTTGTGTGGAAATATGTCTTCAAATGTATATAAACTAACATTTTGTAATTCATTCGTCGTTCGTTGGTCGCGCTCTTGTGAATACTACTTTAAGCCCTAGTTCTCAACGAACTGATGTTGATGTTCAAATGGTAGACATGTGCATTCGGGTGCCTATAGTACCTCAACTGGAGATTGGGTTCCAACCCCAGTGGAAAGTTGTTGGGGGCAGCAAACGAGAGAGGTGGGGAGAGGTGTTTCCACTAAGGCACCTCTCCTTATCCAGACGGCAGCGGAGGAATTCCCGAGATGGAATCAACGGTGGCGTCTACAGTTCTAGTAAGGTTGAACTACTTAGTGAACACCTTATAGGGCTTCTTCGACTTATTCGGAGCCCAGGCCTGTACGGCTCCCCATCCTTGGAGTTATACTTAGGATCTGGCCCTCCAGGTTGGAGGTTGTGCGTCGGGGTGACTTCCTGGCCACGTAAAAACTTCATAGTTGCGAAGCACCAACAAGCCTCGGATACGGACGGATTTACTGTTGACAACCAACGCAATCGAATAAAGGACAACGAACTTCGGATATTCACGTGGAATGTTAGGTCCCTTAACAGACCACGTGCGGCCGAAGAATTAGCGGAGGCCCTAGAACGATATAAAGCAGATATCACTGCCATCCAGGAAATACGATGGGATGGGCCGGGCAAAAAGGGGATGAAAACCTGCGATATTTACTATGGTGACTGCTACCACGAAAACCAACAGCGCTTATTTCGATGCGGATTCGTCATCGGAGCCAGACTTAGGCAAGAAGTCTTGAGCTATAGGTGCATCAATGAGCGCCTCATGACCATACGCATCAAGGCTAAATTCGGCAACATTAGCCTGATATGCGCGCACGCCCCCACAGAAGAGAAAGACGATAACACCAAAGATATGTTCTTCGAGCTCTTAGACAAAACATATGAGCAGTGCCCTAGCTATTTAATTAAATAGTCCTGGTATTTAAATATTTAAATAGTCGTGGGCTATTTTAATGCCAGCTAGGAAGGGAAGACATCTTTGGTGGAATAATCGGGAAGAACAGCCTGCACGACAACACTTCCGACAATGGATTCAGGCTCATAGATTTTGCTGCGGGGCAAAACTTCATGGAAGCCAGTACGCGTTTTCCACACCTCAACATCCACAAAGGAACTTGGACTTCTCCAGATCAATCTACCGTCAACCAGATTGACCATATTGCGATCGACGCCAGACACGCTTCCAGCATCATGAATGTACGAACTTTCCGAGGAGCTAACATCGACTCGGACCACTACCTCGTTGTAGCCAAGGTAGCACTTCGGATTTCCAGACCCAAGGCAAAACAGGGAAGTGCTGGGAGAAGGTACAACGGCGAACGGCTACAATCGCCAGAGATCGCCAAATCCTTTTCCGACCGAGTGCTGGGTTTCAAGCAGCTACCAACAAGGAACCCCTGGTTTGACGAGGAATGTCGGCAGGCAAAGCGGCGCTGGACGAGAGCTGCTCATGAGCTATATGAGCAGAAGAGGCGAGAGGAACGCCGACTTCTTAGAAGTAAAAAGTCAATGCTGAGGATATGGAAAGACCACTTCTGCAGAATGTACAACGGCGACGACGAACTGAATTCCGCTGTCAGGCAGGATGATGATCCATTCAACATAGACGACGAAAGCCAACAATCCCGTCCTCCCGACTTATACAAAGTAAAGATTGCCATATCTAAGCTGAAGTCTAATATGGCCACTGGAGCAGATGGCTTGAATGATGGTTTTAGACAAGGTGATGCGCTGTCATGTGATTTTTTTAACTTCGTGCTTGAAAGAATAGTGCAGAGCTCACACGTCAACACTAGAAGCACTATCTTTCAAAAATCTGTCATACTAGCATATGCTGATGACATTGACATAATCGGAAGAACTCAGCGTGATGTCAATGGGGCTTTTGTGAGTATTGAGTCAGAGGCGGCAAAAATGGGTTTAACGGTTAATGAGGGCAAAACAAAGTACATGCTGTCGTCTAGAAAGAACATACAACACCGACGTTTTGGTCAAAACGTCACAATCGACAGACGTAACTTTGAGGTAGTCAAGGACTTCGTCTACCTAGGCTCCGCTGTAAACGCAGAAAACAACACCAGCGCTGAGATCTAACGCAGAATAACTCTTGCTAACCGCTGTTTCTTTGGACTAAGAAAGCTAGGGAGCGAGCTAGATGGAGAAGTTTGTTGGGTGAGGCCCTAGTTCACACAGGACTGTAGCGCCACTGTTAGTCTCAACGAACTGTTGCGCCATATAATTTACATATTACTCAATAATATTATTAACTTACAGTACATGCGATCATTTTAATAATTTTTTTTTTCGAAAAATAAAGACAAATAAGATTCTTAGTTAAAGTTCATAAAGAGTTTCAAACTTAAGGAAGAATTTTCTGAAGCAAAATGCAAACATTTCTTTTGAGCACTTTTACCGGAGTATGCGTGTATAAGGTTTATTAAGGCCATAGGAAGCGAGGGTTTCTCAGGTCATGGCTTTTAGTATTGAACAAAAATCGAGTTATAGATCAAAGCGAAATATATCTACGTACTTAAGTTTATTTCTCTATGTTATAGATAGAGGAACAATCAACTTAATTAAAGAGAAGTAATGGGCAGGTTCAGATAACTTAAGGGACTTCATTTGCAGTTAACTTTAATGTTTGAATGTGCATTTTGACCAAGGCAACTAGTTAGTTTTTGATGTGTCATGAATTTCAAATTCAGAACTTAACTTCACAAACCTCTACTTCAAGTTCATAGCACAAAAACTCCCGAAATTATTATATAGGTTCGGACGACATAAGGGACATGAAAGTTAGGCAAGTTTCCAGCATCTAATTGGCCAGCTGCTAAAAAATTGCCTTCCAATTAAGGCTACTTTATTGGAAAGTTATTCAAGAAAAATCTCCCTAACTAATAAGTCAAGTCAACTTATGTCAAAATCAAATTGTTCATGTTTTTTTAATTCAACTAAAAAATGAATAGTCCATGAAGAACCAGGGCCTAGTGACTTACAACTCTCAACCATTCCTGTGTACGAGTTCTGTTGTCAGGGATGGAGGGGACCTACAGTTTATATGCCGAATCTGAACGGCTAATTTGAGAAAGCACTTGATTTAAAATGTATGACACTTAAAAAACTAACTAGTTGCCTTGGTCAAAATGTACGTTCAAAGAATGAAGTTGACTGCAAATAAAGCCCCATATGTTATTGAACGATCCGAAAGGTAATTACTAATCCAATGAATGAAGGATTCATGAAAACCGAAAACAAGCATTTTCGGTAAGAGAGCTTGATGCCGAACCCTATCAAATGCTTTTGAAATATCAAGTGCAATAATCTTACTTTCTCCAAAACTATGTAAAGATTTGCTCCACTGTTCGGTGAGATGAACCATGAGATCACCAGTGAACCTAAGAAGCTTTCGATCTTCAAGATATTTCTTGAGCTGATAATTAATCAGCATTTCCATGACCTTGGAAAGAAGGGACGTAAGTGCCATCGGTCGGTAGTTAGAGGGTGAGGAAGATTCGCCTTTTTTGGGAATAGGCTGGACAAATGCAGTTTTCCATCCGCTCTGATTTGCTTTCTCTAAAGTGCTAGCAAAAGGAGTGTCATTCACAACGAGCGTAGGACCCGATGAAGAGGATGAATTACTCATGTTTTTAACAAATGACCAACAATTTTTACTGCCTTTGGGACATTGCAGTATTTTTTGCGTAACTTTTGGTCATGTAAAAATTTGGTCCGTCGAATATGGACGTTGCAGGCCTTGTCTTTGGTTCTTAAAACTAATTTTTCAAAAAAATCACTTTTTTTTAAAAAAAAAATTTTCAAAAATCAAACCTCCTTGGCGTTTGTCTTAAAATGATTGTTCTTTAAACTAAAAAATTAAAAAAATCACCATCCTTCATGGCGTTATTTAGGTTTCTTAAAAATAAAAACACAAACAAAAATTAAAATAAGTAAACAAAAATCATTCCATCAAAATGTTGGCTTTTGCAATTTCCAATTCCAATTTTCTTTTTTTCAATTGGAGCTTCTGCCAAGCTTCTGAAGGTCGATTGTCCTCTTTTTAGTTCTCATAAGCGACAGCGGTATTTGATGTGGACGGTTCCGCAGGTGGCACTTGGCGTGATGTGCTTCCTGCTCCAAATGATGTAGCCAATGAATGTCACTTACAGAGCTGCCAATATTCGTTAAGGCTATTACAGCGTCCTCTAAAGAGGTGAAAGACTTTTGCCTGCATGGTCCTCCACCAGTACCCGCTATTTCTTTTGTATTTGCCGAGAGTTTTTTTTTTAATATAAGACTTATAGTCACTCCAAACCTTTAAAAATATAATAATGAAATATGTATACTTAAATCGCAATGGAATAAATGCACAAAATCACGAGCATACTTTCTTCCATCCACCAACATCCCTTTGCTTGGTCCTAATGAATTTAGCTGATTGGCCAGATCTTCCCAAAACACAGCCACAATTTCTGGTAACCTTTTTATATAGTTTTGAACTATGTCTGGATATTCGCTCAGCAGATTTACCATTCCCTCATATTGCTGAGCGCTTGCTTTTTCGTTTTGCCTAAAAACAAACAATTATTAATAAAACAATTAATAATTTTTGTATTACTTACATTTAATTTAACTATTTTTTAAAAAAAGAAAACACTTTCCCCAACAAGAACTTGTCGGAGGACTTCGGAAAATTGTATGTTTGTATCTGTCAAGAATAAAACAAAACAAGTACTTCATCGCAATTGCATGCCTTGAATTTTATCGGACAAAATGTCCGATTAGCTGATCGGACAACTACCTTGAAGCAAAATGTCTCCGATTCGGAGGAAATCGGAGAGAATTCCGCTCTGACGGTTACCTCGATAGGGCCGAATATCGTCTTCAGAAAAAAATATAAAAACAACGAAAAATGAAAAGAAAAAATTGTAAAATTTTGTATACATTTATTTTACACTTATAGTTTGTCCTTGTCTCCAAAACACTCTTTATTATCTGAAACAATTTTATTTCCAGTATCGCAACAAAAAACTCACGAATGAAAATTAATATTTTGCACTATTCCATTCTCTATAGATTACAACACATAAATATATATATATATCTTTTTTTCAATATTTCTTCGCTCATAGGAAGAAAAAACAATAGTAATAAAATTTAATTAAAAAAATTGTATATAGAAAACATGAACCTAGCGTTCATAGTAAACCCTATAGTAAAGCATTTTTGAGCGCCAAATACTAAAAGTGTTATCAAACTTTAAGAGATAGACTCCATCGCCGGGATAAGTATGGGATCCAACATAAACCTCATTGAAACATTCGCGGCGATAGACTGGAACAATTATTGAAATTGGAGCCTTATATGCAGCTGTAAGACTTCTCTCAGTCGAAACTGAACCGCATTCCAAATCTTCCGGGGTACTAAAGTCTTCATCATCATTGAATTCATCATCGTCATCACTTTCGCTGACATGGACAGTGACATCATTTGTCAAGGGTTTGCTCCATTCAAAGTAAACACCGAATCCTATATCGTAGTTGTCTGTAGCGAATTCCCAGAAAATACACTTTCCGTTTGAGTTTGTCGGAACGCGAACCTGTAATTGAAACATTTTAACTATCTTCTGTTTTTGGATATCAATTTAGTATTAATACCGTTACAATGTCACCGTGGCCAACATTAATTACCCCATCACCACGGCCGGCAGCAACTTCTTTTTTGAATGCTTTGATATCAGGTCGAGTCCACATTTTGGCAGGGCAAATTGTCACATAGTCTTCGTTGTCTGAATCGTTATTTTTCTCATAGAAACTCTGTTCGGATGCCAAAGATTGCTTTGAATCGATAGACTCTGGTTCTTCTGTGCCTACATTCTGCAAAAGGTTTGGCGATTTTGAATTCGAATGTAGGTGAAGTTGCTGCATGTACTGGTGGTAGTGTTCTTTTTGTAATTGACATATCAATACAGCTTGTTGCTCGGGGCAGCCAGGAAACTGTTTGACAGCGTAGCTCTAAACAAATTAAAGACAAGAAATCAAATTATTTAGAATATACATACAATAACTGTAATATTAGTACAAATACTGGTGAACTTAAGGTTTGGAAAGCTATTTTGAATTAACTTTACCATACATTTACTTTGCACATACGCTGCACATTTTTAACGAGATAAAATGATGTGAATTGATGGCTTACCGTCTTAAATTTAGCAGAACCCAACAGCTAATAAAATATATTCTTTGATAGAAGCTTTGAGAAGATAGCGTCAATAAGGAGTTTATTTGGTTTGCTTTCTGAAGGAGGTGTATGCCAAGTTTTCATTCCTATTAAGGTTTCCGGAACTTTTTACCGATCAGAAAATTTTGTATATTTTGTTTAACAAATCGGATAACAAATATTTTCGCAGTGCTGTCCAACAAAATAGGGAATAACAAGCCATTACGCTTTGCATAAAATTATATGCCTATACCCTTTATTACTTTTGCCGGCATGTTTCACACGAGTTTGAGATCTTCAACGTATCGGGTTTTCTAATAGGGACTTACACCTTGTAACTTAATTTGTAAATACACCCTTTCACTGAATATCAAACAATTATTTTAAATTTATTATGTGAAAATAACGCTATACAGGTTAAGACAACATACCTTTTTCGCAGTCAACTACATTCTTTGAACGCAAAAGTATACACGATTGGAAGATTTTCCAATATTGGAAGATTTTTCGCAAAAACATTTTAACTAAGTTTCTATCAACCATGTAAACACCCAATTTTATCTGTCAAAAGTGACAAGGTAACAAACCGTTGGTCAATTTTCTATCAACAAATTGGCCACGCGTCGTTTGTATTTTCAAATAATTGGACGATTGTCCACTAATTGAATATTGGTTGGTGTTCTTTCCAAACAGCAACATCAATTTTTGTATTGCAAGAAGATTTAAGAAATAAGAAGTCACCGTTTGGCAAAGTAACGAGAAGAAAGTCATAAAAGAAAAAGTTTAAATGCTTAAACGCATGAACAAGATAGTAGTTATTACCTGATTTATTATTGTTTCACTTTTTTTAAATTTTATATATTTTAAAAAAGTTTTCGTACGACCTGTTGTTTTCACTTCTAAAATAAATGTTCATATACTCAGTCATCTGTTGTTTTCTTAAGCCTTCCAACTGTGTAAACGGACAATTGTCAGCAATTTTTAAACGATTTTCTACCCAAAAACAGTAAAAACTAAAAATTTTCACTTAATAGAAAGTTGAATGCTATTGGAAGATTTTTGACAGTTCGGCCAGTATTGGAAGACCAATCGTGTATAGGTACTCAGCTTTAGGCTAACATTTCACTTTGCCTAAATCAAAATGACAAGAAATCCTTTTATACAAAACTTAAAATAAAATTGTGCACTAAATGAAAAAATACAAAATTATGGAGCTTAGTTTTCAGTTGTATTAAAAAAACATGATCAAGTCATATTTTTAGGTAAGATGACTTGACTTGGTAATAAGGGATATTTTTCTTGGCTAACTTTCGAGTCAACTTTCCAATAAAGTTGCTTTTAATTGGATAGAAATTTTTTTGACAGCTTACCAACAATGGCCAATTACTAGAAACTTGCTTTTACTTCAAGTCCCTTACGACGTCTGAACTTGATCAGTTTCATCATGGTTTTCAGTCGTAAGTCTCACCCTAGTAGACAGGCAGTAAAAAGTTTAGATTAAAAATGTTCGTCTTTTATTAGTTGTGTGATTTTGCCATGCCAGTGAAAAAAACGGATTGGTCGAAGTCAGACCGAGATGCAAGATCACTTAATTACTTACTTAAGGTGGCGCTACAGTCCTGTGTGAACTAGGGCCTCACCCAACAAACTTCTTCATTTAGCTCTGTCCCTAGCTAGATGTCTTCAGTTTCGCGCTCCAAGTTGGGTGAGGTCACTTTGTGTGTGGGTGTGGATTCAAAGACTTTCCGGAGCCGGAGGATTGGTTTCCATGCGCTCTACGTGACCCAGCCATCTTAGTCGTTGAACTTTTACCCTTCTGGCTAAGTCTATGTCGCTGTACAGCCCGTACAGCTCGTCGTTCCATCTTCTCCTCCACTCCCCTTCGATACCGTAGATCACACGAAGAACTTTTCTCTCGAACCGACCCAAGGTCCTTTCATCCGCTTGTGTCATAGTCCATGCTACTGCACCGTATAGCAGGACGCTATGATGATGAGGGTCTTATATAGCAACACTTTAGTCCCTCGAGAGAGGATTTTACCACTCAGTTACTTTCTTAGTACAAAGAAACAGCGGTAAGCAAGAGTTATTCTGCGTTTGATTTCAGCGCTGGTGTTGTTTTCTGCGTTCACAGCGGAGCCTAGGTAGACGAAGTCCTTGACTACCTCAAAGTTACGTCTGTCGATTGTGACGTTTGACCAAGACGTTGGTGTTGTATGTCCTTTCTTGACGAAAGCATGTACTTTGTTTTGCCCTCATTAACCGTTAAGCACAACCCGCCTCTGCCTCAATACTTACAAAAGCCCCATTGACATCACGCTCAGTTCTTCCGATTATCTCAATGTCATCAGCATATACTAGTAATTGGATAGACTTTTGAAAGATAATGCCTCTAGTGTTGACGTGTGAGCTCTGCAATATTCTTTCCATCACATCACCTTCTCTAAAACCTTTTTTGACATCGAAAGGTTCTGTTAAGTTGTTTCCAACCTTTATGGAGCAGCGTGAATTCTCCATGGTCATCCTGCACAAACGGACGAGTTTGGCGGGGATGCCAAAACTAGACATGGCTCTATACAGCTCGTCCCTGTAGATGCTGTCATATGCGGCCTTCAAATCGATGAAGAGATGGTGGGTGTCGATTTGATGTTCTTGGGTTTTTTTCAGGATCTGCCGTAATGCGAATATTTGATCAACTGTGGACTTTACTGGTCAAAAACCAGACTGATAAGGACCTATCAGGTTGTTGACGATGGGCTTTAGACGTTCACATATTACGACAGAGAAAATTTTATAGGCGATGTTAAGTAGACTGATTATTCTACAGTTGGTGCAGTTTAGAGGGTCTCCTTTTTTCAGGATCAGGCAAACAATACTGAGGTTCCATTCATGGGGCATGCTTTCTTCCGACCATATCTTACAGATAAGTTGGTGCATGCTCCTAACCAACTTATCTCCAGCTGCTTCAAAGAGCTTGGCATTCAAGCCATCAACTCCAGCGGCTTTATTAGACTTCAGCTTAGATATGGCAATCTTTACTTCGTCTAAGTCGGGAGGACGGGATTGTTGGCTTTCGTCGTCTATGTTGAATGGATCATCATCTTGCCTGACAGCGAAATTCAGTTCGTCGTTCCACTTTCGTCTCCGCAGCCTTCGGTTCTAGGTTTATGTACCTGTGAATTTCGTTTCACCTGTTCATAAAACTTTCGAACTTCATTCCTGCTTTTAAACCTCTCAATATTTTCGACCCACGCTTCTCATGCCCTCTCTTATTTCTTCTGAGAAGTCGGCGTTCCTCTCACCTCATCAAAGGTTCCTTGTTGGTGGCTGCTTGGAACCAAACACGTCAGAGGCGGCTTCTCTGATTGCATCTTGGCAATGTTGCCACTGGTTTTCGATACATTGTGTTGGCGGCAGAGAACTTCGAGAGAGGTTACTTGTAACTCGGTCGGAAAAGGATTTGGCGATCTCTGGCGATTGCAGCCGTTCGACGTTGTACCTTCTCCCAGCACCTCCCTGTTTTGCACCACTGGAAATCCGAAGTGCTACCTTGGCTACAACGAGGAAGTGGTCCAAGTCGATGTTAGCCCCTCGGAAAGTTCGTACATCCATGATGCTGGAAGCATGTCTGGCGTCGATCGCAATATGGTCAATCAGGTTGACTGTAGATTGATCTGGAGAACTCCAAGTTCCTTTGTGGATGTTGTGGGAAACGCGTACTGGCTACCATGACGTTTCGCCCGCAGCAAAATCTATGAGCCTGAATCCGTTGTCGGAAGTGTTGTCGTGCAGGCTGTTCTTCCCGATTATTCCACCAAAGATGTCTTCCCTTCTTAGCTTGGCATTAAAATCGCACAGGAATATTTTAATATCGTAGCTAGGACTCTGCTCATATGTTTTGTCTAAGAGCTCGAAGAACATATCTTTGGTGTTGTCGTCTTTCTCTTCTGTGGGGGCGTGCGTACATATCAGGCTAATGTTGCCGAATTTAGCCTTCATGCGTATGGTTATGAAGCACTCATTGATGCACCTATAGCTCAAGACTCCTTGCCTAAGTCTGGCTCTAATGACAAATCCGCATCCAAATAAGCGCTGTTGGTTTTCGTGGTAGCAGTCACCATAGAAAATATCGCAGTTTTTCATTCTCTTTTTGCCCGGTCCATCCCATCGTATTTCCTGGATGGCGGTGATGTCTGCTTTATATCGTTCTAGGGCCTCCGCTAATTCTTCAGCCGCACGTGGTCTGTTAAGGGACCTAACATTCCACGTGCATACCCGAAGTTTGTTGTCCTTAATTCGTTTGCGTAGGTTGTCAACAGGAAATCCGTCCGTATCCGAAGCTTGTTAGTGCTTCGCAACTATGAAGTATAACTCCAAGGATGGGGAGCCGTATAAACCGGAGCCGGGCTCCGAATAAGTCGAAGAAGCTTTATAAGGTGTTCACTAAGGAATTCTCTCTCTCTTTTGCTGCCCCCAACAACTTTAAACTGCCAGATCAAGCTATCTTAATAAGTGGTAGCCAATAGGTCATTTGACGCGACTTATGTTTACCTATTGGGGAAGTCAAGTCCTTATTGGAAAACCTCTTCAAAAATCAACATTTTTGATTCGTGATGAACTCGGACCCCTGACCTCAAACATCGAGACTTGAAATACAATATAGCTTTGTTTTTTAGAAAGATCATAAATTTCAATCAAATAACAACAAAAGCGAAGAGAGAAACAGAGTTCTTGAGGCTCAAAACCAATACGTGATAAACTAACATATTCAGCCTTGAATGCCTTGAGCTATCAGTACACGGACAAAATTGTCCGTACCAAGAGCGGAAAGTAACACAATATCGCCACCCATATCAAAAAGCAAAGGCTTAGGATATCAGCTTGAACGTAAAACTACGACAGCAACTATCACTAGGAAACTGCAAACCTTCATTACTAAATACACTTAGTCCAAAAAGTCTCCGTACAGTAGCCTAAATTTAGTGTTTTTTTTTTTGAAAAAAAAGCAGAGAGAATTGAGACATTTGATATTTCTTTCTTTATCTGGTTTTCACAAATTAATTTTAGCAAATAATTTTCGTTTTGTCAATAAATTACGGTAAACGTTATAAGGGCAAATCGTGGTGAATTTGTTTTTCCTTTCTCTTTCTTCGAGTTACAGATAGATGGCATTAACAACAAAAACCAGAAAAGATGTGTTCAGAAAGAGTGTAGCAAGGTTAAGGTTTTTTAGACTAGACTTTATTTTTTTATGAACAATTTCATGTTTTTTATAAATGTATGTTATGTTTATTTCAATAGTAATATCTTTACTAATAACTTAACTGCTGCTTTATCTAAAATATTCTGCATTGAATTATTTTAAATCGAATTAATTATAATAGGCGGAAATAATAAACGTCTACAGTTTACCGGGAATATTTATATAAAATATCCATATCTTCTGCAATTGCGGTATCAATCGATATTTTCTGGAACTTAGTGTTAACGTAACATTTATTTGTCATGAATTAGTTTTTCAGGTTTTTTATAGACCAACAAAATTAATTATGCAATTTGGCTGCGATAATAATTACTTGAACACAGCATTTTCTATGTTTATAGTTATTCAGGTTTAGCCCTTAACTTAGATTTGCATTTATTTATGAATAGCCTAAAAAGTTTAACAAACATCTATGAATAAACCACAATGCACTTTCAGAAAAACTGTAGTTAGAACTTTCCCTCACAGATTTTTCCTTGTCGCTATATAACTGAAAGATAAGATATAAATAAATAATAGAACTGGAAAACTTATAAAAATGATGCATAAGACTTAAATTTTGGTTGAAGAACAAATTTGTATATTATTTTCACAAAACCACTGACCTAGCGAGAATACAAAAGTACTTTTCGGCTTATGTAGTTAAGCCTTTAGCAACATACTAGCTTAGTGGAAAGTAGTAAGAATAGCTTATCACCTATTCACAAATCTTATGCGATGAAAATTGTCAACAGAAGTAACAAGTTGACGGTCTTTTTATTTAGTCTCTACTTAAATCATTTATTTTCAGCATTTTGGAAATGTCGGTAACGTAAAGAAAATAAACAACGAGTACACACAAATAAAATGGGAATGTAAAAAAGAGATGAGTTTATAAAAATGTTTTAAATGTTCCTGCGTTGATTTATTCTAATGATCCATGTTTACATTCTTTAACTCGTGTTTTCAAAATTAAGTCGCAGCCAAAATTAAGTCGATGAACTCTGAAAATTGAAAGAAATCTGAGTTTTTTTTGCATTTATAAACGGTCTGAGCGAAAATTAAACGCATAAACGCAGCTAATAATAAAAAAATAATAGTTGTAGTGCTTTTAGAGTTTTATGTTTCTAGGTCCTAATTCTCATTGGAATTTATTTTACTTACTTAATGATTAAAACTGGATTCAAATAACTAACTAATATTTTCTAAATGCGTAATTTAGAATTGCTTCTAAATCTTCATTGTTTTGGCACCTAACAAGAGTAATTAATTTCATTTCATATTCGAATGATATTACACCCAAACGAACACAATGAGAGTACCAAAAAATTGTTCATCCACAATTTTGAATTTTCTTTGAACACCTCTGAACAGCTGACTGCATCCGCCATTTTTCAAAGGTGGACGCCATTTTTTAAATGTGGGGAGTATGCACATCTTCTTGCATAAGTATTCGTTCCCCACATTTTTTTATATGGAGTTAAAACATATGCAATTTTATGTGCAAATCGCAGCTTGTAGGCAAAAAGAGAGCAACCGTCGAAGTTGGTTCTCTCGTTTAGTTTTTTTCTCTCTGCTCAAGATGGTAGAAGAGTGAGGACACTTCTTTGAAATAAGTTCCTCAAAAAATCCTTAAAATGTTTCGCATACAATTTAAAGGCCATAACAAATCTATAATTTTATATCTTTTCAAAACTTTGCACATTACCAAGATTTTACTCAAAAAATTAAGAATTGCGGTGCAAGTCTCACTGGGAAGAATCAAACGGTGGTATTATAGTTTTTCAAATGGAATCCTCAGAATCCAAGGCGGATTGGAAAATCAAAAAAATAATACAAAAACAACTAGAGGATACAGACAAATTAACAACTGTTCAACCACTTTGGAATGTAGTATAAATTCTACGAATTTATAAGGAAATAAGACAAAATCCATTATTTATAATAACGTTGCTCGTTTTCTTCTTCAATAAAATTTTCTAAAAGTATTATTATATCAAAGCTTAAAATAAATCTTTAAAAGTCAGGTAACAAAAGTTTACTCTTAAGCCGTGTTATATTATATGAAAAAATACTTAAATTAAAAACGTTAAAAATGTTTTGATGGCAGACGGCAAGTTTTCTATTCAAAATGTTGTTTTGTGTTTGCCGCACAGATGGCGTTGCAGCTGATTGGGAGCCTGATGCAGTGACACCATCAGCTGTAGCTACCCTCGATCCCCCGCCGTAGATAGTCCATGTTTTCAGTTTAACAATTTCCTACTGTTTTTTTACAAGAGATGCAGATTTGGGTACATGAAAATTTTCAGTCTATTTTGTAAGGTCACCGAAATAAAGAGTTCATTTTGAAAAGGTTAAATAGATTATGACTTGAAACGAACACACTTTATACGATGAGTCCGGAATTTAGATTTAAAAACCAACTATATTAGCAGTATCCTTTGGGTGGTTCCTGCGTAAGACTGTCATGCCAAAGGTCTACCACCTAGAAACTAGTTGCAACCATTTTCAAAGAGTATTTCTTGCCTTTTGGCATAACAATTGTATGTCTCCTCCATCCCTGACATTTTTCATTTTTCTCACACAGGTTCTCTACGGACTGTTCTGTATAAATGTATAGAATAATCAGGCCTATCACGAATTCTATCGTAATCGGAAACTTTTACGTACTCTGAAAAACCGTATCACGAAAACCGTTCGTAATGCAAACTTGTATGACATTTTTCACTACGAGAGTATTTGGCATTAGTTTTATCAGGGATCAGAGCTGAGTAATTAAAGCTATTATAGTCTGTCCGATAAAAATTGGCAGGCCTGTACTGCTGAGAGCTTTTTAAAAATCAGTGGCGCGCTATTTTCTACACCACACCCAATTGAAGGAAACTCCTTTAAAAAGTTTAATAAAACACCCATGAATTTTCGATGGCATCCAACGTAGATCCCACAACGACCTACCTGGCACACACTTGAGCATGCACTGATCGTTCTCTGCTGCTTTTCAACCCTCATTAAATCACACACTTCAGAGTTGCCTTTTTCAATTTCTTAACTCACTTCGTATTTTTTTCTTACTTTTTCAATGGGTTTCTGTTGAGGAGCTTTTGCTTTGAGATCTTTTTTAAAAGTTCTTAACGATGAGTGTTATCGTGTTGTGTTTTGACTTTTGCATTTCTTTTAAAGTTCTGGAAATCAGTTAAAATGCAGTTATAAAAATCAAAGCCATTTTATTTGAGGAAGTATATTATTTGCGTAGATTCTTGTGCCGGGCGGTAGGTTTGTTCATTTTGCCAAAAATGTGGGAAATGATAGTTTTTTCGGAAGATGCTGTGGAAAGCCTCACCATAAATTTAGATGAAGAGAGCAGCAGCAGTAACTACTCTTCGGATTAAAATGTATATATGTATATGTAAATATTATGATACATGAATTGTTATTTATTTTTGTTATGCTTGTTTATTTTATTTTTTTGTTATCTTAATATTTATGAATAAATTTTTTTTTGTTTGTTTTTTTATCAAAAAGGGATTAGGTCTACTGGGGATACCCTTCAAAAACGCGCCATTTATCTTACCTCTTGGTGGTGTGGAAAAAGATAATTTGTATTTCATTTTCATATATAATTATGAACAAAATGAAATTTCAATGTAAAAAAGAAGAATGGTAACCCTGCAGTTATTTTTTTTAGCTTTTTCAAATTCAAAATGCGCATTACGGCAACCCTGTAAGATCTTTTTTGAGAAAGGTACTTATGCGTAGGAAAAGAGTGCGAACGAGATGCAGATATCCCAATCTTCCCTGTACTGCCAATTTTTATCGGACAGACTATAGCTACCGAGGATTCTGTCTGAAGATAACATTATGATATTTAAAGTATAGTTTAATTTCCATTTGTCCATTTGTGGGGTCGGTCAGAAGAGAAAAGAATAATAGTTCAGGCGTCCACTTAATTATTTCAACAAACACAAACAATATAACCAACGCTTATTCGTGAAACAGTAATTCGATGGATAGCTACTCATTGTTAGGGTTAAAAAGAGAATGTTATCTAGTAACAAAGTACAAAGTTCTTATCGTTGTTAAATGCGATGAGAACAATATAAAGCGCAGTGTTTATGCAATTAGTTTTCGATTAACTTTTAATCTCAAAAATAGTTAAATGCCAATCGACATGAAATGAAAATAAATAATAATAACAAACTACCTTAAATTGCTGATATGTTTGCTGATTGAGAGCATCTTTCAACTGTCGCCGTTGTATTTCCTCCTTACATCTCTCCTCTTCCTCCTGTTGTTGTTTTTCCTGCAGCTCCTTCTCCTTTTCCAGTAGCTGCAGAGCTTCTTGCTTCTTTTGCAATTCTAACTTAAGCTTTGTTTCATTGTCCTGTTTAACAGCTTCGATATATGGCTTAAATGAAGTACACATTCTGTCCAAGAGATTAATAAAGCCCTCCATAGCCTGGGCTTTGCTAATATCACCAAGCTGTTGCCAATGCAAACGACGATCTTTGCCAATAACATCGAATATTCCCAACTCGGGAGCACATTTCTCATCGAAGGGTCCATTGTTAGCTTGGTTTGTGAATGCAACTAGTTTCAAATTGTCCTCGTAAGATAAATGAATAGCCTTCCCAGAGTTTTCTATGAAAATAAAAAACAACAACAAAAATATCAGAAAACTTATGTAGCTTGCAGAGAAAAAATATTGTGTAGGCCAAGGGCCTGCTGCTGGTGCTGGGCTGCTGCAGATGTTTGGTGTGCCTTTACTTTTGCTTTTGCTTACGTTTGTAGAATGTCAACGCCAGACGATAAAGTTCCCGCAGAGGCATTCCCCATTTTTCTTCGTGTTCTAGTGGATCACTTTCAACGTATTTAGCCATATTTTCAATTACTGTGTTTGGAATAATGTTTCACATAACAGTTTCGATTGAATATGTGAAATTTTTCAACAATTTTCTCGATTCTTCAAAAAGTGACCACAACTTTTGTCCTGATTTTTTTTTGTTGAAAACTATTTGATTGACAAGACGAAATTTTTAGGTCTGTTTGTTTTTTTTTATCTTTGGTGTGAGCTGTCATTTTTATACTTGTGGCTAGAGGTGTTCAGGTTCTTGTTTCGATAAAAGACTATAAATCATTAAATTCTTTTTCTTTGGAAAACAAAACCCTAAATTTATTTGGTTTATCCAGGTTTTCAATAGTTGTATGATGGTGTATACTTACATGTATCTGCATTTCGAAGTAAGCAGTTAGGAAGGATAAAAAACAATGAAATCAGATTGGTTGAAAACAGAAGAAAAAAGAGAATGGGATGCGAGCCACACTGATAACTTCCCATCCCGTCTGTCGATTTGTCATGCTTAAAAGTTTGTAGGTTTTCGTGTTAGGTTAAGAAAGTTGTCAGTTGAATTATTCTTATAAATTTTAAAATTACCAACAATATTTTCATAGAAAGAAATAGTTTAGTTTGAAAACCTAGTTTTGTTAAAAAGATTTTTAGTCGAAAACTAGTAGCATTTCTTAAATTTTTACAAATTGGATGAATGAAATTAATTTGAGAGATATCAAGAACCTAACATCAATTTTTACCAAATTTGCGTACTATATCTTGTAGATTTAATTTTTTATGAAAAAACATACTGTTGGATTTTAATAAAAAAAACTACTGAATGTCGAAAAAAATATTTTCTGTGAAAAAAAGGGAAGACAATATTTTAAATTTTTGAAAAGCTATTTGAGTCAAAAGTAAATTTTTACCAAGTTTTAGTATTGTTTTCTTTTTAATTTTTTTTGCAGGTTTTCATTTTTTGTAAGAAAACTGTCAATTCGATTTTTCTCAAAATTTTACTGAATATTGACTTTATTACTTAAGGTGGCACTACAGTCCTATGTGAACTAGGGCCTCACCCAAGAAACTTCTCCATCTAGCTCAATCCCTAGCTAGATGACTTCAGTTTCGCGCTCCAAGTTGGGTGAAGTTACTTTGGGTGTGGTGTGGATTCAAAGACTTTCAGGGCCGAAGCATTGGCTTCCATGCGCTCTACGTGACCCAGCCATCTTAGTCGTTGGACTTTTACCCTTCTGGCTGAGTCTACGTCGCTGTACAGCCCGTACAGCTCGTAGTTCCATCTTCTCCTCCACTCCCCTTCGATGCATACGGGACCGTAGATCAAACGAAGAACTTTTCTCTCGAACCGACCTTTCATCCGCTTGTGTTATAGTCCATGCTTCTACACCGTATAGCAGGACGCTGATGATGAGGGTCTTATATAGCAACACTTTAATCCCTCGAGGGAGGACTTTACCACTCAGTTACTTTCTTTGTAGAAAGAAACAGCAGTAAGCAAGAGTTATTCTGCGTTTGATCTCAGCGCTGCTGTTGGTTTAGGCGTTTACAGCGAAGCCTAGGTAGACGAAGTCCTTGACTACCTCAAAGTTACGTCTGTCGATGATGACGTTTTGTCCAAGACGTCGGTGTTGTATGTCATTTCTTGACGACAACATGTACTTTGTTTTGCTCTCATTAACCGTTAAACCCCCCCAGTGGTACCCGTGGCATGATGGTTAGTGCGTTGGACTGTCATGCAAGGGGACTTGGGTTCAATCCCTGCCTGTACCACCTTAATTAAAAAAAAATTAACTTTCGCGGGTACTGCCTCTTGCGAGGAATTGACAAATCCTCCAAGAGTAATTCTTGTCATGAAAAAGTACTTTCTCAAATTAGCAGTTAGAATTCGGCCTTAAATTGTAGGTCCCTTCCATTTCTTACAACAGTACTCGCACACAGAAATGTGTTGCGGACGCCTGGTGGACTGTCTCCCAGACCTAAAAGAAACAAAAATTATTATTAGGTTTGTAAATAATAAACCGATGCAAAAAAATAAACAAACCACGAACTATTTACCTACCTACCACCATGTTGATTGTCGGGTTGATTTGTATTTGAATGACAGAGACTACTGGTTACAAAGACTTCGTACTTTTTTATGTTTACATGGGGTCGAGTTGAAATAGACCATTTCGACTAAATGTCAATTCTAAAGCTAGATAGAGATTGGAAAGGAAAGAGATGAATTATAAGGACACAGTACAATAATGCACGTTTGCATCAGCCGTTTTTATTGTTTTTATTTGTTCATTACGTACTTTTTGTAATAATCAGGTGTCCAGTTGTTCGTGTTGTTTTACGTACAAAACAAAGTTAAACGTCCAATTTTTAGTTGAATTTATCTGAATGTAATGAGACCATTAACCTTACACCATCTATCGGTTGAAGGTTACAACCAGAAATTTCCTTTTTTAGCTTTAGTACAAATGAAAGTCGTCAGAATGAGTTCGAATTCGAAGTTGATTTTAGCTCACCAATACAAAGAAAGGTAGGTGATAATTAAGATTGAGAGATGTGGATCGGGTGATGTTTTTTGCAGTTAGACGGATCGTACGAGGAGATGTTCGAATATTTGTTCCGGAAGAAGATTGATTCTTGATTTTGCGCCGTTGAGATCGGTATTTTTTCGAGACGAGACAAGACCTTTTCGAGTCGTGGGAGTTTTTTTTTTTGAAAATCGACCGAGAAAAGAGTTCGGTGGTGAAAAGCTGCCAAAGATTTTGTGAAACAAAAATAAAAACGCTAACTTTAAGAAAAATTATTAACTTCAAAAAAAAAAAAGAAAGAAAAAAAGAAATACAAACCAATTCGAGAGTGATTTTACATCAACATTTTTTCTTGAAAAAAAAGCAAACGGTTGAATAAGTGTTGCCATAGTTTTTTTGAAATTTTTTAATTGAATTCAACAAAAATTGATTTAAACTAAATTAAAAAAAATCGAACGTGATGTGATGAACCCAATAAAGACAAATTTGGGGAAAATAGTTAAAAGCGGTTGATAATTGGCGGTCCCATAACATCATTAAAAGGACTGAACCGCCGCAATATACAGTTTAAATAAAAAAATTTAAAACGTCTTGTTGGTCCATCGAAGCACCCCGGTTCCCGTCAGCGCCGGTCCGTGTAGAGGCACTTGGGAGGAGAAATTTTTCGGACTGATAAGTCAATCTTTGTGTTTGTGTTTGTCTTTATCTATTGTTATTTATTTTTTTTTTGGCGTCCAAAGTATTTTATTAAATGTCATTTCCATTAATTTATTATTTAAAATTTCTAATTAATTTAATTTCTTAATCGTACTACCTATGTAAGCAATGAAAATAAGTTTTTTTGAAGAGGTCAACGCGGAAAAAAAAAAAATTTGTGTTGATTGATTTTCCAGGTTAGAACCAACCTCCACAGAGCTCTCTAGGGGTAGGTGATCATCCTAGGACGTTTTTAGTTTTTGCTTATAGAGTTTCGGTAATACCATCTAAACAAAAAAAAGGATATTTAAAAGTTAATGTTTGTTAGTTTCTTTTGACTCGAAAGAATTGTTTTTCGTTGCGTTTTGGTTTTTTTTCTTAGTTTTTCATTTCATTTTTTTGTTAACTCACTTTGTTAATTTGATTTTGTTTTTCTTGTTCATTCAAAAAAAAAAAAAGTAAGTTTAAAAGTGATAATAAAACTTGACGCCTATAATGAGAAAAGAAGAAAGCGTTTGTTTAATTTTGGTTTCGATTGAGTTGTTGAAGATGATTTGTTGAAGAACGTTACAGGGGTGCCGATGGTAGCAGCTTTTCAACGATGGTAATGACCTGATTTCCACTAGAATGATAACGATTGGGAAAATCCAAACATGGCCTAAGGATTTTCATGGTTGGGTGGGTATAGGCCACACTGCAATAACACCGGCAGTGCTCTTGAGGTGGTGAACGTCCGTCCGCGTCCAATATTTAATAAACCGGCCTGATACGTGTTTTTGGCTGCTGGTGACGTTTACTTCCGGGAACAAGATCCCCCCCCATATCCGACGAGCTAACGCTGCGCACAGCAAGCAGGCCACGTTCTCGGGAGTAGATACTCTGTCCCTTTTTCCTGGTGTTCCTCTTTCCTTTTCCAGATGTTCCTGTCCAGGTATGGTAGCTTCTCCGCCTTATCGACTTATCCTTATCCACACTCCTCTCCCCTCCACAAACCAGCAACAAAATGGCGCCCAACGTGTGAGGCAATGTCTAAGCCAACGTCTTAGGCATTCGTCTTAGATTTTTGTAGTATTCGTTTCTGTTTTTTTATGTTGTTATAGTTCACAACCACACTTACTGAAATTTTTTAACTTTTGTAAGTCTTTACAGGGAAGGTCACAGACGGACTCGTGTAAATTGCGACAATTTGTTGAAAATTTTCAGTGACTGCGGTTGATGTGTGTTAGGTGTTTTATCTGGCCTTGCAGAGATTTCTTCAGAGTACAGTATGTCTTCATCTAGGAAGTCCCTGACATGCTAGGTTTGAATTGCGACTGGCTCTGGAAAGTGGAAGTAAGTTTCAGTTACCACCTTTGTTTCGTATTCCTTTTTCCTCATCCTTATTATTATTTTTTTTTTACTTTTCTATACGATTTTCATTTTCTTATCCTTTTGTACAGTTTTTTTTTATAAAGCATTTGTTGAAATAGTGACCGTGTTTGGCAGGGTGTCGGACATTGTAGCATGATTTTCAATATTCTGTTTAAATTCATTTCTCTTTTCGTATGTTTATTTTTTTCAAACGCCATGTCTTCAACGAAAGCCCTAGAGGCAGACTTGAATTGCGGGTATGAGAAAATAACTTTGTAATGTAATTTGTTGAATTGTTCCTTATCCTTCAATTTCACCACCCAGAGGGAAGTTTAAATTAGTCCGTCCGAAGTCTCAAAACACTAGTAAATAGTTAAAGAAAAGTCGTTCCAACTCTTCAGGTCAAAACATCGTTGAATTAACTACCTGAAGCACCCCGTATGCTTATGATACAACATCTGAAACAAATCCATACTTAAGAAAAAATTATTAAAGAATTTGCTAAATAATAACCATTTTTGAAATATTAAAACTAATGTACCTAAAAATAAATACAAACACACACAAAACATAAAATAATACAAATAGATAAGTTCAAAAAAAGAACATAAATTATTTTTTTTTTGGAACTTCGATATCTGATTTCGTTTTTCGTTTTTTTTGTTCCTTCTTTTCTTTGAAGATTTCTTGAAATAGTTTAAGTTTTTTTGATAAAAGAAATTTTAAGCCTCATTTAAGTTCTTAAATTAGGTTCTAATTGTAATTTAACTTTTTTGTTAAAATTACTTCAAAGTTAAGATTTTCCTTTTAAGTGAAAAAGTTTGGTTTTCAGTTTGGTATTTTTTTTGTTCATTTATTTAGTTAATGTTTACAATTGGTTTCTTAATGTTCTAATTCAAGTATTTTCGATAAAATTCTGATATTAGATATTTTAGAAATCATTTCTTAATCATTTTTGGTAAAATTTAGGTTTTTTTTTTATGGAAAAGTTACTTTAAGTTTTTCAAAAAAATAATATAATTTAGAAAATTTGTTTCTTTTTAGTGATAGTTTTTTTGTTACACCTTTGCTTTTTGAATTATAAATTGTTGTTTTTTTTTGAAAATTTACTAGGTTTAGTTTAACAGTTTTTGAAAACAATTCTATAATTAATTACAATCTTTTTTTTGAAAATACATTTAGTTTTTTTTTTAAATTAGTAAATTTAAGTCTTCGATTACGTTCGAAAAAAAAAAACAAAAATCTTAAATTCTTATTAATTTATTAATTTCAATTTTCGTTCTTCGTTATTTATATTTATTTTCTTTCGTTTATTTAAACATTTTCGTTATTTATTAATTTATTTATTTATTCAGTTTTTTTGTAAGTTACATTTTTTTGTTTTTCATTTACATACATTTTTTTGTTACATTTCCATATTTTTGTTTTTAAATTTTGGTGAAAGGTTAAAGTTCGATTATTTAATTCATATTCTTTTTCATTGCAATATTTTTTTGTTTATTAGTTTACTGTAAGGTATTAGTTTTGGAAAAAAAAAGGTTTTCAAGAAAAAAAAAAAAATTTAAATAAGTTCAAAACTCACCACTCTTATTCGTTATTTTTGTTGAGATAAGTGATTATAATTTTTAAAAATGGCACACGAAAATAAAAAAGAGGAAGATGATCGTATCCAGCGAATGATTAGGGATGCTGAAATAGAAGAGGAGAGAATGACAAGAAATACAAAGACAGGTGCTAGGCATCGAGTCGTACACTCACCACCTCCAACTGATAGACAAACCAGATCCGCATCTCGAAATATAACCAATTCTAACGGTGTAGTCACAACTGTCACAACTCCCATAAATGCAAATTGTACTAATCCAAACGCTAAAAACGCAAACGATCCGAATGTCAGTAATAACACCAGTTCGATCTCAACCCCGCCTTATAGTGATCTTAGTGGTGCAGGGGTCGACGACACTGTTAGGCAAGTCTGTCCAGGTCCAGAATTTGATGATAGGGCAATGGGTAACCATATCAACCAGGGATCTAGAGGTGTACTCGATAGTCTGATTCGATCATGGCCTAAAACAAAAGAAAAGAAAGTTATTCCTGAGAATATAACAAAATTTATACAGTCTGAAATTACCCGAAGTATGTCTAGATGTCAGGATGCGTTACAACATAATGTTGAGAAAGCTATCAACGAAAGTATCCAGAATCAACTAAGTGGTTTTCTGGAAAAGTTAACGCTGGCGATACCAGTTCCACCAGTCAGTATTCCGACACCTAGTCAACCACCTGTCGCAACAGTGCAGCCACCAGTACCAAATCCAGTTCAGGTAGGTCCATCACCAATAGCTAGTTTTAACCCTGCTCCTGCAGGGCCACCACCGGTGTATACGAATCCTTTAGCTAATCCAGGTAGAAGTGCGTTCGTACCAGTAGGGCATCGAGATACAGTTTTTGGGAGTTCGCAAACTCCATACACGCCTTTTCCTTATCCACCTCCAGTTATAAGTCCGTACATGACTTCTGGATATCGCGCCCCAACAAGGGTAGATAAATGGGGTATAGGGAAGTTCGACGGTCTGTCCAACCACCTGACAGTCGAAGAATTCGTGTTAAGGGTAGAAAAACAGCAGAAGCAATATGCATCTCCGTGGAAGGAGGTACTGAGAGACTTCCACCAACTGCTCTCAGGCCCGGCATACGATTGGTTCTGGCAGTATCAGGTAGATAAAGATTTAGACTGGCCAACATTAAAAGAAGCTTTGCTTAGCCGATATCAGAACCCGATGACTGATCTAGAAATTGTAAGAAATATATTAGAACGTAAACAATATTCCTACGAAAGTAGTGAGGAATTCTTCGTAGCAATTAATAAAATGAGGTATCAGTTGCGCAAGCCAATTCCCGAGCTTGACATGGTTAAAATTATAAAACGGAACCTCAACGAAAAAGTGAGAAATTTAGTGTATCCTCAAGCTATCTTTTCCCTTGATCAACTGAGGTACGTTTGCAAGGAAGCAGAAGCTGCGTTTCCGAAGAGAGATCGGGAACTACCGAAACCATCTGGTAGGCCTCCAGCTAGATTTGGGGTGAACGAGCTGGAGTATGAAGAAGAGTACCAGTCTTCGGAGGAACAACTAGCGGCTTACCAGTTCGGTCAGGCACGATCCAAAAATCCTCCTCGGAAACAAGTCGATGCTTCAACTCTTGAGTGTTGGAACTGCAAGGAGCGGGGCCATACGTGGTTCAACTGCCCCTCAGATAGACGCATTGTTCATTGCTACAACTGCGGTCTAGAGGGGTACTATACAACCAACTGTACGCGATGCCACTCGGAAAACCGAGCGAGGGACGCGAAAGCTCCGGGGGAATCGCGTGCAATCCCGAAACAGTACCCCCAATAGGTATAGAAAACCATAACAAAAATAAAGAATCTGAAAAAGAGATACAATTAGACATGTTTCCATGTGAAAGTGAGACAAAAATTACAATTTTAAAACGAGAAGGAAGTACAAAAACAAATTTAGATAATAAGATTACACAACATTTTTCAAAAATAAAGCCGTTACATGTTCGTATAAGTGAGTATAATAAAGCAAGAGATCGTATTTTTAATAGCAAAGGGTATACCCCGCCGGGAAATATTTTAAAAGCAAGAGCTCGATATAAAGCCCGAAAAGAGACCGAATCTAAGATTTTGTCGACTGTTTTAAATATAGAGTCAGATCCTAGACCGTATGCAAAAATCAAATTAAAGTCGAAAGAATTTTTAGGTTTGCTAGACAGCGGAGCCAGTGTTAGTATACTTGGCAAAAATTGTATGCAACTGGTCAAGGAGCTCGGCTGTCGAGTGACGCCATATAAGTCCGGAGTCAAAACAGCCGACGGGAAAAGTCAGTCCATTGTGGGAAAAGTACAGCTTAACGTACAGTATAAGGAAAGAGAAGAGAAGCTAACTTTCTTTCTAGTGCCTAGTTTGGACCAGGAAGTCTACCTAGGCGTAGATTTCTGGAAAATGTTTCAATTAGCCCCGAACATTATAAGTAGTCTTTCGATGGATGAACCATCGGATCCTAATGCACATCAGTTGAAATCTGAGCAGCAAGCCAGACTAGATGCAATAAAGGATCAATTTTTATGTTTTGAACGCGACGGTCTTTGAAAGACGACGTTAATAGAGCACATCATTGATACAGGGGATGCTCTCCCTGTGAAACAGCGTCACTACCCTGTGTCTCCAGCGATACAAGCCATACTATACGAAGAATTGGATCGGATGTTGAGTCTCGGCGTTATTGAGCCGAGTGATAGTCCGTGGTGTTCGCCAGTGGTTCTCTTGCGGAAACCAGGCAAAAATCGACTTTGCCTCGATTCTCGTAAGGTGAACGCACTGACGAAAAAGAACGCTAATCCTCTTCCTCATATCGAGGGACTTACCAGCCGATTTCCGGATGCCATCTACATGAGTAGTATAGATTTGAAAGAAGCATTTTGGCAAATACCGCTGGAGAAGCAGAGTAGAGAAAAGACTGCCTTTGCGGTACCGGGAAGACCCTTGTACCAATTCACTGTGATGCCGTTTGGGCTGTGTAATGCTGCTCAACGGTTGAGCCAGTTGATGGACAAGGTGATTCCTGCACGACTTAGGGAGCGTGTCTTTGTGTACCTCGATGATTTGCTTATCATGGCGCCGGATTTTGAGACCCATCTCTCATTGTTAAGTGAAGTAGCCGAATGTTTGCGCAAGGCTAATCTCACCATCAACATGAAGAAATCAAAGTTCTGCTTCAAGGAGTTAAAATATTTGGGCTTCATTGTTGGTGGTGGGAAATTCAAAACCGATCCAGCTAAGGTAGAAGCAATAAAAGATTTCCCGATCCCAAAAACTATCAGACAAGTTCGGAGGTTACTGGGCATGGCAGGGTGGTATCGAAAATTCATAAAAGACTTCTCCACCCTGACCGCCCCTCTGACTGACTTAACTAAAAAGAAGAACGCAAAGTTTAAGATGACGGAAGAAGCGTTGGAAGCTTTCGAAGATTTGAAGGAAGCGTTGATCTCCGCTCCTGTTCTTTCACGCCCTGATTTTTCTAAAAGATTTTTTATCCAGTGCGATGCTTCAGACGCGGGTATAGGGGCGGTATTGTCTCAAGTAGATGATGAGGGAGAAGAATACCCAATCGCTTATTTCTCGCAGAAATTTAACAAAAGTCAGAGAAATTACAGTGTGACCGAGAAGGAGTGCATGGCCGCAGTGATGGCTGTGAAGAAATTCAGGCCGTATGTCGAAGGCATGGATTTCACGGTCATTACTGATCACTCCAGCCTTCAATGGCTGATGAGTATGAAAGACTTAAGTGGGAAACTTGCTAGGTGGAGTTTGTCGTTACAGGCCTATGTCTTCGACATACAGCACCGTAAAGGTAGCCAACACATAGTACCGGATACTCTTTCTCGGGTACATGTAGATTCTCTGGCTCTTGATGATGTTGCCCCGTTGATCGACTTGGAATCAGTAGAATTTCAATCAGAAGAATATCTAGATCTTATAGAAGAAATATATAATCGCCCCGACGAACTTCCCGACTTAAAAATTGAAGATAAATACGTTTATAAGAAAGCTTTCAAGAAGTTAGGTGAAGAAGAGATGCTAGAGCATTCTTGGCTTCTTTGGGTTCCGTCAGGTCTGACAGAAGAAATTATAAGTAGGGCACATGATCCCCCTAAGGCTGCCCATGGGGGAATAGCCAAAACGTTAGATAGGATTCGACAATATTTTTTCTGGCCTAATATGACTGTGCATGTTCGCGTATATGTTTCTAACTGTAGTGTGTGTAAGCAATGTAAAGCGTCAAATCAAGTAACCCGTCCCCCTATCGTAACGTCCTATTGTAGTAATCGTCCTTTCGAAAAAATATACATTGACTTTTTAGGACCTTATCCTAGGTCCAAATTAGGCAATGTGTATGTTTTCGTTGTTTTAGACCATTTGTCCAAATTTGTGTTATTAAAAGCCTTGAGAAAAGCAACGTCCTCGAAAGTGATAAAATTCTTGAAAGAGGAAGTTTTTAATATGTTTGGAGTTCCAAACATAATCCATTCTGATAATGGAAAACAATTTGTGGGAAAAGAGTTTCAGAATCTTATCACCAAATATGGAATAAGACATTTTAAAACAGCTTTTTATTCACCGCAATCGAATGCGTCGGAAAGGGTTAACCGCTCGTTGTTAGCTGCTATCCGATCATACCTTAAAAACGATCAAAGAGAATGGGATACGCACCTTAGCGATATTGCGTGTGCGTTAAGGAGTGCAGTTCATAGTGCTACTGGTGTATCCCCATATTATGCCTTATTTGGTACTAATATGATGATGCACGGTAGTAGTTATGAACTGGCGAAAAAGTTGAACGCGATGGACGACAACGAGTTGTTGATTCTTCCCCGACAAAGCCGATTGCAATGCATTCGAAATCAAATCCGTGAAAATATTTTAAAAGCAAATGAGAAGTCGGCGAAAATATATAACGTCCGAACTAAAAATACCCGATATGTGCCCGGACAGGAAGTATATAGAAAGAATTTTATTTTGAGCGATTCTTCAAAATGTTTGTCCGCCAAGCTGTCCCCAAAATATATTAAGTGTCGAATTGTTAAACAAATAGGGAGGCATATGTATGAACTCGAAAACCTAAACGGAAAGAAAGTGGGCATATTTCATGCAAAGGACTTAAAACAATAAGTCTAAGTCAAACTTAGGCTAAACTGATTTAAAAACCCGATAAAAATATGTCTACCTGAACGGAAATCCTTTTTCGAAGAATTGGTTTCTGAGTCGCCATACTACTGTTTTGTTTATTTGTTTTGTTTATTCTTGTTATATATTTCATATAGTACCTGACGCTTTTTTTATTAACACCCTGTACCTAAACAGTTTATATTAAAAAACGCTTTTTATTTTATTTGACTTAGTAGAAATTTTATTAGTTGCATGCTAAAAATTAGTTTTACTTAGGTTACTGAATGTTATTTATTGAAATTTTGTTATATGTTTTGATTAAAATTTAGAATAGATACGTGGGTACTTAACTGTGATAAAAACTATTAAGCATCTGTGATTTTATAGATTGAATACCTTTTGAAGACTGATAGTTAAGCTAATTATATTTTTTATAAGCTGTGATATTTACTTTAATCTAGTTTAATGGTAGTTTAGTAAATTATATTTTTCTTAATCTGTGATATTTACAACTTTTTTTACTATACTTTTTGACTTTTTACACAACTGTGATACTAGATTTAAGTTTTATTTGTATCCTTCATTTATTTATTGAAATTTATTTATTAATTTGTGATGTCTTGCATGTTTGAATCAATTGAACGCTTTAATAACGCTTAATACTAGAATATGTAAATACAAATACTTAAAACACTCACAGATAATAATTTCTCCAGTAAATTAGTTGAAAAGATGGTTCGCAAATCATTGGAAATAACTTTTGTCCCCGTACCACTCAATAAACACAATCTGCTAAAAATTGAACACAAACAAAAATTATTAGATTTGAATAGGTTATAAAATAATGGTACTAACCTTCACAGAAGCCTAGTCAGTGGTTGGTGAAGAAAGGTCGCCTACACTTCGACATTTTTTTGTGCCCGGCTTGAACCGTGGGTTTTTCCCCACAGCACAGACAAAACATAAACAAAAATTCAAGTCCGCATAAGATTACTGAAGAGAGATTAAGGTAGCCGCACTGTATTTTCCGGTTCAATTGGGTTCACCATAACCTTGCCGTTGATGTTTTGATATACAGACATATCTGCATGGATTATTTTTGTCCATTGATGCTTCCCTTAATTGATTTTTCATCTCGGCAGGTAAAAGACTTCTCTCTTTCATGAAATTGAAAAAAAAAGTTAAATTAAAGAGGGAATGCTAAATGTGCACCTACATGCTACATACCTGGTAGTTTTCCATCCTCCTTAGGATAGGCATCTGCATGTTTATTTTACATACATACCAGGCGACCGACTACACTCCGTGCATTTTTACTCCTTATTGGGAATATATCCCAATAAGTAGCAAATGGTTGAGAGTTGTAAGCCACTAGGCCCTGGTTCACAACGGACTGTTGCGCCACCCAATCTTAACGGTTAAACCCATTTTTGACGTCTCTGACTCAATACCCACAAAAGCCTCATTGGCATCACGCTAAATTCTTCAGATTATGTCAATATCATCAGCATATGCTAGTAAACGGACAGATTTTTAAAAGATAGCGCCTCTAGTGTTGATGTTTGAGCTCTGCACTATTCTTTCAGGCACGTTGTTAAAAAAATCACATGTTAGCGCATCACCTTGTCTAAAACCTTTTCTGACATCGAAAGGTTCTGTTAAGTTGTTTCCAACCTTTATGGAGCAGCGTGAATTCTCCATGGTCATCCTGTACAAACGGACGAGTTTGACAGGGATGCCAAAACTAGACATGGCTATATACAGCACGTCCCTGTAGATGTTGTTATATGCGGGCTTGAAATCGATGAAAAGATGGTGGGTGCCGATTTGGTGTTTTTGGGTTTTTCAGGATTTGCCGTAATGTGAAAATTTAATCAACTGTGGACTTTCCCGGTCTAAAACCACACGGATAAGGACCTATCTGGTTGTTGACGATGGGCTTTAGACTATCACATATTACGGCTGAGAATATTTTATAGGCGATGTTAACCCCTTGAACAGAATGAGATGCAGGTGTAGCTAAAAAAATCGCTGTAGTATAAGCTGTCAATAAAAACGCTCACTAATGTAGCAAAGGTCGCTTACAATGGTGTATTGCAGCGGGCATGTTCAACGCATATGAAATTTGTATTTGAACTGAATTTGTATGGTAGCATACTATAAAAAAGTTACAAAACCAGAAAAAATTCTCAAATGCATTGAACGTTCCCAAAAAAAAAGTGAAAAGTCAAAGAATGAAATGGGTTTCTGTCATCTCAAATGTAGCTTGTAGCGCCACCAAAAGTTAAAGTTGGGTCAACTTGCGCTGCAGCTACAGCTTCTCATTGTGTCGATGCATAGTATTTTCGTATCTTTTAACTTACAACATATTATATAAAATTTAATTCAAGTCCAAAATAAAACGTATGAAACTTTTCTCTCCATACGATATATGATATCCTCGTGTGATAGTGGTCTAAAGAAATCAATTTCTCAACTCGCATCAAGAACGCCCATTGTCATTATATACTTGTTATTATAGACAAACAGAACTACTGATGGAAAATTGGTTTTCTGTCAAAAATTTTTCTTACTGCAAAAAAGTAGAAAAACGAAGGAGATCAGAAGAAATCAGAAATCAGTTCAGAATTAAAATTTATTTTCCTGTGATTAAAAGTTATTTGTAAGTTTAAAAATTACTAAAAATTTGAATTTTTTATCACTGTGAACACAATAAAACATTTTTATATTTGTTTTAAACAATTTGCCGGTCGAGAGAAAGTTCTTCGACGACTTCTTATCTCAACAAAATTTGAGAACGAAACGCCCCTGTGGCAAACAAATTTAATTTCTCAAAAAAAAATTAAAAAATACATTTAATAATCTACAGAAATTCATAGACAAAATATAATTCGTAATATCGCTTCTGGGATTTATTTATTTTGTGTAAAAAGAAGAGAAAAACAATCGAAACCATGTTTGACTCATAGGTTTCCGTGTAGGTTGTGGGGTAATTGAGGAAGAATGTAAAATTGCTGGAACAGGAAGGTTCAGTAACATTCTTATATGAAAATAATTTAGATCAAATTTTAAGTCTAATGGAATGTAAAAATTCCAACCAATTTTTGTCATTATTTTTTCTCAAAATTCTCTTTTCCAGTCAAGTGTTGGATTGTTGTTCTTGTTATTGATTAATTAAATAAAAGTTTTAAAGGTAGGATTTCTAGAATAATTCCTATCCAATTTACTTGACACGGCTGGGGCGAAAAAGCCAAGTCGAAGTGAAGCAATTATCGCTACATATTTTGTAATTCCTAAATCAACTGTTGTTATTTTAAGAGATCAGTGGAATATCAGGAGCAATATCTTCAATTGAAATTTTGTCTGATGATTTGTCAGTTTTTTTTTTTCAATGCACTTTTGACGACCTTACATTTGCGATTACGCCAAAGCTTTGATTTTTATAGCGAATATTTTTCGGCAGGACCTGAATTGCTTTTTTACACTTGATTTGTGATTTGATGTATCCCCATAAAAAGTAATCGCAAGGTGTGAGGTCTGCCGACTTTCTGATCAGTTCCATCTTCCATCAATACCCTTATAGTGTGCGAAGTGGAATCGTCCTGTTGAAATTGTGTTTGGTAATGGTATCCTACATACATAAAGCTGCAACCTTCGTATTAAAAAATCATTAATCATACCCCAATGCTGGGGGTCAGAAAATATATCACCTTGTTTGAAAAAATAAAGGTCAATCACCCGCCCGCTAGAAAACATCTTCAAGGGATGCCTTAAATTGGCATACATCCCGATGTCTTGGAGACAAGTTAAAGTCGATTTTATTCCAAAAGCTGGAAAATCCATCCACGTTAACCCTAAAAACCTAAGACCTATCAGCTTATCATCATTCCTTCTCAAAACTTTTGAACGTTTGATTAATCAGATGCTGATAAACAGGATTATCAATTCAAAACTGGGATATTTTACTGCACAAAGGGGTGTCAGCACAGGTACGCAACAAGGTGGTGTCCTATCCTTTGGAAGTTAGTAATAAATGAATTTCTAATTACTCTAGAAAGAGAGGGATACAGAGTGTTTGCTTATGCGGACGATGTTGCTATTGCAGTAATGGGTAAGCATCCCAATATACTAAAACAACTCTTACAAAAAGCTTCAAATAAGCTCACCAGATGGGCAAATCGGTGTGGACTAGGCGTTAACCCACAAAAAAACGACCTTGTCCTCTTCACAAGGAAATAGAAAGTCCTACTCATTGACCCTCCCCTCATAAACGGGGTACCACTTAATTTCTCTGAACAAGCAAAATACTTGGGTCTCATTTTGGATAAGAAATTAAATTGGAAACCTAATATTCAAGAGAGAATAAACAAGGCCACAGTAGGCCTGTTCTCCTGTAAAAAGGCCATTGGTAATAAATGGGGCCTACAGCCCCGCATAACACACTGGTTATATATCTCGGTCGTAAGGTCGTTCCTTACTTATGGAGTAGCGGTATGGTGGACGGCGCTAAATATAGCGACAAATCGCGATAAACACAGTAAGGTCCAACGAACAGGTTGCCGTTATCTGGGAGGAGCACTTCGCTCTACCTCCTCCACCTCACTTGATGTCCTGTTCCATCTAATACGGACATTTTCAGCAAACATACGGCAGCTTATACAGCCATACGGCTTCAAGCCTCCTCTCTGTGGATCAATAATAGAATTGGCCACACCTCTATTTTGAACTCGTTCAGAACTATAAACAGTAATATTGACTACACCATACCCCATCTTCAGTTTAATAACTATAGCTTAAAAGTAACTATACCTCCCAGGTCTTCTTGGGAAAATACATCATTTTTGAATGATGATCCTATAAACTTTTATACAGACGGATCAAAAACGGAGGATGGGGTTGATGGAGGCGTATATTCAGATAGACTAAACTTAAATCTCCTTTCGTCTACCCCATCATTGTCCTACCATGTGTTATAAACGTTATATCAACTAATGATATAAGCATCTTCTCGGATAGCCAAGCTGCGTTAAAGTCCCTAGACTCTGTCTCCACTAACTCACTAACAGCCCTAAATTGTCGATACACAGTTCAACATTCACCTTTTCTGGTATGCCATAGAGACATTCCAGGAAATTGCAAAGCTGACGAACTTGCAAAAAGCGGAACAACTTTACTTCTGCTGGCTCACAATGCTAGCATAGGTATCCCCTTAGCTATATGTAAACTCATGCTAAAGCAAGATACCATAGAGAAAACAAACTTCAGGTGGAATAACACCACCACTTGTTTAGCGACAAAACTAATTTGGACAAAACAATTATGTCTTCTTTTAAACGAGTCTTTGAAATATTTTTACTTCCTAAATCTTGTTAAATATTCATACCTAACGGCAGTCCATTAAAAAGATTCTAAAAACTTTTTTACAAATTATCATAATGTAGCGAAGATGTCTTCCATTCCTAAATTGTTTGTCTGTTACATAATTTCTCAACATGGGTTTGTGAAAAAATACAGAATTACTAATTTGTTTTATTTAATTCTCTACTTTTTGTTTGAATGCATTCGAAAAACACTCTCAAGTCGATTGTGTCTTCCCAGACCTTAGATAGACCACAGATTCGTTCATGAAATTCTTTTTAAAAAATTAAGTAAAATTAAACTTCATGACTTTCGTCATACCTTAGATACTTAGATATTATATGGTCATGTTCAGCGGTAACCCTTCATGTCAATTCTGGTGTATGCCAAGAGAGTTTCCTGGGTCCATTGCTGTTTAATGATTCCGCTATTGTTTTAAATAATTCTATGTAGCTTGTCTATGCAGGTGATGTTAATATTAACTCCATCAAGAATTGTAACGACCTATTAATTTTTGTAATATGCCAATACAAATTATTTGATTTTTAACGTTGGCAAATGTAAGACAATCTGTTTGGAATTCGTCACATTTGAATAGGAAGTCCAGTTTTTCCGATCTTGGCGTTGTACTAGACCAAAATTAAAGTTTACTTACCACTACAATTATATTATAAAAAAAGTTAACAAAATACTTGGTTTCGTCAAATTATTTCCCGAGAGTTACTTGATCCATATGCTATTTAAATTCTGTATGTTTCTTTCTGAGTACCCGTGGTATGATAGTAAGTGCGTTGGACTGTCTTGGTTTCAATCCCTACTTGTGCCATGTAAAGTTTTTCACGTGAAATTCTGTGCTTTCTCAAATTAGCTTAAAACTCTAGGGCCTCTAATCCCTGCCAACAGTACTAGCACAGAGGAATGGTTGAGAGTTATTGGTCACTAGTGGTGGAATAATCGGGAAGAACAGCCTGCACGACAACACTTCCGACAACGGATTCAGGCTCATAGATTTTGCTGCGGGGCATGGTAACCAGTACGCGTTTTCCACACCTCATCATCCACAAAGGATGGACTTCTCCAGATCAATCTACCGTCAACCAGATTGACCTTATTGCGATTGACGCCAGACACGCTTTCAGCATCATGGATGTACGAACTTTCCGAGGAGCTAACATCGACTCGGACAGACCCAAGGCAAAACAGGGAGGTGCTGGGAAAAGGTACAACGTCGAACGGCTACAATCCCCGGAGATCGCCAAATCCTTTTCCGACCGAGTTACAAGTAAACTGTCTCGAAGTTCTCTGCCGCCAACACAATGTATCGAAAACCAGTGGCAACATTGCCAAGACGATTTAGAGAATCCGCCTCTGATGTGCTGAGTTTCAAACAGCCACCAACAAGGAACCCCTGGTTTGATGAGGAATGTCGGCAGGCAAATGCAGCCAAACAGCAGGCACGCAAAGCGGTGTTGCATAAAAGGACGAGAGCTGGTCATGAGCTCTATGAGCAGAAAAGGAGAGAGGAACGCCTTTATCAGAAGGAAAAAGAGAAGTCATGAGAAGCGTGCGGTCGAAGATGTTGAGAGGTATAAAAGCAGGAATGAGGTTCGAAAGTTTTATGAACAGGTGAAACGAAATTCACAGGTACATAAACCTAGAACCGAAGGTTGCAATGACGAAAGTGGAAACATCATAGTGAGTGGAACCGCAGTCAATGCTGACGATATGGAAGGACCACTTCTGCAGACTGTATAACCTCGACGACGAACTGAATTCCGCTGTTAGGCAGGATGATGATCCTGTGCTTTCTCACAGAAGACGAAAGCCAACAATCCCGTCCTCCCGACTTAGACGAAGTAAAGATTGCCATATCTAAGCTGAAGCCTAATAAAGCCGATGGAGTAGATGGCTTGAATGCCAAGCTCTTTGAAGCAGCTGGAGATAAGTTGGTTAGGAGCATGCACCAACTTATCTGTAAGATATGGTCGGAAGAAAGCATGACCGATGAATGGAACCTCAGTATTGTTTGCCCGATCCTGAAAAAAGGAGACCCTCTAAACTGCACCAACTGTAGAGGAATCAGTCTACTTAACATCGCCTATAAAATCTTCTCTGCCGTAATATGTGAACGTCTAAAGCTCATCGTCAACAACCTGATAGGTCCTTATCAGTGTGGTTTTAGACCAGGAAAGTCCACAGTTGATCAAATATTCACATTACGGCAGATCCTGGAAAAAACCCAAGAACACCAAATCGACACCCACCATCTTTTCATCGATTTCAAGGCCGCATATGACAGCATCTATAGGGACGAGCTGTATAGAGCCATGTCTAGTTTTGGCATCCCTGCCAAACTCGTCCGTTTGTGCAGGATGACCATGGAGAATTTACGCTGCTCCATAAAGGTTGAAAACAACTTAACAGAACCTTTCGATGTCAAAAAAGGTTTTAGAGAAGCTGATGCGCTGTTATGTGATTTTTTTAACATCGTGCTTGTAAGAATAATGCAGAGCTCACACGTCAACACTAGAGGCACTATCTTTCAAAAGTCTGTCCAATTACTGGCATATGCTGATGACATTGACATAATCGGAAGAACTCAGCGTGATGTCAATAAGGCTTTTGTGAGTCTTGAGTCAGAGGCGGCAAAAATGGGTTTAACGGTTAATGAGGGCAAAACAAACTACATGCTGTCGTCAAGAAAGGACATACAATCCCAACGTCTTGTTCAAAACGTCACCATCGACAGACGTAACTTTAAGGTAGCCAAGGACTTCGTCTACCTAGGCTCTGCTGTAAAGGCAGAAAAAAACACCAGCGCTGAGATTAAACGCAGAATAACTCTTGCTTACTGCTGCTTCTTTGGACTAAGAAAGCAATTGAGTGGTAAAGTCCTCTCTCGAGGGACCAAAGTGTCGCTATATAAGATCCTTATCATCCCCGTCCTGCTATACGGTGTAGAAGCATGGACTATGACAAAAACGTATGAAAGCACCTTGGGTCGGTTCGAGAGAAAAGTTCTTCGTGTGATCTACGGTCCCGTATGATCGAAGGGGAGTGGAGGAGAAGATGGAACGACGAGCTGTAAGTGCTGTACAGCGACGTAGACTTAGCCAGAAAGGTAAAAGTCCAACGACTAATATGGCTGGGTCACGTAGAGCGCATGAAAACCAATGCTCTGTCCCGGAAAGTCTTCGAATCCACAGCCACAGGAAAGCACAGTAGAGGAAGACCGCGGATCAGGTGGCGCGCACAAGTGGAAGGTGACCTCACCCAACTTGGAGCGCGAAACTGGAGACATCTAGCTAGGGACTGAGCTAGATGGAAAAGTTTGTTGGTTGAGGCCCTAGTTCACACAGGACTGTAGCGCCACCTTAAGTAAGTAAGGCCCTAGTTCTTAACGGATTGTTGCGGCACCTAATTTATTTTATGTTTCTTTCGTGAGGCCATAATACCATTCCTTTCATATTTAGCCCTTAGAACTATTTTTAGCAGATCGTACTATGGCGCCAAGAGTCCTCTTAATCAATTTATCAGTATATGTATTTTAATAAGTTCTCTATTTTCCTTGACTAGATATGACAATTATTTGTTTGCAACAAATAGTTGAATCAATGATAGTTTAGATAGTTTAGAGTTAAGGTTTAGAGAATTCAAGTGACTTAGCGATAGTATTTAACGTATTGTTCCTCCGAAGGACTCTCACAAAGAATAGTCACTTTCTTTGACATACTGAACAATTTGCATTTTTTGGAGCATTAGTTTATTTTTCAAAATAAAATGCACTGTTGATTTTTGTATTTCTGTAGGGGCTGATAAGATTTATGTGGATTTCGAACAATTTTCATTGATGATCCAGGAACTTGTCTATTGACCGTTGTGCCTTCTTGTCTGAGTCTTTGTATCCACGACCCGTTTCGTGCTCGGCTAATCACTTAGTCGTCGAATATTAAAATGAGTAAAAAAAAAAATAACTCCAAAAAACAATTTTTCGCAAATTATAAGGTCAATACAATTTCAAACATGTCTGCGGAAATCAAACTCACCTTTATGCCTCCAGATCAATAACTCATATTTATTATTTAATCTTTCTAGAAAATGACTGACTCCAAGTATTTTACCACCACCAAAAAGGGTGAAATCTTTGAACTCAAATCGGAGTTGAATAATGACAAAAAAGAGAAGAAAAAGGAAGCCGTTAAAAAGGTATGAATTAACATTTATTTAACTAATTATTGTTATTTATTTGTTTAATTTCTTGTTATGTTCATGTTAAAGGTTATTGCTAGTATGACAGTTGGTAAGGATGTATCAGCTCTCTTTCCGGACGTAGTAAATTGCATGCAAACCGACAATTTGGAATTGAAAAAACTCGTTTATCTTTATTTGATGAACTATGCTAAATCACAACCGGACATGGCTATAATGGCTGTTAATACATTTGTTAAAGTGAGTAAAACACAAACTTGTTATTTGTAATATTTTTTATCTTTAACTTTTATTTAAAAATTTCAATAATTATTTTTTTAAATGAAATAAACAAAAAAAGCTTTTAAAATAACAAAAATTTCTAATTTTTTTCTTAGAATTAATTTTTTAAAATAATTCTACGAATTTTTGTAAACTTAAGTTTTTCATCATTAACTTTTATATCTTTTCTCCGGGGAGAAGAGGGCTTCCTATGAATTTATTACCCACAGAAATTACAACAAAATGTAAAAAATGATACAAATGCAAAGAAAATTAATTCTGAAGGGGTCATGCTTCTAGTTATCGATGTATGTAAGCCATGTCGATGAATAAAAAGGGGTATAGGGATTTTATAATTATAAACTAATACTTTAGCGTAAAAATATATAAAATAAAATAGTCAATTAATCGGGGAATAACATATTAAAACATATTTAACAGTACCTCTGCTTACAAATCTATTTTGTATTTTTAATTTAAAATTGAAACAGACTTTGAAACGTTTTCCACTCTAAGCCAATGAAATGTACATTAGGATGGGTATTTGTTTTTTAATTTTGTAGATTTTGAATTCTAATAGCAATAAAACGAGGATATTTAGGCTGTATTTAAAATAAAAGTACAGTTTTGTTCGATGTTTAACTTGCAAGGATGGTTCAAGACATTTTTACGAAACTTATTGAGGATTCTCGATATCTTTCTTCTGAACTCAAAGAAGTTATAGATCCAGAAGAATCCTTTAAATTAGAGCTTTAACCCTGGACAAAATATGCCACGAGATTTTAAAGTGCCAAACATTAATTTTAGAACTTCCTGATATACTGCTTCCAAACATTTTCAAGGCTTGTATACAAATTCTATAAAAATAAAGAATATCAAATGCAATACATTATTTTAAATTATAACCTTCCAATATGTTGGCAGAAAGTCTTAAAAAAAGAAACATACAATATATAAGAATCTTGAATTCAATTTTGGATAATTTTGTATTCAGTTCTAAAGGGTTTTTCAATAAGGGCGGGTAAAGCCTGAAATGGAATAAAACAAGCTGTGTTTTTATATGAAAGGCGCATGTATGCCATTAAGTGTGGAAATGCCGCCTCGGCTTCTTACGGTGGCACGGATCCGAAAGGTCCAATTTTCAACTCTTCCGCATAGATCCGACTGAATTTGAGCTATGGCCTGTGTTATGTTCACCTTAAGGGCTTCTGTTGATAGTCGTTTATTTGGAAAGAATTGCGACGTTAAGAAATCTTACAAAAAAAAGTCTAGCGGGGTAAAATCGATTGACGTTGGTGTCCAATTCACATCATTTTTGCGAGAGATAACCTTACCCTGAAATCGTTCATGCAAAATGTCAATCGTGGCGTTTGCTGTGTTACATGTAGCGCCGTCCTGCTGGAACCACACGTCGTCTAGGTCCATATAGTTTAATTTGGGCCATAAGAAATTTGTTTTAATCGTTATGTAGCGTCTCCCGTAAAATGGGTACAATGCGCGCAACGTTTCGTTAACGAACACTCAAAATGATAGTAAAGTTTTATCATTTGAACGTGCAGTTCAATCTTGTAATTTACCATGGTGATTTGGCATAAAGAACTGAATAATAAACAAAACATTTGATAGATGTCACCAAACAAAATGGCCGCCACGGGCGCCAAAATTTACCCGCGCGCCCGAAGCTTTTGCGTAATCTATGTACTAAGAGAAATGAGTTGCGTCAAGCATTTAGCATCAAGCTTTGATCAGATTAGTTTTGTTGACAACATCTGAGAAGATGCGTGTATCGGTAATCGATATTACTTTTTGTTTGAGTCAAGAGATGTCTTTTTTTGATAGCCAGAAATTCTGTCTGGAACACGCTAGATTAGATAAGATAAGCGTAAGGAGAGACATACATTTAGTCAGGAGTTTAAGCCTTAGATCCCGTCAACGGTTTAAGATCCCTCTGCATTATTTTTTATCGCTTGTCCTACTATAAAGGACTCTTTCTCCTAAGGAGACACTTTCAAGTTTTATTAAACTTGAATGGAAATCGATGTAATCGTCGTCGCTAGAAAAAAATATATATGATATACAAATATGTTGCTCGTCCTATTTTGAGGAGGCCTGGCTGGCAATAAAAACACGGAGTATAAAGTTTGTTGCCCTTATTTATTTGCAGTCAGATATTTGTTCTTATATTTTTTTGTATCAAACTCTTGGTTATACATCTGAATTAAAAAAAGGGTGTTTTCAATCACATTTGGGTAGGAAAAGTTAATGTTGGGCATTTATATTTTTGTAAACTAGGGATTTTTTTTTGACAGGGGGAAATCTTTAAAAGACACTTCGCAGTATTCGACACCAAGTAGTGTGGGACTCTAACCAATAAAACCACCTCTTCACCAGGACCAATCTTGAAGGATGGACTACAGATTTTTCTTTCTTAACTTTGTACAATCACTTTGGGGGAAGTTTAAACTTTTAATACTTTCCCATGTTTTTTTAGACCATAAGCTCATGAGGCTTGGTTCTTCTTAATCTCCGAACATGGTTTCTTATATATAAGACGGACTCCATTTCAGAATTGGTATGACTTTGCAGTCTCTGGTTGTGCGATACAGCGTATTTTTTAACAATTTCTGTAACCATTTCTATTTGTAAGTCACGATGTAGATCGGTATTTCTTATGTACCAAGGTACATTAACTATTCCACGAGGGACTTTGTTTTGGAATTTTTGGATGATTTCGGTATTTGTTTTCTTTGTACAGCCCCATAATTGGATTCCATGGGTCCAAACAGGCTTTAGGACTTGATTATACAGCATTATTTTGTTTTGAATTGATAAATTAGAGGTGTTACCAAGTAAAGAGTACATTTGTCTATATTTCAAGTTTAGTTCTTTTCTTTTCTTTTTGGTGTGCTCTTTCCACTTAAGCTTTGCATCCAAAGTCATTCCAAGGTATTTGGCCGTATTGGCGTAAGGTACAGCTTGATTATTAATGAATATTGGAATAGTGTTTATCTTTTTTTTTGTAAAGTTTATATGTGAAGATTTTGTTTTATTGAGTTTTATACTCCATTTTTCGGTCCGAGCTCTAACTGTTTCGACGACATTTTGTAGTTTTACTGCTGCCTTAGAGACACATTTGTCGGGTACCAAAATTGCGGTATCATCTGCAGAAATAGCCATTATGGTGTGAATACCAACTGGAATATCCCTTGTGTATAGTAAATACAGGGTAGGACCTAGGACACTTCCTTGTGGCACACCGGCTTCTATTTTTTTCAATTCCGAGTATTCTTGATCGTACCTTAAAACAATCGGTCTTTGATGTACGATTTCAATATTTCAAAGTACTGCTTGGGAAGATCCCTTTGCAGTTTGTACTAGGGATTTATGATAATTTTTTGGTGTACCCCACTTTTTTGTTTTTTGGTTTCATCAGGATTTGTAAAATCACATATTTTCAACCGCTAAACGAATTCCTAGATATTGGTATTCCATGTCAAGAATCTTATCCCTACAACTTACATCAATTTTGTTAAGAACAAACTCGTAAAATTTTGTGATAGATGGAATTTCAACTTTAATTCTAATGAAAATAACATTTTAAAAATATATTTTAAAAAGGTAAATGTGTGTTCGGAATTATTTATTTATATTAACAAATATTATTTATAGTTTATTCACAAAACAGATATTTTTAGGTCTGCTTTTGATAATACCTCGTGTTTTAGTTTAGGGTTTTCGTTTACGTTTGAATTTAAAATTCTCCAATGCCTGTGAGGACAGGAGGTTCATTTAATTAAATCGAACTATTTCAATTTCTGCTTCAAAGTATCGAAGTACACATTTTTATAAACATGATTATAATTTTAATTAATAGCCATGTTTAAGATTCTTACCCATGTTGTACTGCCCCGAACTAGTCCGTGATCTTAATAGTTTGAAGATCGATATTTGCATACATTTAGAAGTATGTTTTGCAATCCTGATCTTAAAGATAAACCAATTTATTTACCGTTAAGAAATTACATTATTTTAGTTATGATATTGCTGTCCACACAAATATCAATTTTTTTAATAAATAAATTGAAAAAGTTTAGTAGCACCCGTGGAAGGATGGTGAGAGCGTTGGACTGTCATGTCACCAGAGGTCTTTTTTCACGCGATTGTTCAATTCTTCCCACAAATGTTCGATTGTATTTATATACGGAGATTAGAGTGGGTGTGGAAGTAGTTGTAGAGTGTGATGCTAAACAGATTTATACTTATTGAGCCGAATATTTGGGATCATTGTTGAACTGGAATTTGAACGATCGTGAAAGATTTAGATTTATGGTACCTTTTTGTATGGTCTCATTTAAAGTCCATATAAATTTGATGAAACCAACTCATCCACAGTAGTCATGTAACACCATGTTGAGTTCTAGGGGCCAAATTTATTTTTTGTCGTTCTATGTTAGAATTGCTGCACAAGTTTTATAGGGTCATCAGTCTGAAAAAAACTAAATCTACCCTAAACGTCATCCCAGGAATTGTTTCACTTGCCTTTGTATTCCATTACATACTCAAATTGCTTATTGCTTTCAAAATAGTATTCCTCTAAGGTTATGAAATGCACTCTTTTCAAAAATTGCATTAATGTTTCGGAAGATCTCTTTCCATTCACGATCGCCTTAGATCCGAGGAAGAACTGTATGCTCGGCACTTTCAAAGCTAGACACAAACTTAAAATGATGCACGATGCCTCCTAAAAACTTATTGGTTTATTTTCATTATTCTACTTATTTCTGAATGAAATTTACCATGATTTAGTGACCCTTTTTTTTAGGTTAATTTGTATGAATTTTTATTTTTTTTAACTTTTGATTCAGTGCAGAAGCAATTTTGTTAAGTAGTTTTGAGTTAACTTTTTTATTTCTTTGGATATCCCCAAATAGTAATTGAATGACCGCGGCTATGATCTTGCCTTTGAGCGCGTCGCTGAAGGAAAGATCTTTATTGAAGGCTGTTGTGCTGTTGGAAAGCACCTTCTGCTTTTTTGGTTCAGGCTTGTCGCCCTCGAAAGACCTATTGCGCTTTGACGTTGATTCGCCGCAAGTCGGTTTAATATTTTTGCTAAGAAAGCCACTAGCCCACTCGAGTTTTTGCGTTTGCTCTGGGGTTCTTTCCGCCGTCGGTATGACACCGACTGCGGCTAGAATCCTATCAGCATTGCGTTGGTCTCGATTGGCCTGTGACTTCTTGGACTTTTTTTTGGCCGGCCCAGAGCTATGTCCGTGTTACACAGATGTGGGTCCACCTCCAGATTTAGTCGCCCTCACCCTTCGAGTCAATTCCACATGTCGCAGAGTTTGTCTCTCCGGATGGGGTGTCCCTTCTTGGGGTCGCTTGCAACGTCCTAGCAGGAGCGGGGAAGAGGTGGGGTGTGGAATTGCCGCCCTTGGGACAGCCGAGCGTCACAACTGTTCCACTGACGGGTAATTCTTTCAAGTAGAGGTTGCGGCTAGTAGAGGGAGAAGGACTCTCGCTAAAAGTAGCAACCACAGGGTTGACAACACGTTCACACACCTGAGTTGGCTCGACAGCCTTTTCAAGAGATGTGACCGCATTGGCAGCCATGGCGCGATTTTTATGTTTCATAATTGTTTTATTTGATTTTTTTTTATTTGATTTTTTCATTTTATTCCCACGAGTAATGCGGGAGGACGGTCAGCCCCGGCAGAGCCGCTTGCCGGGGTAACGCAGAAATATGACGGACCTTGCACATCATCCGAAAGAGGTCGTTAGTGGCTGGTTTATCCCCCAGCCTTCCATTCTTTGGCACGGTTTTCGTACAAAGTACGCTCACACCACCACTGAAATTAGGAACCTCTAAACTATGATTAAATTGGGCTTCCGAACGTTGCACTATTGAGGAGTTACAACAATTCAGCGACCCAACTCAACCTTAGCTATCACTATCCTGCAAAAAACGCACATGACTACTGTGGTAATCATTGCCCGCCTGGCACCCACTTGGAGGGTTTGAATGAGGATTTTGCCGGGCATCTTTAGGGTTAACGTGGGAGGGTTTTCCTGCTTTAGGAATGAAGACTACTTTTGCCATTCTCCAGGCTTTGGGAATATATCTCAACCTTAAACAGCTTGTCAGAATAATTTCCAATGGTGGAATGATGATGTCTGAGGATTTTTGTAGTTCGGCCGGAATGTGGTCCTTGAGATTTATATGGATCAAAGCTGTCTATAGCCCATTGCAGTTTTTCCCGCATTATTAGATCAACTAAATCGCTTGTAGAAGCTTGAGACTCTGATATTAAGTCGTTATAAGTCGTGTCTAATAACTGATAAAGAGATTCTTCATCTGTGATAGTCCACGTGCCTGCTTCTGTATTTAAAGCACTGGGTATTGTTGGACTTTTTGAGAGAATTTACCTGAGTCTTGAGGTTTCTGAAGTATTTTCTATTTTACCACAAATGTTTCTCCAACTCTTCCTTAATTCTTTTTTAAATTGCTTTTTATATACAGGTTATTACGAAAAATCTTTAATTCGTATTTTGAATGATTGTGCCTATCGAATAATTGTTGTGGCATTTAATTTTGGACAATCTACACTTTTCCAAATCTGTTAAAACCAAATTAGGTTAATTAATTAGATCAATTTCATTGTCAATCAATATTATAATGAGAATGCAACAACAAATTATATATTTTTTTGAAAAAAAAAATTAAATATTGCTTTTCTTTCATTGACTCACGAAATTTCGTTAAATTTATTAAAATTTCTTCAGCATTTTTTCCATCTATAATCATAAATAAAAGAAATTAAAAAAAAACACAACTTCATGATTCTATCATTTGCAATTAATAAAAAAATATTAACATCAAACATGTGTAACAAAGTAGGAGTATACTATATTAAAATGAATGAGTTTTTTATGTTTTCCTTTAATTCATGCTAAAAAATATATTTAAGGATTTGCCCTCTTCTCGACTACTTCAGGTAAAGTTTGTTTGAATTATGTTAAATATTTCTTTTTCATCATTTCGTTTTGCAATTTTGAAAAATGTTATGCGATTGTTTATTTTTTTATTCTTCGTTTTTGTTTGCAAACATATTTTTGTATTATGGTACACAATAAATCATATGCGTACATTTATGTTTTAATTTTTGTTTGTCAATAAATAACATTATCATAGAGCTATTACTTGAAGAGAAGGAAGGAGGTTAAGAAGAGCAAATAGGACTTTTTTTTTTAAATTTGAGTTTAAATTTATTTGAACAGAGGATTCAATGTCTACAAAAATGATCAATTGATGATTTGGTTCAATTGACAAAGCCCAATGAAAATGTTTCGAATATCGACTGAGCTCGGTTTTTGTAGCACACAACCAGAATTTAAAATTGCGAAACTAAATGTATTGAAATGTTGATGTTAATTATGATTGTTGTATTTAAAAACCCTCTGTAAATATGAACATTACAAGCTTGAAGTGACAAGTATCCCTTATCTTGTTTTTGTGTGTGCTTGTTATCAATATGATATCAGTTAGTCCTTTTTTAACCTGCCTACAAAATGTTAAAAAAAGGCACTTCAACCGTGAGAAAACAAGTTGCCTAGGCTAGAAACCGAAATATGAAGTGAAATAAAAAAGTTTTTGACAAACAAATTAGATGCGATTATGCATCTGAGTCCGATGGCGATGGTAGCCTTGAAAAATGTTGCAATTTAAATATTTGCTGTCTTGATTTCATAAAATTTTGAACATCTTCTTTTTTTAACAAAATAGTAAAGTGTTGCCCGGCCATGACGCACGATGTTGATTGTTAATAAATAAAAAGTTTTCAGAGATCTATTATTTTTATAGAATAGAAAGATCATACGTACAGTGGAAAGCAAAACTGGTCGGATGTTTGTCAAACCTTAGTTCATATTACTGTTAAAATTGTAAAAATTACTTAATTTGGTTTCGGGTTTCAATTATTCTTTCCTTATTTATTACTCTCATCATTGAATAACATAAAAAGTAATAAAACAAACACATAAACAAAATTTGTTTTAGAAAAAAAAAAAACAAAAAAGTCAATGCGTCCAGTTTTGCACGAAATACTCAGCATACAATAAACATTATTTTACCGTTATCTTTATGAAAGTTTTCAAGAGCTTATTGTGTTTCTTTAATTATTACATCATTATAAAGTAATACGATGAAGATTGGTACGCCTGCAAAAAAAAGAAAAGTACCCGAAAAATAGCTGAAAAGACTGGCGTTGGAAAGTCAACAGTGATAGCAGAACGAAAATGAAATAATTTGGAGTCTCCGGGTGATTTTTGAACATAATATGAATCGGATATTCAGCCCTATTTCAAAAACACAGCACAAATTCATCAACTTTTGACCAATTGACGATCCAGGGGGGGTCATATGAGCCAAAAAGTATAAGCTTTTTTAAGTTGTATAAGTAAAGATTTGATTTAAAGATTTATTAGAAATTTAACGACATTCACCCAAAAGTGGTTTGCTGTCAAAAACAACTCAAATTTTGATTTTCGTTCAATTTAGAACTTGAAAAAACGTTAGTCATGCTTTAAATTATTTTCATAAAAATGGTTTCTAAGAAAAAGAGCAAATATTCAGGTTCTTAAGAAGAAACTTTGAATTGAAGTGATTTTTACTGCGACATATAGTAACTATGTATATAGCAAGTTTTGCATAAGTAAACAATTTAAAACTAGAGTTTTTAATCAAATATGACATTACGAAGAAGTCGAAAAAAGTGGGTACCTCGATTTCTTCCGTCTGTCTGTCTTTCCTGGCCTCTACAGTCCAAGCAATTGTGTTGATTGAAATAAAGATTTTCAGCTGATTAGTGTAAGGAGTTTTTATCATTTTATTAATAAAAAAATAATATGTGATTTTTCTAAAACTTTCTCAAAATTTTGTGTTCTTAATTTGGCTTCTTTCTACAAGAAAAACATATTTTCTACAGAAGGGTACCCCTCAAAAAAATCTTTATTTTGTTTTTAAGTTTTCTTAAAAACTAATGGAACGATTTCAACGATTTCTTTTTCTGAGCAAGCTCTTGTCAATGATCAAATTGATTATGATTTTTATGATCAAAAATGTATTATTTTATTTTTAATAAAATACTAATTTCGTTTACAAAACTCGATATCTCAGAAAGGCGACAACATTTTTTTACGAAATTTAAATGTTCATATATTTATAAGCTCCTTATTAAGTGCTTATACCAAAAATATTTTTAAGACAAAATTTAAAATGATCTTCGAAAAAAATAGGTTAATCTAGATTTTTGACAAATAAAATGGTATTTAAATTTTTGAGAAGAACTTATTTTCGAGGTGCATTTTTAAATCTTAAAATATAAGCAATATTTTTAAACAGACTTTTTGGAAGAAATTAGAAAGTTCTTGCGACCCAGTCATGCATACAAAAGATCTTAAAAAATTAAATAAATCTACTTTTGAAGTCAATTTGCTTTGGATGCTCTAGAAGCGAGATTCAAACACGAATTTAAATAATACAAATGCCCCAAAAAATCAAGCGACACTTTTGTGAAACTAATGGCTAAGTGAAAAACACAATAAACTTTTCATATCTATTGATATAAAAGCTTTGAAACGTTTAATTTGTGAGTACTACAAAACTTTTCTTCCCAACTTATTTGTTTACTTACCTTACTTTGTTTTAATTTAGTTTTTTTTTAGAGAAATTATGTACTTAAATGCAACTATTTCCTTATTTTCAAGAACCAAACCCTTTTGTTTCTTCAATTTTTAAGTTTTGTTGACGCCTTTATAAGATCCAAATACGAGTAAGCAGATTGATAACGATAGTAACAAGAGAATCCCGGAAATTGAGTTCAAAAAAACTACCTCAAAAAGAGCCCGCCATTTTAACATATCCGATGCTTTCTCATTTTCTGGATTTTTAAATGTGTTCAGCGTTCTTCGCATTAATAGAAATGAAAACAAGAAAAGTGTGTTTTGTTTTTGGAAAAAAGCAACGTTTCAAAACAATTTCCTACATTTCTGCGCGAAATGTACCAAAAACCCTCTAAGCTATTGTATTTTAGCTCTTATACATGGCATATTTTGACAACTGTTCGAATCTTGGAATGATTTCATATGAGTCATCCAAATTAAATAGTTAGACCATAACTTGCTGGACAACAGTGTTCTAAATAATTTGATAAGCAAGCAATTATAAAATTTTGTTAGCATCCTTTACAAAACATTAAAAAACATTTTTAAGCGGTGAGTAAAAACTTATCTAAGTGTTTGACCCCCCCTGATGAAAAGTCTGGATTCGCCCTTGATCGTATCCATAAAATAGAAGGAATAATGAAGAAGGAAGACTACTTAAATATTTTACAAACATATTTGGCTGAGTTTGTTCATCATTGTGCGTATCCAATTGAAGAAATTGTATTCCAACAAGATGGAGACCCCAAGCATACCTCAAAAATAGTAAAAGAGTGACTTGAAAACCAACCATTTAAAACATCAAAATGGCCTGCACAAAGCCCAGATCTCAATCCAATTAAGAATTTGTGGGCAATTGTTAAAAGAACTTTGTGTCAGCACGATTCGCTTCCGAATAATTTGAACGAGCTATGGGATCGAGTTTAAGTTACCTGGATTAATATACCAAACACAACAATTGAAAAATTAGTGGAAAGTATGAAAGGTGAAAAGTGTTTTAAAAAGAAAGGCGCTCTGTTGCAAGTACTAAAATTTTATTTAAATCGTTGTTTTTTTGTATACTGAGTCTTGCGTGCGACGCATTAACTTTTTTGTTTTTTTTTCTAAGAAATTTGTATTTTTATGTTTGTTTTATAACCTTCTATGTTATTCAATGATGAGAGTAATAAATAAAGAATTAATAACTGAAAACCAAAAGCAAATTGAGTATTTTTTACAAGTTTAACAGTAATTTGAACTTAGGTTTGACAAACATCCGACCGGTTTTGCTCGCCACTGTAGTTATGTTTGAAAAAAAGTATCGACTAAACACTTTTTATGGCTTCAGTGGCAGATTTTTGTACGGTGGTAAATTTGTAATATATTGTGTCATCCTTTAGCTCTTGAGTTGTTCTTAAAAAAATAGCGGCATTACAAGAACAGAATTTCGTTGCAAATTAAAACGTAAATCCATTATCGAGACAAATTTGAAATATTTAGAAAGTCTGTATTAATTACAGACTGAAGAGGAAAAGAGACTAAAAAAAGGTATTTCAATATTTTCAAAAAATTTAAATTTTCTCCAACAAGTCGAAAAAATTAGTGCTGCTTCTTCGATATTGACGTGGATTCCAGCGCAGATATGGTTACAAATTTAATTCTTTGTGGAATGAGAAATTTTATCCCTAACAGGGTAAAATCTATCAAACCCAAAGAGAACTCATGGTTTGATTCGAGCTGTAAAGAGGAAATAAGTTCAAACAAGCTAGAAAGACATGTAATGCTCATATTCGTCGAACCAAATTTTTGCATGAAATTAAGGCAAAAAATACTATAATGTCCCAAAGGTAGTAAAAATGTCTGGTCATTTGTAAAAACGTACGAAACACCACGTCATCCTCGGTTCCAACGCTAGTCCACAATGACACTCCTTGCTTCCGGCACAGTTTGCTGTCAATTCGATGCTACCGGAAAGTGTCATGAGTCATCCTGTTCTTGAGAGCGTAAATGATTGTATGGGACGAATCTTCTTTCGCACTCGTGCAGTTGCAAGAGTACTGAAAGACCTTGACATACACATATCCGCCGGCCCGGATAGTATCTCCCCAAATGTTCTGAAGAGATGTTCTTCATTGCTGGCAAAACCACTGCGTACATTTTTCCATCTTTCCTACTCTACAGGTCTCTTCCCGAATGAATGGAAAACTGCATTTGTCCAGCCTGTCCCTAAAAAAGGCGAATCCTACTATCCCTCTAACTATCGTCCAATAGCACTCACGTCCCTCTTTTCCAAGGTCATGGATACGCTGATTAATTATCAGCTCAAGAAATATCTCGAAGAACGGAAGCTTCTTAATGACAGTATGGTTTTCGGAGCAATAGGTCCACTGGTGATCTCATGGTTCATCTCACTTTACAGTGGAACAAACTTTACATCGTTTTGGAGAAAGAAAGATTATTGTACTTGATATTTTAAAAGCATTTGATAGGGTTTGGCACCAAGCTCTCTTATCGAAAATGCGTGCTTTTGGTATTGACGAATCTCTTATTCGCTGGATTAGAAAGTACCTTTCTAACCGTTCAATATTGAACGGATTGGATGGTTACAAGTTACAAGTCTGAAATACATAAAATAAATGGTGGTGTTCCCCAGGGCTCCGTTTTGTCTCCGACTCTCTTTCTTATATTCATAAATGATCTTATGTCTACCACTTCTAATCCATTAACCTGTTTTGCCGATGACAGTACCCTCAGCTTCTCATACTCGTTTATAGATTCACATCCTTGTCCTTCGGATGGGGAACTCAAACGGCAGCATATGATAAGCTCATAAAATTCTGATCTTGACAGCATTGTACAATGGGGAATCAAAAACCGTGTAGAATTTAATGCTTCGAAAACTCAATGCTGTCTCCTGTCGTTAAAGCGTAACACACCCCCGATGCCACTATTTATGAGTGGCACTTGCATCCAAGAAACCAATTAACTATCAGTACTCGGTATGTGTATTACAGATCACCTCTTATGGAATGATCACTTATTCGATATCGCCAAAAATGCTGCCAGGTGCTTAGGATTTCTCCGACAGTTCAAGAAATTTTTGCACCCCTTCTGTTCTGGCTGTAATTTACAAAGCCTTCACCCGTCCAAAGCTTGAATATAATTCGCATATCTGGGCAGGTGCCCCTAAAACAAGTTTAAATCTCTTGGATAGAATTCAAAAAAGGGCTTTAAAAATGATAGGCAATAGAACTATAATCGAAACATTTACATCGCTAGAACACCGCCGCAATGTTTCATGCCTTTCGTTATTTTATCGATATTTTTACAAACAATGTTCTGTTGAACTACCCAGTTGCATTCCACCCCTTAAACGATTCAGCCGTAATACTTGCACTTTCAGGAATGCTCATCGTTTACCCTTGATCTCAATTTCGGGCGTACTGTCGAGTATAGAGATTCTTTCTTAAATCGCACATCGAGAATGTGGAATGCTTTACCCAACTCTGTTTTTCCCTCCCATTTTGATGTTTAGAACCTTAAGACCAATGTACACCGGTATCTCCTTTTAAATCCTTCCCTATTTTCCTAATGCTCGCACTGTGTTTAAATATAAACATATAAAGGGTACCAATAACCCCTTGAGAGCTTGTAAATTATAAAAAAAAAATTATAAAAATCCAAAATCTTTTTCTATGATTTCATAGCATAAAATATCCTTTACTGACTATTATTGCTTTACAACTTCTCACTGCTTTGCTGTGTTGGAGGAACCGCAAAAGTAACATTTCTTCTTCTGCATACGGGAGCATACCATTTTGCAGAATATTCAAGTAGACGTGTTGATCCATGATGGGTTTAATCCTGTATTTGAGTTTATCTCCTTTATAGGAAAAACAAGCCTAAACTATTATGCTTTAACCTTCGTGCTAAACTACTATATTTGTGTATTATATATTCGGCTTTTGGAGGTTTTTGTACATAGAAACAATAACGTTTTCTACCAAAAAATGCAATATCGGTGCTCTTTTGCATGTTTTAAAGTTAAAAGAGGGACTTTTCTGGGACTACACGCTGTTAAATTATTTGCCCTAGGCGACTGAGAAGAGCTGTCGATATAACTGGTTTTCGTCCACGATTTTCGATTTTCGGATATTTCATCCAACATATCCATAAGTTTTACATTCTGAAATCATTTTTTTTAAATAATTTTTCCATTGCCCTTAAAAAAACTGTAATTGTATGTTTAAAATGAAGAAACTTAACTAACTAAAATAAGAAAACTAACAAGTCTTAACATTTGACTAATTTGCATTTAAATATGATATAAATAATTTTTAATCCTAACGAAAACTGCGATTAGTTATTAAAAAGGGTTTTTTTTTTCCTGAAAATGCATTCAAGTGCCAGAGATGCAATAACAAAATACAGTAAAGGGTGGAAATATGTGTCCGTCTATTGACTAATTTTTTAAAAGTTGAAATGAAACTTTTGCTGGCACTTTATCTACCACAATGTTATATGACTCCCGCCATTGAATTTATGTCGTAAAAGAGCCCTTGTCTCTTTAGTTGTGTTGGAAGCGGCACGGTTCGTTAGGAACCACAAATCATCCATCTCCATAATATACTCAATTTCTGTTTACAAAAAGTCCGTTATCAAAAACTCGTCCTCGCCCGCCGACAGCTTTTCAACTATCAACCCTTTTCATAAAACGCTTCAACAAAACTTAGCCTGCTACTCAGTTGTTTGTCAAAGAATTAAAAAAAAATAATGTTGGGTAAAAAACTTGAAGTCAAGGTGTTACTCATAACGGGCAACCCTTTATATAATTTGAGACAAAGTTAGAATTATTAAAAATCATATGGTTATACATCCTTTTCTATGTACAGAATTCAAATGTATAAATATATACAATGTTTTACATTTACATATTAAATGACTTGTTTGCCACAGAATTTCACAATTGGTATTATTTATCGAATTGTGGTCGAAATGCGTTTTGCCCAAGCCATACAAAATTAGGATCTGAAGATAAATGAAGATGCAAATTAAGGGAGAAGTTTCTTAAACAGACCCTGGCCATATCATTATCATATTGAAAGAGTAATTCACTTGTGGAATTACCACGCACAAATGCAGGAAACAGTCAAATCATGCATTGACAGTATGCCGCTCAGAATTGAGGCTCTTATTAAAGGAAAAGGAGGTTCTACAAAATATTGAAAAAAATTGCAAAAATACCAACAAGAAAACTGAAAATATTAATTCAAAAATGTTGCTTTATTTTTAGGAAATAGTTTATATTCTGCATATAAAATAATTTAAATGCATTGCAATATTCAAAAACCTGATTAAAATAGCTGAAAATTAAGATTTTGCATAAAATCTAAAGTGCGTCTAATAATATGGCCACGGACTGTATGCATAAAATACTGAAGACTAGACACTAGTTAAAAAAAAATTATTCCGGGGCAGACAACGTATTTTAAAATTTCTTAAATATCTCAAATGGACACAAGGATTATTTTTGTCTCAACGTGGAGACGTATTACCGCATCAGTCTTCGAATCACCAGAGCAGAAAATGCTGTTGACATATGTACCTTTAAGCCTGTGCTAATAATTACATATAAAACTTCCTCTTTGGATTTTTTTTTGTGATTAGCTTGGCAATGGTAGCGGATTATTTTTGTGCCTCAAGAATCTTTACTTCACAGCTTCGTAGCCCATGTCAGCTTCTGATAAATGTTTATTAAGCTCAAATACACAGAACCGTAATTTTTGATATTCTTGGCTTCTGAATCATCTGTCAACCAATATACAGTTGTGTTCATAAAAATAGCAGTGCTCTCCAAATGAAACAAAAAGGCCTTCAATATCAACGTTATAATATATTTCATTAAACTTGCGAGTAATTGGCAGATTCTCCAAGAGTAACTCTTGTCATGAAAAAGTGCTTTCTCAAATTAGCCGTTCGGATTCGGCATATAAACTGTACGTCCCTTCCATTCCTGACAACATTACTCGCACACAGGAATGGTTGAGAGTTGTAAGTCACTTGGCCCTAGTTCTCAACGGACTGTTGCGCCACCCAATTTATTTTTTTAATTTTATTTTTAAACTTCTAACAATAAATTGAAAAAAAATATTTTATTCATGATAACAGAAAATAAGTACTATCGATTTTTTACCGTTAGCTTTGTCACAGTAAAAACCGTTTTTTAAATACATGGCTGTTCATGAAAATAGCAGTGCATGACAAAGTACTAGATCTATTACGTAAGAAGTAAGGAAAACTGTAATAAGTTATATGAAAGTATACAAATAATGTTGGCTTACCATTAGTACTTTGTTGCATAACCATTGTTTTTTATGATGCTTCGCATCTACGTGGCATCGAGTCCACTAAAACCTTACACCTATCGACTGATATTGCGTTGCAAGAATCACGCACTGCTTCCCACAATTTTTTCGAATTCTTGGGTTTTGCTTTATGAACTGCGTTCTTAACATCCCGCCACAAATTTTCGATTTGGTTAAGCTCGGAGGATTGAACGGGCAACTCCATAACGGATAACTTCTTCTGCTCAAATCATGATTTTGACTTTTTTGCCGTATGCTTTGGGTCATAGTCTTGTTTTTATACCCAAACTAACGGCATTTCCTCTTCAGTTACCGTAAGCTCCTCGAGAATTTTCACATACTCGGTTGTATCTCTTATACCCCCATGGGATTATTAGGCCCGAACTCGTAATATGAAAAGTAAGCCCATATCATAATTTTCCCTCCACCATGCTTCACTGTTTTAATAGTGTACCGTGGATCGTATGTAGGGTCTTCGCACATATTCTCAATGACCCTTGGACCCAAAAAGGACGACTTTGCCTTCACCGCTCCATAGAACATTCCTATATTTCTCTTTTGGCCAATCTCTATGTGCTTTAACAATCTCCATTACCTTTGCCACATGCCTTTTCGTCAAGAACAGTACCTTGCGTGGACTTCGGGCTGGTAACTTCGCTTATAAAAGACGTCTTCGTATTGTGACAGCGCTAACAGACAGTTGAAGTCCATTTCTTATTTTCCTAGATCCTATTTTTGAGCCTCGCGTTTTCGGTTTAATTTGCCATTTCAAGGCGTTACTGACCATTTTTCTGAGCAGCCTAGGATGTCTGCAATATTTTTGTAGGTTTTCCCTCCAAACGAAGTTTTTGAATAAGTTTTCGAATTGCTTCGGTGCAGGGCTTGACCGTCCCATTGTTTATTTTTCAGCCAATATTTATTAATTTTTTATATACAAGTATGTTAAAAATACTCAAAACTTAAAAAAGTAAAATATTTACTTACCGAAAATTAAAAAAAAAATTAATTTTTAACCTTCTTAATTATAAAATCAAAAGCACTGCTATTTATATGAACACTCTATATTCAGAGAGTTTGGAATAATGTGTGTTCGCCGAGTATAACTTCAAGCTAGAAGTCTCTAATATGAAACGAAAGACCGTTAGATGCAAGTAACATGTTAAGTTTTTTTTGTAAGAATTTCCGTTCTTAAAATAATTGACAATCTAATAAAATGTGATCAGCACTGCTATTTTTATGAACACAACTGTAAATACTACGATATTAAAAAGTGAGACAATACGTTACACTACGAAATCCATCGTCCCAAAGTTGTCACTCGTTCATTTGGGACCCACTCACTCGATAACTGACGCGGTAGTATGGCCCCTATATCTATCGTCGAAATGTTTCTTGTCTCACCCTCTTTTACCGTTATTTTAATGGTTTATGCTCTAGAAAATAGCCAGCTGCATTCCTCCCCTTAAACAGTTCAACCGTAATACTCGCGCTTCTAGGATTGCTCATCAATATACCCTCGAGCCCAACTTCGGTCGTACTGTCAAGTACAGAGATTCGTTCTTTAGCCGTACTATGCGAATGTGGAATTCCTTGCCACACTCTGTCTTTCCCAGCTATTGCAATATTCAGGAATTCAAAACCAATGTGCACCAACATCTCCTTTCAAACCCTCTCTCCCTTTCCTGGTGCTCACACTGTGTCTACATAATAAGGGTAATATATCCCTTTGAGTGTGCGCTTATTATAATAAAAAAAAAAATCTAAAAAAACTATCTACTGTAGTTAAGATCATCCATGTCCTAAAATCGTATTCTTATTAATGAAGACAAAACTTTGTTGTCTTTGAACTCACCTCAGATTTTGTAGTATTTTGGTTCTTTGGGACTTGACCTTCCTCTTATTTTTGTGTACAATAATTTCCGCTTACAAATGACTAGTTTTATAAATTAAAATATGAACATATATTAAAGCTATACTGGATGGATTGCAAATTTTATAAAGGCTCCTATTTATATAGTAAAAGGTCATCTGCGTTGGGATCTAACTTGCAGCAGCTTTTAAGAAAACAAAACGTAATTAAATCACATTTATGAATAGAGAAAATCATTTGATTTTGAAATCTTAAGTTTTTCCATACAGAAGTATTGTAAAAAATTTCGAATACACTTAAATTTCTTGTTTTTCGAACTTGTTATTAAAAGGTAACGATTTTATTTAAGAAAAAAAATAAACTGTTGAGCATGTTTTTTTTTGTCAGTGTAAATACCCAAATCACGAAAAGTTTCACAGAAATCTAAACTTTTTAACATACAAACCTTCATTCCTAATGAGCCTATTGTATCATTATCAAAGCATCGTCTTTTTAATGCTTACCTACAAAATAGAATTAAAAAACTAGAATAGTTTAGAAAAGCAATTATTATTATAAATATAAATATAATGTTTCAAACCTATTTTCTTATACCTATTAATGTTTGTTGAACCCTTGTTAAGTTTTTTAGTTTAATCACTGTATACAAAAATCAGCTTTATTCTGCTTCTTGTGAAAATTTTGAAAATTGGTACCAACAAAGATAAACTGAAAAATCTATGAGTCACAGAATAAGGCTAAAGTCGATTCTCATAAGAACCAACATAATGTAATGTGTACATAACATAATTTTATCGTTATATTATCACATTCTCCCCAATTCCATTCTGTTACATAATTCAAAGTACCCAAGCCTTACATTTTTATTAAAAAGATTACTTAATTTACTTAAACATTAGTTGATGCGTTGATGTTACATTTATTACATATTACATAATATCCTGTTTGTTTTTTGGCTTTTAAATCTCTCAATCAAAAACTAACAAACAAAAATAAAGAAAAACTGCTTCAACATTTCAAAAACCATTCGAATAATGCAAAATTTAAATCATTTTAGGATTGCGAAGATTCCAACCCGCTGATTCGAGCCTTAGCAGTCAGAACAATGGGATGTATTCGTGTTGACAAAATCACGGAGTACCTTTGCGAGCCCCTGAGAAAATGTCTCAAAGATGAAGATCCTTATGTAAGGAAAACAGCTGCTGTTTGTGTTGCAAAGTTGTATGATATCTCCTCATCCATGGTATGTTCATAAGAACCCACTCATCAAATCAGGTTTAAATTAAATTGAAACATTTTAAGGTGGAAGACCAAGGATTCTTGGACCAATTGAAGGATCTATTGTCTGATTCAAATCCAATGGTAGTGGCCAATGCCGTAGCAGCCCTGAGTGAAATCAATGAATCCAGTCAATCTGGACAACCATTAGTTGAGATGAATTCTGTTACCATCAATAAATTGTTGACCGCCCTCAATGAATGTACCGAATGGGGACAAGTGTTCATCTTGGACTCGTTGGCCAACTATAGTCCAAAAGACGAACGTGAAGCTCAGTCCATTTGCGAGCGAATTACACCACGTTTGGCACATGCAAATGCTGCAGTTGTTCTTAGTGCAGTGAAAGTTTTGATGAAATTGTTGGAGATGTTGTCCAGTGACAGTGATTTCTGTTCGACCTTGACAAAGAAACTGGCCCCACCATTGGTGACACTGTTGTCTTCGGAGCCAGAAGTGCAGTATGTGGCTTTGCGTAATATTAACTTGATCGTTCAAAAGCGGCCCGATATCCTCAAGCACGAAATGAAAGTCTTCTTCGTCAAGTACAACGATCCGATCTATGTGAAGTTGGAAAAATTGGACATTATGATTCGTTTAGCCAATCAGAGCAATATTGCTCAGGTATTGAGCGAGTTGAAGGAGTATGCTACTGAGGTTGATGTTGACTTTGTGCGAAAGGCTGTGAGGGCTATCGGGCGATGCGCAATTAAGGTAATTAATCTTTATATACAGAAGAAAGAAGTTTAATTTCATTCGGTTTTGTGTTTTAGGTTGAACCATCTGCGGAAAGATGTGTTTCTACATTGTTGGACTTGATTCAAACTAAAGTAAACTATGTCGTTCAAGAAGCCATCGTAGTAATTAAGGATATCTTTAGAAAATATCCTAATAAATACGAGAGTATTATTAGTACTCTGTGTGAGAATCTAGACACTCTTGATGAGCCAGAAGCTCGTGCTTCAATGGTTTGGATTATAGGAGAGTATGCTGAACGTATTGATAATGCCGATGAGTTGTTGGACAGTTTCCTCGAAGGTTTCCCCGATGAGAATGCTCAAGTGCAATTGCAATTGTTGACCGCTGTCGTTAAACTATTCCTCAAGCGGCCATCTGATACACAAGAGTTAGTTCAACATGTCCTTTCGTTGGCCACTCAAGACTCAGATAATCCCGATTTGCGGGACCGTGGTTTCATCTATTGGCGTTTATTATCTACAGATCCCGCTGCCGCCAAGGAAGTTGTTTTGGCTGATAAGCCATTGATTTCGGAAGAAACTGATCTGCTCGAACCAACACTCTTGGATGAACTTATTTGTCATATAAGTTCTTTAGCTAGTGTCTACCATAAGCCACCGACTGCATTTGTTGAGGGTCGTGGAGCTGGTGTTCGTAAGTCTCTTCCTAATCGTACAGCTGGAACTGAGGCACCTTCGGAGTCTCAGTCAGAGGCAACTGTCATTCCCAACCAGGAATCACTTATTGGCGACTTGTTATCCATGGACATCAACACACCAGCAGCTCCCGTTGCAGCACCCGCAGCTAATAACATCGATCTTTTGGGTGGTGGTTTAGACATTTTGGTAAACATAGAAATACTTTGTTTTTATTTTTTTCCTTTCTATTTGTTTATTCATGATTTTTTTTAGCTTGGAACTGGACCAACTGAACCTGTTGCTGGAGGAACATCTGGTCTTTTGGGTGACATTTTTGGCTTGGGCACTGGTGGCATATCTCCAATGGTACAAATACCAAAAATAATCTGGCTGCCAGCTGAAAAGGGCAAAGGACTAGAAATTCAGGGAACCTTCTCCCGCCGAAACGGTCAAATATCTATGGACCTCACATTCACCAACCGGGCAATGCAGGCAATGAGTGCATTCGCAATTCAGTTGAACAAAAACAGCTTCGGTCTCGTTCCCGCATCTCCCCTTCAAGTAGCACCATTAGCTCCAACTCAAAGTTGTGAAGCCAGTCTGCCAATGGGCACCACTGGCCCAGTTCAAAGAATGGAACCACTCAACAATCTGCAGGTTGCTGTCAAAAACAACGTCGATATCTTTTATTTCGCTTGTCTGGTGCATGGAAATGTTTTGTTTGCCGAAGATGGACAATTGGACAAACGTGTGTTCCTCACGACATGGAAGGAAATCCCAGCTGCCAATGAAGTGCAGTACAGTTTATCTGGTGTAAATGGTAACACAGATGCTATTGCATCCAAAATGACCGCCAATAATATCTTTACCATTGCCAAGAGAAATGTCGAAGGCCAAGACATGCTTTATCAATCACTTAAACTAACCAATAGTATTTGGGTTCTGCTCGAGCTCAAATTACAGCCTGGAAATCCTGATGCAACACTCAGTTTGAAATCGAGATCAGTAGAAGTTGCTCCAATGATTTTTGCTGCATATGAAGCCATTATACGTTCTGCTTAGATATACAAAACTACAAAATAAATGTCATAAACAGATAAACTATCGTTGTATTCGAATAATCAAGCATATAAACAATCTTTAGTTATGATACAGCTAAATGAAAGTATTTTAAATTAGAAAAGAAAACAATGTTCATGGTACACATTTTTGGTCTCTGTCTTGGTCTTGAAATTTGTGTCAAAATGAGAAGTAAATACATACCACATATTATAAAGTTTAACTTTTTTCGGTACTCCCCGAGATGTATTATTTTATTTTTCTTATACATACATAATTTTTCTCAAGGTTAGCATCTTAATAGTTCTTCATTAAATCGAGATGTATCTCAGTGTTTTCTTTTTTACAATCTAATTTTTGTTATTTTTAAACACATAAGAAAAATAATGTGTCTAATGATGTGTTTATAATATTATTAATTATACTATTCCCAATAAAAGTTATTAAAATAAAAACAAAATATAAGACAACATTCCAAACAACGTATATTATATTTATTATTGATTTTGAATACTTGGGTAAAATAACCTATTTAGCTTGTTCAATGCTGGGAAGAAGGTTAATATTTATTAAAGGATTTGTACCAGCAATCAGGTGTTACCAAACAGGCGAAGAACTGAGCATTGCGTGAAATGGACCATTTATTTTAGGACAGCGTTACCAAAAAGTGTTCGTAAAATAATTTTATGAATTTTTTCAAATATTTGAGACTCAGTTTTGTGAAATAACTTAGTGGGGATAAGTGTGTAAAAGTTTGGAAAGTTTTGAGATATTTATGGCCCTTATTGCGAGTCTCGTTCAACTTTCGATGAGACAATAGTCAAAAGTGTCGATTAATTTTGTGTTTGGTATCGTCTATCTCAATCGACAGAGATATTTCTTACTATGAAGACCGAATTTGCTTTTTGTGGATAAGTCTTGTATTTTGACATATGGTATTAAATAAAGAAGAATTAAACAAACAAAAAATAATATACTCCTGGTTCTTTTTTGAGGATTCCGATGATGAAACCAGAAATAGGAGGCTTCTAAGGGATGCTTCCAATCTTCAGAATCTTGAAGAAAGTTATATTATACATATTATTTGCTAAGAGCTTGAGAACTTTTTTTAAAAAAAAAAGGCATACAATTTGCAAAATCTCATCGATTCTTTATTTGAAACGTTAGATTGGTCCATGACATTTACTTTTTGAAGATAATTTCATTTAAATGTTGACCGCGGCTGCGTCTTAGGTGGTCCATTCGGAAAGTCCAATTTTGGGTAACTTTTTCGAGCATTTCGGCCGGAATAGCCCGAATTTCTTCGGAAATGTTGTCTTCCAAAGCTGGAATAGTTGCTGGCTTATTTGTGTAGACTTTAGACTTGACGTAGCCCCACAAAAAATAGTCTAAAGGCGTCAAATCGCATGATCTTGGTGGCCAACTTACCGGTCCATTCCTTGAGATGAATTGTTCTCCGAAGTTTTCCCTCAAAATTGCCATAGAATCGCGAGCTGTGTGGCATGAAGCGCCATCTTGTTGAAACCACATGTCAACCAAGTTCAGTTCTTCCATTTTTGGCAACAAAAAGTTTGTTAGCATTGAACGATATAAATACGGTCCAATGATTCCACCAGCGTACAAACCACACCGAACAGTGCATTTTTCGGGATGCATGGGCAGTTCTTGAACGGCTTCTGGTTGCTCTTCACACCAAATGTGGCAATTTTGCTTATTTACGTAGCCATTCAACCAGAAATGAGCCTCATCGCTGAACAAAATTTGTCGATAAAAAAGCGGATTTTCTGCCAACTTTTCTAGGGCCCATTCACTGAAAATTCGACGTTGTGGCAGATCGTTCGGCTTCAGTTCTTGCACGAGCTGTATTTTATACGGTTTTACACCAAGATCTTTGCGTAAAATCTTCCATGTGGTCGAATAACACAAACCCAATTGCTGCGAACGGCGACGAATCGACATTTCACGGTCTTCAGCAACACTCTCAGAAACAGACGCAATATTCTCTTCTGTACGCACTGTACGCATTCGTGTGGTTGGTTTAATGTCCAATAAAGTAAACTGAGTGCGAAACTTGGTCACAATCGCATTAATTGTTTGCTCACTTGGTCGATTATGTAGACCATAAATCGGACGTGAAGCGCGAAACACATTTCGAACCGAACACTGATTTTGGTAATAAAATTCAATGATTTGCAAGTGTTGCTCGTTAGCAAGTCTATTCATGATGAAATGTCAAAGCATACTGAGCATCTTTCTCTTTCTGATCTGTCAAATACTAATGCATGAAAATCCTAACCTCAAAAAAATCACCCTTTATAATCTTCTACACCAGGCAGTTATACGTAAACAAAGTCCCACTGCAAATCCTAGATTAATTTCCAACACTACAGCTAATTCAACAAGTGACACAATGTCCAATAGTTTAATACAAATAGAACTTAAGTTAGAACGTGATATCTTAGCCACAATTTTGAAATGGAGGCTTTGGAAATACCGTCGCAAGGTATTTTTCATTAACGCAACTTGAACAGTAGCTGAAGATTGACCACCCTCAGGATTTTCATAAATGAACATCTATTCCTTGAGCAGCATTTAAGAATTAACAAAAATATACATTTATGCCCACTCGCCTCTATCTATAGATGGGTGCAGCTGCGCATTTCCACAAGAGATATAAGAATAATCTTGTAATAGTGCGTAGCGTCATAAAAGGATACTGATAGGATAGGAACACATATGTACACACAAATACCCAAAGATAGCATGGGGTGGACATGTGTATTCTTTTTTAACAGAATCTTTTCTCTTGGTCCTTAGATTTAAGTAGGTATAAATAGTTGTAAGTAGGCTAAGAACAATTGAGTCGAAATAAACATTCACAAGTATTGAGACGTGTTTTTTTATTTCTTTCCAATAATATTTTGACAGCATTTTGTTTGGTACTTATTATGTCTCCGAACGCACGGTGCAAAAAATTGTTCACAATTCCGATCTGGCTGTTATTTACAATGCTCTTATTCGTCCAAGGCTTTTGGGCAGGTGCTTTTACAAAGGAGCTTAAATCTCTTGGATATAATCCAAAAAAGGGCTTTGAAAATTATAGAACTATAAACGAAATATTTACATCCCAGAACACCGAAGCAATTATCCGTAATACTCCCACTTCCAGGAATGCTCATCAGTTTACCTTTCATCAATTTCGCCTTTCCTGCACATTTTGATATATACAAATGTATGTTTGTAATTATAAAAAAAATATAATTTCTCTATGCTAGTTCTTAATATATGGAGAATGAAAACGTTTTCCGAATATAAAAACGTACATATGTACGTACACACGCACAGACTTACACCTCTTTAAAACTGTTGATTTAGATTCTAGGAACCTTGAAACATCGTCGAGAAATATCAAAATGTTCGAACCGATTACAAAAAGGCTTCTAATTTGATTTACATTTCTATAAAACAAACTTATAGTCAATTATTTAAGAAGGACTCCACTCAATAATATTGAAAGCTTTAAACCTAATGGGATAATAATATTTATGAGTAAAATTTACTTTGCTAACTTAAACAGTTTATTGCACACATTGTGTATCTCTTGACTTTATGGTTAAGCTTATTTTGATATTGATTTCTACTTCAGTCTACCCAAAATTTTAAACTTCTGTGTATGAAATTTTCGTTTAATTGAACCTTCTACTCTTTTTTAGTTTTATATTTATATTGTAGTAGGTACCCGTGGCATGATGGTTAGTGCCTTAGTTGTAAGTTATGGATAATAAGGCTAGTTTTATGAACTTTTGTCTAGCTTTAATATAGGTTTAAGAATGAACTAATACATACATATGAATTAAAAAAAAAAAATCCAATGGACTGTCATGTGGCAAGTCTTGGGTTCGATCCCTGCTTATGCCACCTAATGTTTTTTTTCACAGGTACTACCTCTTGCGAGAAATTGACAAATCCTCCAAGAGTAATCCTTGTCATGAAAAGTGCTTTCTCATATTTGCCGTTCGGATTCGGCTAAAAACTATAGGTCCCTTCCATCCCTGACACAGGAATGGTTGAGAGTTGTCAGTCACTAGGCTCTAGTTCTCTAACGGACTGTTGCGCCACCCAATTTATTTTTTTATTTATAGAATTGCATTTAAAATATTAATATACATTTTAAGTTATCAAATTGTAATGTTTGGAAGTATTTATCCGATTTGTCGAATTGAAAATATGCATACGTAAAAGTTTTAAGTAGCCGGGAATTTCGATCGGTCTCCTGTGTAGTTTGGTAAGCGATAAAATACCTTATTTCATAAGATGACTGAAAAAGTCATATGTTAATCAATGCATAGAAAATAAATTATAGTAAACAAAACTGCTAAGCGGCTTTAGAAAGGTTGGTACCAGAATCATGGTTTTTGAGGGCTCAGCCCGGATTTTTTTTCTGACCGCAAATGACTTGATATCAACAGGTAAATCCCTGTTAACTAACATCTAATTTTGTCGGGTAGCTCTATTCAGAAACGATAAATTTGTAGGAAAATGACTATCACGTTTTTGTTGTGACAGCTTTTTAGGTATCAATTTGACTACCACCTTACATAGATCAAATTCGATTATTTCAACTGTCATTTAAGAACAATTACCTTAGCCGATTCCACCCCTTGTTTCCAATGGAAAATCTGATGAAATCGATTCTCAATAAATAAAATTCAATATTTAATCTTTAATGAATAGAATACAAAAAGGTCCATTAAATTCTATAATAACACTAGATGAGAAAATTAGGCAATAGGATTGCAAGATGTATATGTACATCAGGGCGTATGCATAATATTATTTTAGTAAATAAGTGGGAAAGTAGTGCATTTTTATATCTTAAAATTAAGTGTAAAAAACTGTAGTTAAAAGTTAACGTAACAACCAATAAGCATTTTTATATAACTGACACATTTTTATAAAAATAAGAATGAACTTCCATCAATGAAATGAATTTTCCTGAAACTTCAGATACCGCTCAAAATTGTGATAGAAGAAGAAGAATTCAAAAGTTATCATTGGTATTTTCTTGTAGCAATCCCGTTCACTTCTAAAGAAATGGAATTTTTAGGAAAAAAATAAAAAAGTCCAAGATCGTTTAAACCTTTTTTTAGATAACTATGATTATAAGCCTCATGCTCATAAGCAGGACAATAACTTCTAGCATGAGAATTTTTACTACCACCAGATCGGTGAATCGAGGTACCCCCCAAGGTGGGGTCCTTTCGTCTCTTTTATGGAACATGGTAGTAAACGACCTACTTACATCATTGGAAGCAGAGGGTTTCATGGTGAATGCCTATGCTGACGACGTTACAATATCTGTATCTGGGAAGCACCCCAAGTTCTCTCGGAACTCCTACAAAATACCTTAAATAGGATAACAAAATGGGCTAAGCAATGTGGCTTGGACGCCAATCCACATAAAACAGAATTAATACTCTTTTCGAGAAGATATAAAATTCTTCAGATTAGCCCACCCAAGATTAAAGGAATACCACTAAGCTTTTCCGATCAAGCTTAATATTTGGGCCTCATTTTAGGAAAAAAACTAAATTGGAAGGCAAATATTGATGAAAGAGTAAAAAAGGCTACTGTAGCGCTTTTTACCTGTAAAGAGGCCATACGATCAAAATGGGGCTTCTCCCCAAAAATAACCCACTGGCTATACACTTCGGTAATCAGACCGATACTCATTTATGGAGTTGTCGTATGGTGGACCGTACTGGACAAGTGGTAAATCTTAATAAGCTCATCAAAGTCCAACGGTCATCAGGTATTTGCATCACAGGAGCACTTCGCTCAACACCAACCGCAGCACTGGAGGTGCTTTTAAACCTAACACCTCTTGACATCTTCTCCAAAATTGTGGCAGCCAACTCATGTGTGAGGCTAAGAGCCACCTCTTAATGGAACAGTAACAATACTGGACATAGTACTATTCTAGACATTTTCAGATCTATCCCACATCGCCTAGACTATACCGCCCCAAAAATGGTATTCGGTAAAAGCTTCTATGTGTCCATCCCTTCAAGATCCTCCTGGGAATAAGAGAGACCCCTGGAAGACGATGCGGTACACTTCTATACAGACGGTTCAAAGACCGATCATGGAGTTGGAAGTGGTATCTATTCGGAACAACTGAATCTTAGTTTATCATATAGACTTCCCAATCAATGTAGTGTATTCCAAGCAGAAGTAATGGCGATTAAAGAAGCACTATCCTGGTTAAAAGAAAACGTTATATCTTGCAAGGATATACGAATCTTCTCAGACAGCCAAGCCGCTTTTAAATCTCTCGCGTCTGTCTCCACAAACTCTCAAATTGTCCACGATTGCCGATCATCTCTGAATGAGATGACGGAACAGTTTAATATTCACCTCATCTGGGTGCCGGGCCACAGAGACATTCCGGGAAATTGAAAAGCTGATGAGCTCGCCAAAAACGGAACACTTCTGTCTAATGTTAGACAAAAACATAACATAGGAACACCACTTGCACCATATGCAAATATCTTCTCAATCAATATGCTCTAGAATCAACAAATGCTAGATGGTCACAGAGTACAACCTGCCTAGCAACCAAGCAAATATGTGCAAGAATAGACTTAAAACGGCCAAAAGGCTTCATATCCCTGAGGAGACAAAGTATAAGCTCTACAATTGGATTAATAACAGGACACTGCCTCATAGGAAGACATGCTCTGAGGCTAATGGTCTACACAAATGACTTCTGTAGAGGAGAAACAGTCCAACACCTTCTATGTACTGTACATGTCCAGCACTCTCCATTAGAAGGATTAACTTTCTCGGTAATCCCTTCTTCGATAATACCAGTGAACTGGCAACGATTGACACAAAATGTCTCTCTTACTTCATTAAAAGTACAAAATGGTTTGTTTAAGTTCATTACTCTCCCATGAGTAACCTTATTAGTGGTATCACAATGGACCCTTGAGGTCTACGTGCGTCAATGATATCTGGACAGAAACTCCAACCTAACATAACCTATGATTTATAATGAGCATATAATCAAGGGGTTTTTGGTACCCTTTTTATGTCAATGACACAGTTTGAGGAAGCAGTTTAAGATAGAAATACGATTTGAATGGAGGTGCCAGTTTTGAATTCCTGAATATTTGCGATGACAGAGAAACACAAAGTAAAGTAAGGCTTTCTACATTTGCGTAATACCGCTAAAGAATTTATATCTGCATTGAACAGTAGGACCGAAGTGATAGGGCTCTTTGATATCGAGGTTAACAGTTAAACTGTTTAAGCAGAGGAATGCAGCTTATGGCTACCAACCATTTTGAAGGCTTTTCTAATAAGAAAAAAATCAACTTTTTTGTATTTCAAAAATAAATTAATGTATATGAGCTCCCTATTTCTTATGTTTCATTCAATACTCTTCTTTAGACTTAGTTAAAGTGTCGTATAAACTTAGGGCAGCATCTGTTATTGTTTTTTTTTTTTTTCAAATCATGCAACTGAGTTCTCAATACAAAGTGTTTAAAGTTTGAACACATTTCACTGGTGATCTCTTGTGATTAAGTCACGCAGATTCCCATGTTTACCTTTTAAACCCGGGTCTTTTTGAACTGGAGTTAAAATTAAAGATCTAGGTTAGGCACTTTTTTTATATCAAAATTACCCCACAATACCCTATTTTATTTATAGCCATCTATGTATCAAATATGTATGTAAAACTTACAGTCAGTATTACCAACTTATACCAACTTATGTATTATACCAAATGTAAATACCTATATCTATTATAATGAATACTTAACCTTACTTGTAATAAAGAAGTATGTGAAGATTAACCAACGTGTTTTTTCATTAGGTTATGGGCCCAGACCCAATTTTTTTTGATTAAATAAAATAATTAAAGTTGAGTTTCACAAGAATGGCTACTAATTACGCATTAAACGTTCCTAAGCTAAAGGGACGCGAGAACTACGATGAGTGGGCTTTTGCTGCCGAGAATTTTCTTACCTTAGAAGGAATGCTAGACTGCATCACAGTTGGGAAGACTTTTGGGGTCGCCGATGACGCAAAAGCTAAGGCCAAATTAATTTTAACAATTGATCCTTCATTATATGTTCACATTAAAGATGCTAATAAATCCATAGATCTCTGGTAAAAATTAAAAACCATGTTCGATGACTCAGGTTTTTCTCGAAGGATCAGTTTATTGCGAAATCTCATTTCAATTCGACTTGAGAACTCTGATTCTATGACCAGCTACGTCACTCATATCATCGAGACTGGACAGAAGCTAAGAGGTACTGGGTTTGATATCAATGATGAGTGGATAGCAGCATTGATGTTAGCAGGCCTGCCAGAACGATTTGCTCCAATGATAATGGCGCTAGAACACTCAGGAACAACTTACACCACGGATTCCATAAAAACAAAGCTCTTGGATATGGAACCAGAAAGCGGTGGGGCTAAGGGTGGTGCTTTTGCGAGTAGAGGCTGGCAGCAGCAGGGTAAGAAGACTGGAAAGAACGACTCATTCAGCAATTCGAACACCAAAATAATAAAATGCTATAAGTGCAAGCAAACAGGGCACTTCAAGAGTCAATGTCCAAATTCTTTGTTCGCAGACGGCAAACGAAAACAGTCCAATGCTTTTAGTGCTGTGTTTCTAAGTGGAAGATTTAGTAAGCACGATTGGTGCGTCGACTCCGGTGCTAGTGCGCACATGACTGCAAATAAAGACTGGATTGAGAATCCCTCTTATCAGAGTCACATGCGAGAGATAATTGTTGCGAATGAATCAAAGGTACAAGTATTGTGTGCTGGAGATGTCAAAATTACCACTATAGGCAATGAATGCTCTTACGATATCACTGTGCGTGACGTTTTGTGTGTTCCATTACTAACAACCAACCTGTTATCAGTTAGTCAGCTGATAAAGAATGGAAACAAAGTTAGTTTTAGATGTGATGCTTGTTATATTTACAACCAGCAAAATGAGCTTGTTGCTTCAGCTAATTTATCAAATGGTGTGTACAAACTAAACATCAGCTCTTATAATTGCTTACTAACTTCGACTGTGGCTACTGCCGAGACCTGGCATAGACGATTAGGACATATAAACACAGTATATATGAATAAGATGAAGAGCGGGGCTGTTGAAGGTATGTCATACTCGAGCAAGGCCTGCATAAGTAAGATGACATGCGCGGTGTGCTGTGAGGGAAAACAGTCAAGGTTGCCATTTTCCCATGTTGGTACTAGGAGTACTAACGTACTAGATGTAATACATGGAGATGTATGCGGTCCAATGGAGACAAAGTCCATCAGTGGATCGATCTATTTTCTTCTCCTTGTAGATGATTATAGTCGCATGGCATTTGTTTACTTCTTAAAATCGAAAAGCGAAGTGTTTAATTGTTTCAAAGAATTCAAGGTTATGGTTGAAAACCAGAAGAGTAAACGGATTAAGGTGCTTAGAACGGATAATGGTGGTGAATTCTGTGGCAAGGAATTCGATGCTTTCTTGAGGAGCACAGGGATTATTCATCAGAAAACCAACCCGTATACTCCAGAAAAAAATGGGCTTTGTGAAAGGCTCAACCGTACAGTCGTAGAGAAGGCAAGATGTTTGCTCTTTGATGCCAAGCTTGAGAAGAGATTTTGGGCAGAGGCCGTCAACACGTCAGTGTATTTGAGGAACAGGTCAATTTCTTCTGGTATAGAAGATAAGACCCCCTTTGAGCTTTGGACTGGCTGTAAACCAGATGTGAGTAATCTGAGGATTTTTGGTAGCTGTGTAATGGTGCACGTTCCAAAAGAAACGAGACTTAAATGGGACAAGAAATCCAAAAAGCACATCCTTGTTGGATACTCAGAAAGTGTTAAAGGATACAGAGTATACAATCCTCAAAACAACAAAGTTACTACAAGCAGAGATGCTATCATAATGGAAGCTGCTGTTGAAGAAACTGCAAACGTATACATTGACGAAAAACAAATCCCGAACGAAGAAAATTCAGTTTCAGTGGGGGACTTAGAACCAAACAACAACAAATCTGATGTCAAGCTTGAGGACGATGTATCACTCCAACACAAAGAGCAGGAGGAAGAAGATGCTTATAATTTCAATACGCCACAGCATTCACCGAATGACGCAAGCGATTCAGAAGATTCCTCTGAGATCCCGGAACCTGCAACTATTACAGATGAAACGCGACCATCTAGAACGAGGCGTGAACCTGAACGTTTTGGTTATACAAATATGTGTGTTGCAAATTCTCCAGGCACAGGTGGCTGCATAACGTTGAGTGAAGCTATGAATGGACCAGATAAGGAAAATTGGATGCGAGCGATGAAAGACGAGTTGATGTCTTTCGACGAAAACGATGCTTGGGAGCTGGTGGATACAAATACAGATGCTACAATTGTGCAGTGTAAATGGGTCTTCAAAAAGAAAGTAGACTGTCAGAACGAGATTCGCTTTAGAGCACGATTGGTGGCGAAGGGATATACCCAAAAACCAGGTATTGATTTTGATGAGACGTTTTCGCCAGTAGTTCAGCATTCAACTTTAAGATTATTATTTGCTTTATCAAATAAACTAGATTTTGACATAAGACATTTAGATGTAAAAACTGCTTCTTAAATGGTGTTCTTGAGGAAGATGTATATATGTATCAGCCGGAAGGTTTTGAAGTTTCAAGTTCCAAAAAGGTTTTAAAATTAAAAAAAGCCATATATGGCCTTAAACAGTCCTCAAGAGCGTGGTATAAAAAGGTAGACGAGAATCTTGAAGCATTAGGTTATAAAAAGTCTAAATTAGAACCATGTTTATTTACAAAAATTGAAAAAGATTCTAAAACTATTGTGGCATTATATGTTGATGATTTTATTATTTTCTCAAATAATTCAAGTGAAACAAATAATTTGAAAAATGTTTTGAATACTAAATTTAATATAAAAGACTTAGGTCAAGTGAAACAATGTCTAGGAATTAGAGTTATTATTGATAAAAAACAAGGTTTTATAACATTAGATCAGGAACAGTATGTGCATGAGTTGTTGAATAGATTTAATATGTCTGATTCCAAGATTGCTTTAACTCCAATGGAGGCAAAATTAGATATATCTAAAGGAGATAAATGTGAATCTAAATTTCCATACCAACAACTTATTGGCAGCCTAATGTTCTTATCTGTTTTGACCAGGCCAGACATTGCTTTTTCAGTAAGTTATTTAAGTCAATTTAATAATTGTTTTACAGAAATACATTGGAATTATGCTAAACGAATATTAAGATATTTACAAAAAACTAAAAATTTTGGATTAAAATTAAAAAAAAGTTTATGCACTCAGAAACATTATGATTTTATTGAAAAATTAGGTATTATTGAATTGTAATCTTGATATAGTGGGGGTGTTATTTTTATATCAAAATTACCCCACAATACCCTATTTTATTTATAGCCATCTATGTATCAAATATGTATGTAAAACTTACAGTCAGTATTACCAACTTATACCAACTTATGTATTATACCAAATGTAAATACCTATATCTATTATAATGAATACTTAACCTTACTTGTAATAAAGAAGTCTGTGAAGATTAACCAACGTGTTTTTTCATTAGGCACAACTACTAGTTATAAAGAACTTGGTAACTCTGTTAAGTTAGAAACATCGATATTGATACCTCTCATACAAATCGTCATCATCTTTTCGAAGGGGCCAATTCGAGTTGAGTAGAGCTTTCGTTTTTTGTTAGTTGGTAGCATTCCAACATTCACCAAAATATCGAAATAATAATATAAAAAAAAATCAAATAAAATGTCTCACACGGTAATTTTCTCAATTAGATTTTTGTTTTTGCCGTTTTATAGAGTTAAAAACAGCATAAAGATGCGTTATGTCGATCAATTTATTGCATTAAACTTTTGGTGAGCGCACTATTTCGAGTCGTTATCCTGATCGTGGCTTTCAAGATCGTGCGATTTAACACCGCTGGACTATTTTTTGAGGGGTGCTGTAAAGTCGCTTGATTACGCAGATAAGCCCGAGGTGATTGACTTCTTGCGCCTCTCGGCTGGTCACTTTCCCGAAATTGTTTTTAAAGCATTATGACAAGACTTTATCTTTTGTAATAAAGCTAAATTCTTTGCCATAACATTAAATTGTATGCGCTTTATTTTTTCATGAAAACCACACGTCTCAAAAAACACCTTTTTTTTGAATACTCAAGTGTCTATGATACTGAAAAAAAATGTGTTGTTCATGAACTGCATACAAAAAGCGTCCCGAGTATAGGCTCGCTCCGAATAATAACATCTCCCTGAATATCTTAACGTATAGATTTTATTTCTATATTTATTTTTTACAATTGTCCTACATAGGACTCATTGTACCATGTTAACTTTTTCTTCTCTGGGAGTATGCACATCGCACGTGCACGATTACCAGGCTTATATTAACCTTAATGCGAATTAGGAGACATTCGTTTACATATTAAGAACCTCGCGATACTAACTACTTGTTACATCGTTTGAATATATTTAACATTTGTTTACAGTCATACTTACAAAAATACTTTCCTTAGCCTGCCTTGATAACTCTCATAAGGATGCTTATTTTTTATTTTCTCACTTACAATGTGCGTTGCGTATATATTCACAAAGCAGTTTTCATCTTTTACATTTCAATGGATGGATGGTGGGTGTAATGAATTTCTACTCGTATAACAACATTCTAAGGCCTCCACTAATTGTTCGGTTGCGCGTGATATTTTGAGGGACGCTTAACACGCACGTACACGAACAGTTCGTTGTCCTTAATTTGGCTTCATTTTTCATTTGTTTGTCATTTAATTATTCAACCCATTCGTATTCGAGGCTTGTTGATTCTTCAAAACTAGAGAATTTTGCATGGTCGGGAAGTCAAAGCCACCCCGACTGATGGCATTTGATTTCATCTAAACCATTTGAATCGTTACATTCCAAAGTGTAGTCTAAAAGCTCTAAATTAGAAGCCAAAGTTTTTTAGTGTGTGTCAGTAGTGACGTCTTGCATTGTCAAATTCAAATTTCGATTTAAATTTAAATCTTTGCTTATGAAAATATAGATCTTACTAAATTGACAGCTGTCAATTATTGTTGTCTATATATATTCTTACTTTAACTTTTAACAATTTAATAAATATGATATCTTTACAAGTAATCTTATAAGAGCGTTGGACGAAACGATCCAGTTTAAAGTTGGGAATTTCGATTAGTAGGTCCGTTTAACCCGCCATAGGTGACGCGCCGGTCTTATGGACCTGGTTTTTCAACTGAAGATTTTTCGAAATTTGTTACTAATATTTCGTGTTTTTTTTTATGTAAATACATGCTCCTTGACAATAAAGAAATGATATTAAATCAACAGAAGCTCTTTTATTACAATACAAACATTTAAATTCAACAAAAAACAATAAAGGAGAAGAAATTTATTCGTATTTTTTCGCGACCCCGGTCTCACAGACTAGTAGGCCACCATTGGCAGGTTAAGCTTGTTTGCTTTGTTTACTTTCACGAACTGTCACTACTAAGACTTGTTCGAATGACCAGTTTTTAATGAAAGCTAATTAATTTACTAGATATCAAAACAAAAAAAAAGGTTTAAAATTTTGGATTTGCTAGGAAATAATGCTAAATACTTTATAAACAAATTGCTAGATATAGTAATATGTTAAGCTCTTAACAATGGTTTCATTCATATAGTCGCAATTTTCAAAGTAAAGTATTTAGTAATTTACTAAGCGACTTGAAAATTATTTTTCGTTTTGCTAACTACTAACATGTCTAAACAGTGACAGTTCGTGAAAATGAACAAGGAAAACAAACATAAACAAACCTATTGATTGGAAATCTTAATTGAAGACTGGATAATTCCATCTACTGCTTTTATAAGATTAAATGACAGATGCCAAAAGAATTAAACAAAATGCTAAGAGTTAATAGCTGAATCACAAACACGCATCAGCTTTGGCTTCACCTGATTTTTACGAGTTCAGCCATAGGAATTTAGTGCATGCTATCACAATGGAGCTTCGACCTCACGTTTCGTTTGACAATCGTAAGGAAAAGAACGTAATGTAACGTAATGTGACTCCAAACGGAAGCTCTAGTTCAATTATCTGAACATTTGCTGTAAAAAAATGTCAACAAAAAAATATTTGCTTTTTGGAGGGATGAAATAATAGAAATGTCATTCAAAGCAACCTCGAAGCAAGGCCGCCGTAACGCAGACGAAGCCGAAGCTGAAGCGTGTTTGCCATAAAGTACCCATTGAGTGACTCTTATCTTAGGCCATGTTCTTTAAAATTTTTCACCATTCATTTTTGTCTTATATGTAAGTAAAGGGTGATTTTTTTGAGGTTAGGATTTTCATGCATTAGTATTTGACAGATCACGCGGGATTTCAGACATGGTGTCAAAGAGAAAGATGCTCAGTATGCTTTGACATTTCATCATGAATAGACTTACTAACGAACAACGCTTGCAAATCATTGAATTTTATTACCAAAATCAGTGTTCGGTTCCAAATGTGTTTCGCGCTTTACGTCCGATTTATGGTCTACATAATCGACCAAGTGAGCAAACAATTAATGCGATTGTGACCAAGTTTCGCACTCAGTTTACTTTATTGGACATTAAACCAACCACACGAATGCGTACAGTGCGTACAGAAGAGAATATTGCGTCTGTTTCTGAGAGTGTTGCTGAAGACCGTGAAATGTCGATTCGTCGCCGTTCGCAGCAATTGGGTTTGTGTTATTCGACCACATGGAAGATTTTACGCAAAGATCTTGGTGTAAAACCGTATAAAATACAGCTCGTGCAAGAACTGAAGCCGAACGATCTGCCACAACGTCGAATTTTCAGTGAATGGGCCCTAGAAAAGTTGGCAGAAAATCCGCTTTTTTATCGACAAATTTTGTTCAGCGATGAGGCTCATTTCTGGTTGAATGGCTACGTAAATAAGTAAAATTGCTGCATTTGGGGTAAAGAGCAACCAGAAACCGTTAAAGAACTGCCCATGCATCCCGAAAAATGCACTGTTTGGTGTGGTTTGTACGCTGGTGGAATCATTGGACCGTATTTTTTCAAAGATGCTGTTGGACGCAACGTTACGGTGAATGGCGATCGCTATCGTTCAATGCTAACAAACTTTTTGTTGACAAAAATGGAAGAACTGAATTTCATCTCAAGGAATGGACCAGTAAGTTGGCCACCAAGATCATGCGATTTGACGCCTTTAGACTATTTTTTGTGGGGCTACGTCCAGTCTAAAGTCTACACAAATAAGCCAGCAACTATTCCAGCTTTGGAAGACAACATTTCCGAAGAAATTCGGGCTATTCCGGCCGAAATGTTAGAAAAAGTTACCCAAAATTGTACTTGACCACCTAAGACGCAGCCGCGGTCAACATTTAAATGAAATTATCTTCAAAAATTAAATGTCATGGACCAATCTAACGTTTCAAATAAAGAATCGATGAGATTTTCCAAATTTCATGCGTTTTTTTTTTTTAAAAAAGTTCTCAAGCTCTTAAAAAATCACCGTTTATTTAAATTATAATAAATAAATAAGGAGGCGCAACAGTCCGTTAAGAATTAGGAGCTAGTGACTTGCAACTCTCAAACATTCCTGTGCGCGAGTAATGTTGGCAGAAGGGGACCTAAACTTTATATGCCGAATCCGAGCGGATAATTTGAGAAAGCACTTTGCATGACAAGAATTACTCTTGGAGCATCAGTCAATCCCTCGCAAGAGGCCTTAAACTTTAAATGACGCAGACAGCATTTAAACCCAAGACCTTTGGGATGACTATCCTACGCATTAACCATCACGCTACAAGTATTACGAGTATTTAAATTAGGTTTTCAAAAAAAATCGATTTTCGATTTTGACATGTTTTTTTTTGTCTTGAAATTCTTTCAATTTGAGTTGTTTCTAAAAATTGTCGATTGAAATTCAAAGATAAATCAATTTATTTTAACCAATAGAAAGTAAAAAATCAAAATTTGAATGTGTTGATTTTAATTTGTTTATGGTGAAAAAAATTGAGTTTAAGCATCAGGCTCCCAATGTTCTTCACATAGAGCGATCATTAGTGTAGAAGGCAATAGGCACAGTTGAGTTTTGAAAAAGAAAAAAAAAAGTTCAAGGATCCCACTGCAGAGCAAGTACTTGCGACTCAGTCATGCAATAATTTTACAATTTTTTTTGATAATCGTTATCCCTTCCCCAAACGCCCTCTCTCTAAATTTTGCACATTGCGTCAATCCTTTCCTGGCCTTCAAAAACACTCTACCAAAACCCATTAAAGGATACCTACACAACACATATATACACATGCATGTATCCTACCTACGAGTATGTAAACTTGTACCTTTCCTTCTAGGAATATTATATCCTTTTCTTATCCCAATTGTATGGAAAACCTACCAAACAAAACATACCTACGTTTGTATAAGTCTCTTTTAAGCCTAAAAACATTTTCATGATGATAATTGACTTGATAAACTATTCAACAGAGATAAAACATAAAAGTATGCACAGCGAACCAGAGACGTTATTCTTACTTCATGATTTTTATTTAAAAGGTCATTGCATACGAAATTTCTACTTCTGCTGCTGCTGCTGCTTCTGCCTATTGTTTCTGCTTCTATATGAGCGAGGTGAAGTGAAGAAATATACATATATGTAGGTATGTATGTTTTTAAGGAGTGGGTGTTTTGGCCTTTTAACACCCCATCGCACTCAATAAGTATCCTGATGTGCTGCTTCCTAAACGTACTCTGTACGTACACTGTATACAGAGTCCCATTTTAACCCACTGACAGACAGAAAGTTGAATGAATATAAAAAAGGAGCTTTTCACAACGAAGCCAACGGAACGACACACTATACCGCACCATTACATTGGGCCAAGAGTCAGGACAGTACAGCATTATCGCCAGATACAGATAGTAAAAATAAACCCTCTCCCCCTTCACCAGCCCCCCAACCCTCATCATCATCATCATCAAAAATGGTGCTTTCACAGTGCGCCAACTCGCTTCGGATACCACCATCAGAAACGCGTTTGAAGTTTTCATTCAAAGAAGGATAATTCAGAGAGAGCTGCTGATTATAGGGAAAATGGCGCTGGAACAGTACTTGTGAAAATCTTCCTTGTTCGTGAAAAAAAATATATATTTTTACTTAATCAATAACTAAACTAGATAAAAATATTCTCCTCCATTTTAAGTGTTTTAAGTTTAATCAAAAATATACAAAAAATATCTTCAAATAAATTAATTTATCAATTAAAATAAAATCAATTTCAAAATTCCTATACTCAAAGAAAAATCAAATTAAAAACATCTATACATTGTATGTATGAGATGTTGAAATGAAATAAAAATAGAAAAAGTGATTTTTGTTCATTTAGCTAGTTAAGCTACGTGTTGATTGGAATATTTTTGTTTGCTATTAAAAAAAAGAAAAGAATTTAAAATTTCTATCGATCCACAAAATTAAAAACATCACTTAAAGGATAACTCATACATTTCAGATGCAATTATAATTTTAACGAAGAAAAAATGATGGATCTGTGAAGTATACATGAAAAATATTACCACTCATAAGGGACAATTGACTAACGACACTACCGTGAGACCGACGCGACGAGACGAGTGGACTACGACGACGGAAAGAGCACTCCATTAAGCTAAAGCAGTACCATTAAACACTATTAAAGGTAATAAATAAATGGATAACATTAATTATTATGGTAATGGAATATACAGTTTAATTAAAATTCACCTATAAATCTTGCAATGCCCTTGGTCTGTTCGGAGGTCGGGTCTGTTCTCTCTGATATTGTGTCCTTACCCTAAATGCGTCCTACCCATAGATATTTGTTCAGAATGCGAGACGATTGCTAGACCTGTTGATAAAGATTTGTTGCTCTTTTGTATTTTTGAACTTGTAGAATTATTTACTTTTTTTTCGTACAACACTCGAAAAGTTATTCGTTTTCAATGAGAGTTTTTTTTTTTGGTATATGTACGTCTTTCTGAATATTTGAATTAAAGTCGTGAAAAAGTCCTTTATATTGAGGTCGGGGTTTTGTGTTGTATTAGCGTAATAGGTATATACTACAAAGGTCTATATGTATGAATGCAATGTACATGACGTTACATAACTAAATATAATATGGGAATAAAGGACATCAAGGTTAAGTGTTTTGGGAAGAGTATGGCTTTTTGCCTTGGACAATTTTTGAATATGAAATTTCATCTTTTGGTTGCGTCCTCAGCTCCAATTAGGTTGATTGGAAAAGTTAAAAACATAAATTGTGATTTTAAAGAGGTCTTCTTTTGTGTTCAAGTGATATGGCTTTAAATTTAAAAAATTAAATTTATATTAATTTTTTTCTTAAAGATCCAACAAATTAATTAGCTAATCTCATTTTCGTTCTACGGTAAGAGCAAAAGTGTTGAGACAGTTTTTTTTTAAATGTGAAGTTTTAAACAAGTTAACAAAATAAGAATGAAATAAGTGTCACAAAAATGTGTGGTGATAAATAAATTTGTTTTTTTTTTTCTTAAAAATCTTAATTATGTGCAGGACAAAATATTTAAGTTAAAAACTAACTAACAATTATTTTAAAATATTTAACAGTTGCGAAAAATTGTATTTTTAAACCGGCTGTGGTTTTCTTTAATTTGTAAAATCCAATCAAGGTCAAATTTTATGCAAGAAAAAATCAAACTATACATACCTAGAAATGTATTTATTTATGTATGTATGTAGGTAAATTAAAAATTCATGTAATGTAATGGAAGTATAAATGTCAAGTCTTCCATTGATTCAATTCAAATTATATGCCACCATAGATAAAAAGTAAATTGAATTAAACTTGCACAATTTTCTTTCTCTAATTTGCCTTGATTTAATTGGAAAAAAATAAATTAAAATGAATAGTTAAAAGAAAACTTGATTTTTCAATTTAAATATAAGTGGGACTTGAGTGCATTTTGATCTGGTTAGATTGTTAGGCACTTGAAATCACAGAATCTTCAGATTTTTTTTTTGTTTTGAAGACAATTATTTTTGAAGTGGGATGAATTGTCATATACTTGTGTAAACCATCTTTACAACACCAACACAATCTTGTTTAATCGTTTTCGTTTTTAAAGGTTATTGCTTTATAGGAAAGTTTTAAGCTAAATGGTTTTCAATTTTAAATTTTAATTTTATTTTCTCAATTAGAGCAATTACAGCAACATATAGTTTAATAGCACATAACTTTACGACAAAATTGCGACATTTTGGAATTTTTGTTTTTTGATAGCTTGCAACCATGATGACTTATAGCTCAAATATTTAACGATTATCTGCCAAAAAAAGTACTAAAAGAAAGTTAAAAAGTCAAACTCGAATTGAAAATGTTAACATTTATATTTTTTGGAAGTATGCATAGCTAACGCCAGTCCATAAAAAATCTTCCAAAAATGTATTTAAGCACTATCGTCCTTTTGTAGTAAAACTTTTTGCTATCCTAAATTGTTTGGATCCCATGTCTGTGACATAATTTCTTTTCATTGTTTTTCTTTTATAAATTAAAACCAACATGGATTTGTGAAAAAAATGTACAGTTACTAATTTATTACAATTTTGTAGTTCTTATTTAAATGCATTCAACACACATTCTCATGTCGATTGCATATTTCAGGCTTTAGCAAGAATTTGATAAATTAAGTCATGAAATTCTTTTTTATAAATTTAGTAATATTCGACTTTACAGCCGTTTTGTTGTGTGGATTTCGTCATTTCTTACATATGTATATTGTAGCATCATGTTCAGGAGTAACATTTCATGTAAATTTAAAGTCAATTCTGGTGTACCTCAAGGAAGTCACCTTAGTCCATTACTGTTTATTTTATTTTTTAATGATTCGCCTTCTGTTTTAAAAAATTCTGCATAGTTAATTTATGTAGTTGATGTTAAAGTTTTTTTTAATTATTTACTACATTAAGGATTGTAAAGATCTAAAAAAAATATATCAAATCGTTTGATTGATAAATGTAAGACATAATTTCTTACACAGAAACGTAACATAATAGATTTAAATTATTTATCCAATTCGTCACCTTTGAATAGAGAATGCAGTTTTACTGATCTTGATATATTCCAAAACATAAAACTAACGTGTACTGATTACTATAATAAGAATAGAAAGTATTGAACGTACATTTTTAAGAAGTATTTATCCCCTAGAACTATTTTAAGCAGATCAACATATGGTGTTAACAGTTCTCTTAACAAATACTTCATACTCATTGGCTCTACAAATGACAATTTCAAATCTGCAAGCTTTAAATTTAATTTGTTTGTAGTTCAAATTATGTTAGATTTAAGTTTAGTTTTAAGTAAATTTGATTCCACCATTTAACATATTTAATAAAGAATAATAACAGTTTCAAGATCCCTAGAATTTAAATAAATTGATATGTCCGTTCATCTTTACGTTTGGAATACGTGTTTGTCGCCCCTTAAGAGCTGACATCAAATACATTTTTGTTTTGCAGATAGTATTATCAAAATGTGCAAAAAAGGATTTTAAAAAAATTTCACTTTAGAAATTTGAAGAAAAATAGTTGACTCAAAATATCTCCCGAATCCGGGAAAGTCCGGCTTCAATTAAATTGTATGTTATATCGTTATGACAAATTCAACTAAGAATAATCAATAATTATAATTTATCACCTCAAATATTTTGTGTAATTTTTGAAATACCGAAGTGAGAGTTTTCTTTACAAAAAATAAAAACCTGGGCTGGAATCGGCTGAGGTGATTGTTGATAAATGACAATCAAAATGATCGAATTTGATCTACGTAAGGTGATAGTCAAATTAATACCTAAAAGCTTGCACAATGAACATGTGATAGTCATTTTCAAACAAATATAATTATTCAGAATCAGAATAGAGCTACCAGATGCTTAGTCAAACGAATGGACATTTTTTTCAATTAGCTTTTGTATGTAAAGAAAATATTCTTGTTACCGACAAAGCTTATGAAATTAAAAAAACACGAGTAAAGTCAGAATGTTATTAAAACACAGGCAATTTGATAGCTTTATATACATATGTACATAGATATTTTATAGGAATCAATTTTAAATTTCACCATAGCAACAATGAATTTTGACAATTCCAATCTTAAACTGTTCAATCAAAGTGAATTTAGGTGAATCATCTTACACAGACGGAATAAAAATGACAGTCAATTAAACTTTCAAAAATATGATAGTCAATTATCACCAAACATTGCTTTCAACATCTTGTAAGTTTTTAGAACTATCCGATGGAAGATTCTGGAAAATTCGAAAATTACATTTCAACTTCTAAGCGTCAAAGTTTAGCCAAAAACCTTATCTTATAAAATTCAAGAGACAAAATAAATCTATTTTTGAAATTTTTTTGTTGAGGTGGATATGACATTAAAACAATATAACCAAATAGAAGCTGATACAGTAATTACGACTTTCGCTCTTTTTTCAAGTTTTTTTTTCACAAGTTTTGCTTAATTCCGAAGCCTGGAAGTTGGAATGTATGTTTTAGAACCCAAACCATTTGTATTGACATTGATTACCATCAATTACTATAATAGCAGTTGCTTAAATTTAAACGTCTGACAGTTACAATATCATTTTAAGGAGTAAAACTCTTATTACTTATATACATTTCAAAAAATTGCCTTTATAACACAGTAGTGATTAGCGACTTTTCTCGAAATATTCTATGGTATGGTTGGTTTAAAACTTTATGCAAGAGATATTGGGTTGAATCCCTGCCTGAGTCTTCTAAAGTTTTTTTTTCACGGATACTGCCTCTTGCGAAGAATTGGCAAATCCTCCAAGAGTAATTCTTGTCATGAAAGGTGCTTTCTTAAATTAGCCGTTCGTATTCAGATTAAAACTGTAGGTCCCCTCCTTCCCTAATAACATTACTCGCACACAGGAATAGTTGAGAGTTGTAAACCACTAGGCCCTAGTTGTCAACGGACTGTTGCGCTACCTATTTTCTTTTATTTAAACTTTCTAATTTTTTGGAATTGAAAATCTTTTAAATAATGCATATAACAATTGGTTACAATCAAAACAGTTTTAAAAAAATCTAATTATTTAAAATTAAATTTACAATTGCGGCTACCAACATGTCTATTGTGTATTATTTGCAATCAGATAGTAGAGGGCTTCCGAATGGGACCATTTTCAAGTGATTTCCCAAAAGTCTAAAAACGTAAAAAAAACGTGTTTCAGCTAAATTTCCAGGACAAATCCGGCCACCTAAATGTCTGTCGAAACCATATTTGTAATCAGCGAGTCGTAGGCTTCAATATATGCAAAGCATTTGAAGTTGTTTTTCTTTCCATTTCAATTTTCGTAACAGTTGTACTCTTGGTACACTTTTTCCCGGAAACGCAGCCAGTACAAGCTTTCCTTTCACGCCAAAAACTAACCATCAGCTATTAGACAATATCAAAGGTTCAAATTATTTTGTATTAATTAAATAATAAAAACAGGACGTAATGTAAAATAGCTCTGTCATAAATTTACTACATTTTGGTTATTTTCTTTTTGATAGATTGCTACAGAGATAACATTCGTCTTTCGTTTAAAAGAGTCTTTATTAAATATTCATTAAAAGGATTTAATGATCGACTATACCTACAAACTCATTACCGAGTGCAGCTTCTTTCTCTTGATGTTAATAAAAAATAGAAAAACTTCAAAATTGCTTTCATTATGTTTATTTATATAAAATATTTTCCATTTAAATTCAATTCAGTTGCAGTAACAAAATAAGGACTTTAAGTATATTTAATTGCAACAATAACAATGTCCACGTCCTTGCAAGTAGTAATCGTATTTTGGTCTCGAAGGACACCAATTGTCACGATATCTTCGATCGTTGAGCCAACATCTATCTCGACAGGGCCTATTTGCGATAACTCCAGCTAGAAAAATCACCAGAACAAACACTGAGAGCAAGTTGTACTTCATCTTAAAAAAAATATATATTTTCGTTTTTAAAATTGAATGTTTTGTATTGCCTCAACAGAAGTTGCACTCAAATTAATGATACATTTTTGAAAAAGTCTGTTTATATACCAAAAACTTTCAAAAAAAATTAAAATATCTATGAATTTATCCTAATTTTATTAAAAAATTAAACAAAACAATAATGTATTGATAAATATATAAAAAGCGTATGAAAATTAAGGTCGGGTATGTATTGTTAATTTAAAACGTGAGGGCACATGGTGCAATTATACAAAACATATTAAGTCTCTTACGTTTAATTGTTCTTGTCAAATAGCATCTTGTTTTATAGATACTTTCTTTAAGAAAAAAGTTAATTGTTCTTGTGTTTATTGTTTGAGAACTTTTTTGTATTCTTGAGTACCATAAAGGTCAACCTATTGTTTTTTTCAAGATGCAAACGTTTTTCAACAAAAGATAAACCTTAGAAAGAGTTTACAAAGAAAAGAAATTATGGAAGGGAAAACTTAAATCTTTTTTTTTTAAGTGATTTTTGATAATATTACAACAACAATGTGTAACTATAAAATATTTGCGACGCAATATTTTTTTAAATACAAATTAAAGAAGGGATAGTTTCCTTTCATATTCCTCCCTGCAATGAATCAACAATATAAAGATGACCTTAATTTTTGCAATTTATATATTCATGCACAAGTACTCTTAAAATGAGTTAATGAGTTAAGGAAAAACTTTATAAATTGTACCATCAATTTGAATAGCGAGAATATTGTTAAAGCATTGTTGCAAATCTTTTAGAATGTTTAGTTATAATGTATGACTTGTTACGGTAGTTTCTCCTAGTACCCATAGTTTTTTTTCCAATAAGAGGTTTCATTTTGAATAGCTCGCTATATAAACAGCTGTCATTTTTGAAGCTTTAATTTCTCGACATTTAATAACTAAAAGTCATTATTTAAACAACTAAAATAAACACTTGAAAAAAGCTTTGGAAATGCAAACACTAAGCAACAAAATTGTTAACATTTTGCAGTGAAAATTCGTAATTTGTGAAGAAAAAGTTTCCTGGTTGTATTATTTCTCGAAAAGGTTTTAATTTACTTTCGAAAATTTGGTTTAAACATAATATACATATCTCACTGTTTATACTCACCACTTTATATTCCGTTAAACAAGTTGTTCTTTTTTTCTCAAAATATTTTGGCTTTTATTGCAATATGTATAATCTGCCCAACTGCTAACAATCGCTTTTATTTCGTTTTTGTTAAATGCATTTAGACCAATTTTTTGGGAGTTGGACTATTTTCACTTAGCTTTAGTGCATTATTGGCCAAGATTGTTATACCAAAGGTCTTGAGTTCAATTCCTGCCTGCGCCAGCTTGATTTTTTAAACGGTTATTGTCTCTTGCGATAGATTGACGAATCCTCCAAAGAGTAATTCTTTTCATGAAACGTGCTCTTCTCAAATTAGCCGTTCGGATTCGGCATACAAACTTTAGGTCCCCTCCATTCCTGGCATTGAATGGTTGAGATTCACTAGGTCTTAGTTCTCTACGATCTGTCGAGTTAACCAGCTTTAGATTCAAGTTAAGTGAGACAGTAGTCTAGTTTATGAGTACATAGACAGGTGTTTAAAGATGAAACAAATGAAGCGAAATTTGCGTTCGTATTCGAAGGAACATCGGTTGTTTTATTGACTTAACGGAATATATAATAGGCCAGCATGCCACTTGCAGGAAGTCTTTGTTAAAATAATTATTTATTATAAAATGTCAGTCTAAAAAAATGAATTTTTAAAGACTTTTTAGTTAATAGATCATTGTCCTTTCATCGTCTTATGTATTTTTGATACCAAAGTCAATAAAAAAAGAGGCTGGGATGCGACCCACACTGATAACTTCCCATCCCGTCTGTCGATTTGTCTTGCTTAAAAGTTTGTCTTTATGTACTCGTATCAATTTTTACCAAATTTGCGTACAATTTTTTGTAGATTTTATTTTTAATGAAAAAACGGACTGTTGGATTCTTATATAAAAATTACTGAATATCGAAAACAATATTTTCTGTGAAATAAAATAAGTTTCAAGCCAATATTTTTAAGTTTTGAAAAGCTATTTGAGCCGAAAGTAAATTTTTACCAAGTTTTAGTATTGTTTTTATTTTAGAGTTTTATTTTTTGTAAAAAAAACTGTCAATTCGATTTTTTAAAACTTTTACCAACAATATTTCTTATGAGATAAAATTACTTTACAGCCAATACTTAAAATTTTTAAAGAGATATTTGAGTCGAAAATCAATTTTTACCAACTTTTATACATTTTATTTTAGGTTTTTATTTTTTTGTAAAAAAACTGTCAATTCGATTTTTTTCAAACTTTAATTGAATGTTGACAGCAAGATTTTTTGAAAGATAAAAGTAAATTAAAGCCAATATCGCAAAGTTTTGAAAAGATATTTGAGTCGAAAATCAATTTTTACCAACTTTTATACATTTTTTTTGGGAGGCATACGTATGGTCGATAAAAAAATTTTGTCGACTGGCCAACTGAAAACTTTACAGACTCTTAAAATGTCGACTGAAGTTTGATCGACAAAAAAAAGTTGCCCATTTAAATGTCGACTATAAAAAATGTCGACTGAAAAGTTGTCGGTTAAAATGTCGATTGTTGTAAAGAAAAAAACAAGAAACTCTCTCTTTAATGTGGAAACTCAATTTTATTTTCAATTCAATGATATACTATACACATCGGTTCATAAAAAAATACAAATTAATAATTTCATTAAACAAAACTTTAAACTCATATAAACATAAACATTAACAGTTAACCGAGAGTGACTTGTTGATCGACAGTGACAAAGTGAATGATGTTCACATGCATGCAGCACGCGCCGCATGCGGCATCATTCACTTTGTCATTGTCGACCTTTTACTAGTCGATATTTTCAAAATCGACATTATAAGAGTCGGCATTTTGTTCGGTCGGTATTTTTATCAATCGACTTTTCGACAATCGACATTATAATGGTCGACTTTTTTAAATCGACATTTTAAAAATCGGCAAATCGTACCCAACCCATTTTTTTTTAGGTTTTTATTTTTTGTAAAAAAAACCGTCAATTCGTTTTTTTCAAACTTTAACTGATTGTTGACAACAAGATTTTTTGAAAGATAAAAGTAAATAAAAGCCAATATCTCTAAGTTTTGAAAAGATATTCGAGTCGAAAATCAATTTTTACCAACTTTTATACATTTTATTTTAGGTTTTTATTTTTTGTAAAAAAACTGTCAATTCGATTTTTTTCAAACTTTAACTGAATGTTGACAACAATATTTTTTGAAAGATAAAAGTAAATAAAAGCCAATATCTCTAAGTTTTGAAAAGATATTTGAGTCGAAAATCAATTTTTACCAACTTTTATAATTTTTTTTTTAGGTTTTTATTTTTTGTAAAAAAACTGTCAATTTGATTTTTTTCAAACTTTTATTGTATGTTGACAACAAGATTTTTTGAAAGATAAAAGTAAATTAAAGCCAATATCTCAAAGTTTTGAAAAGATATTCGAGTCGAAAATCAATTTTTACCACCTTTTATAAATTTTTTTTTAGGTTTTTATTTTTTGTAAAAAAAACTGTCCATTCGATTTTTCTCAAAATTTTTCAGAATGTTGAAAACAATATTTCTTATAAGATAAAATAAGTTTGAAGCCTAAATTTAATGTTTTTGAAAATATATTTGAATCGATATTCAATTTTTACGAACTTTGAGTAATGTTTTTTTTTAGATTTTTATTTTTTATAAAAAAAACTGTCAATTAGATTTTTCTCAAAATTTTATTAGATGTCAAAAACATTATTCTTCGTTGCACAAAATTGTTTAAGAGATAAAATCATATTTCAGTCGTAAAATTTTGGAGGTGACAATTTTTTTTTTGTCAGTTTTATTGATTTGAAAAAAAAACCGTTATATTGATTTTTTTCTAAAAATATACCTGTTTGGTATCACGTTACAATCTATTATATAAAATTTAATTCAAGTCTCTAGCGTTTTTGGTTCGTAAGATATTTAGGGTTAACCAAAATTTTCACCTTTTTTTCAAACTGCTATGGTAAAAAAACCACCCACGCAATTTTCTTGAGAGCCCTTTCTGCATCTTTCTGCCTTATTATATGTATAACAAAATTTATTTGAAGTCGATATCTCTTCTGGTTCTTGAGCTATGGACGACGAAAAAACGTCGCGAACGTACGGACGTACGGACGTACAAACGTACGTACACACGCACGCACAGACATCTTTCTAAAAATCTTTTATTTCGACTCTAGGGACCTTGAAACGTCGAGAAATGTCAAAATTTTCAATTTGACAAATCGGACCCATTACAATAACTTCCTATGGGAAGTTAAAAATTCCATGAAAAACGAGTTCCTACCCCTGAAAATTCGAAAATTATGTTTAAGGGGTCTCAATTTTGAAGTTGATAGAATATTTCCAAAATTAGTAGAAACGCCTTTAAAACTGTATTGCAAAACATTACAAATAAAATAGAACATTTTTAATCAATTAAATAACTTGATAGAAGCGTCAAGACATTTTTCAAGACCAATCCTATTTTCAAATTGTTGTTAGAATAAAGTCAGGGTCATAAAAAGTCTTGTTAAAAACGTATAGGTTTTCGTTTTTTGCAAGAAAAGTTTTTTTCAAAAAAAAAATAACTAAATGTTAGCAACAATGTTTCGTATACATACATATGTTAATATAAGTTTAATTATAAAATCTCTTTTTGTTTAAAAGAGGTTTTTAGTGGATAACCAATTTTTACTAATTTTTGTAGCATTTTTTGAAAGTTTACAGATTGGATTTTTACGTTAAAAAAAATAAACACATAGTGAAATCATTTAAAGCCAAAACCTTCATTTATTCGCGAGATATCGAGAATCGGACTTTAGTTTTTATCATTTTTTGTAGATTTTAATTTTTATCAAAAACCTGCTGAAGATAATATTGTTATAAGACGAAATTAGTTTCACGCCAATGTCTTTTATTTTTGCTAAGATATTCGTGTCGAAAATCAATTTTTACCAATGTCTTGTTTTATTTTTTAATAAACAATACGTTATTTCGATTTTTCAAAAAAAAATTATCAGACGCATACAATGATTTTGGAAGTAAAATCATTTTTTGTTGGAAAAAAATTCGAGGTGACTTTAATAATTTCTGTTTTTGATTATTAAAATAAACTATTGATTGATTTTTTTTTTCAAAATTGCATTAGTTGGTATCACGTCACATTATTTAGTATATTAATTCGTGAAATATTTGGAGTTTATTGAAATGTTCATTTTTTTTTTAATTGCTTTAGTAGGAAAGCACCCACTCAATTTTTTGAAAGACCTTTCTTCATCTTTTTGTGTTTTCATCTGTATACAAAAATTTGGTTGAAGTCGATATCGCTATTGAGAAAAAGAATTCTACTGAGCTTGAAATGTCAAGATATTTTTAATTCGACAAATCGTACCAATTATGTACAATAACTTCCTATGGAAAGCTTATAAAATATTTTCGAAATTCAATTCACTGAAGAAACTCAAAACGTATGTAAAATAAATATGGTGGTTTTCATGTTTGAGGGATCTTTCTTTTCCTTGAGCTGAACAATATTGATAACGATATCGATTTTAAGTAAATCGCTTTTTCCAATATAAAAACTTTTCAACAATATTTGAGAAATATGTCCTTTTTGTTTTTCGAAGGATTTTATGTGAAGTGAAAGTCATATTAAAATTCATTCCTGGAAATGCTGAAGGATATCTGCTGAAAATGTATATCAAATCTGTGCACACTCCAGCACATTTTTCACCATTGTACATAAATCAAAAACAAATTGACTTACAATGAGTAGATATCTGGAATTCAGAAAGTTATAACTCTTAAGTTTCATATAATTATGGAATTACACACCCCATTAAGCCACATGCAGACTTTATAGCCGTATACTTTATGTACATAGGTATATTTGTTAGTTGTAAGAAGAAGATCAAACCACCCACCATTCGGTTATTATTATTTTATTTTCAATTTCTTTCCCGTGATAAATCATCCTTGCACATCCAACTTTGGATGTGCGATTTCTGCTCGATGATTGGCGGGCGATATCAATTACTAAAAAATTGATTGATTAAAAAGAAAGCTACACAGAGCTAGTAGATACGAGTAGGATGTCATTGGAATAGAATAAAACGTTTTTTGTTTTTGTGTTTTCATTTATCTCCCATCAGCGATGACAGGTTACATCAGATAGCACAGTGCTTATAAATCGATTTCTCGTGTTCGGTTAAATTAATAAAATAATATTTTATGTAGAACTCAATTATATTACACTCATTCTTGTGTGTTGTTGTTGTATGACTTTTTATAGTCACTGTTAAGATTTTTATAGGTTAGTAAAGTTTTAATTGGAGTGTTTATATTAAAGTGTTCAGTGAAATAAAAAAAAACATTTTCTGATACATAATATTGTTTTTATAATGAAGGATAAGTTATTTTTATTTTAAGCACTTTGAAGATTCAGAAACATTTATAATTTTTCATTAAACAGAATATTATTTTTAATTAATGAATACATTTTTTTATGGTCAACTGAAAAGTTTAACACTTCATTTACTTGGTATTTCCCAAAGCAATTAAATCGTTATAAAGATTCATAATCTTTAAACTACAAAAAGGCGAACTATAATTAATTAAGGACTGCTATCGGGAGTACATATGTTTCCACGAGCGGCGTCTCCTATGACACTGTAAAAATTTGTTTCATTAGAAATCAAACTGCAATTAAGTTAAATATTTTATGGTTTTGCTTAGTGACAGTTATTATATTGGACTGTAGTTTGGTGATTAGAATTTACTTGGTTTTACATTTTGATCTAGTGATATCTACTAGTAAGTTAGTTAGTTTTAAAAACTTTTTATTCAAAGATAAATGCAGAAATACAATATTTTACAATATTTTTTTTGCTAAAGTCTTTAGGTTTGGCTATAAGCCGTCTACCTGAACGACATTTTTGTATATTCAGTTGGTAAAAATAAGTCATATATTTATTTTATCGGAAATAGAAACAATCTTTTTTCTTTCTAAAAATCAGCATCACTAATTCTCCTTCTATAATCTAGTGCTCTTTTTGTGTATGTGTATAGAACATCCCAACAACGTCTTTTTCAAGCGTCTTTTCTCCAAACTACGATATACGAATTGCATTTAAAACTGAACTGCAATCAAATGGTAAACGTCCTCCCTCTCCTCACGGTTGCATAGATCGCACAATATAGGCAGCTCAGGATGGTGTGGCATGTAGAAAAGATGTATAAGTTCACCTCTTACCATAAATATAGTTCTTATCATATCAGTATTATTCCTATCGAAAAAGTATGTGTTTCCTTGTAAATTATATTTAATGCTGCTGTAGTGAAGCCTGTGCAATGAAGACTGGGCTTCATTAACGTATCTGTTGTATGGGTACCGGCCAGATTTTTCCATAATGCTCTGAAATTTTCTCCTCAGAGTAATTGCTCCTTCATTAGCATACAAATTGAGGTCGCATCCGTAACAATTTGGAAGTTCTTGCCATTCCTTGACGTTGTTTGCTAAAAGATGCTTCATTACAATTTTTGGTAAGCGCCTTTCTTCCATTACCATAATTTTTACTATATAGTCAAATTAATTAATACGCCAAATTATATGATCCATATAGAAATAGGATGTTCACCCCTTATTTTGGTAACGCTAAAGCTACACTTTGACTTTATAGTGATATTTACTATCTCATTGATAAGTAACAGAATTAAAGTGACACCTTATTCACTTTGCCAAAGTGCAACATGACCCACTTTTGTAAAGATTTAAAATGGAAGACATTTCTTAAAGACTTATTTCAATCTTTTTTGGGAAGTTTTTTCATGCCTTTTTGGGAATTTATATTTGTTTAAACTTGAGGACTTATTTCATTTTTATTTTGGAGAGTAATTTCTGGGGGAGTTATTACACGGAGCTGGAAATTTACACATGTCGATATCCAAAACAGCCAAAACAAGGAAGTACTATGAGAAGGTTCTACTTTGGATAACTACAATCACAAGAGATTGTCATGTCCTTTTTAGATTAAGTCTTTCACAGCCTTTTAAGAAGCCCTGCGTTGCCTCTATCATCAAATGATAGATTTCTGGCGAGCTCTACGAGCAGAGGAAATAAGAGGAACTTAGGCTTTTCTGATGCGGAAAAGGGAAAGGGGAGCATTTGTTATTTGCGATTGAGGAGTTAGAGGGATGTCACAGAAAAAATTAGGTTCGAAAATTTTACCAACAGGTTAAAAAAAAACTAGTCGCAAACCGCCTGTGAAGACAATAAAGCATACATCGTAGTACACAGTTTATGCTGAGAATATGGAAAAAAACACTTCTTCCAAATCATATAACGGCAATCGAATTACGCTAGCAATAGCGTCATTTAACTTAGGCGATGCAGAAAACAATTTCACCTACCTTATCTTGAAGAAGTGAAGATAGCTGCGTCGAATCTGAAATCCAACAAAGCTGCTGGATCTGACGGCTTGGTAAGAAGTAATCACCAAATCATTTGCAAAATATGGTCGGAAGATAGGTTGCCCGATGAGTTGGATATCAACATAGTTTGCCCAATCATGAAGAAAGAGAACTTCTTAATTGCGCCAGCTAAACAATCATCAGTGTCCTGAAAATTATTTATTAGATCCTTTCTGTCGTGAATGTCTGATGCAATTCGTCAACAAAATGATAGGTTGATATCAGTGTGTCTTCAGACCAGGAAAGTCTTCAGTTGATCAAATGTGAACATTACAGCACCACGAAATTAAAATCACACATCGATCTCTTAAATCGAACCCAAGTACACCAAAAAGAAGACGTATTTTGTTGGAAGCAATTTTGGACTCGTTGTTTCACCTTTCAAAGCTGAACTAAGGGAAAGCATATGCTGTGAACTATATCTGTACTCTGAGCATCAAAATGGTGGCTTTTGCAGAACAATGAAATTCAGTAAAGCTTTCTAATTCTGCTAAGTGCAGTTTGAAGGAACTTCAAGACTCAAGGCGCTGTATTACAAATCATGGCTTTGAAGATAATGTAGTTCTTATAGGACAGGGGCACGTGTGGCGATATTAATTTACCACAGAGTTAATTTGCTTTGACACCATTAGTCCGTGTTTACGCAAATAATTCCTGAACACAAGATGCATGCAAAAGATTTTCTGAATGATATAGTCCAGTGAAATTAGGCGAAACATGGAATCAACTTTGAAATAAGAAATAGAAAGCTCGACATTTATTTAAAGCTTTCTTTTAGTGCCTCAAAAATATAGTGTCCAGGTTATAAGTTATGAGCATCCAATAGTTGCCAAAACTGCATTTTGGTGATTATCTCCGTTTTTATAGGTCCAGTTATGTTAACACCTTTTATCATCATTCCTTCTTAAGACACTGGAAAGATTGATTGATATCCATTTAAGGGCACGTATCGATACAAGACTTCTGTCTTCGCCTCAACATGCCTACTGTAAGGGTAAATCGGTGGAAACAGCGTTACACACTTTAGTACGCACCATAGAATATTCCCTCCATCATAAAGAGTTCACTTTGGTTGCTTTCCTTGACATCGAAGGTGCCTTTAACAACGTGGACACATCTGAAATCACATCTGCACTGACATCTCTAAATGTAGAGAGTTCCCTTCGGGAGTTAATTCATTTAATGCTTACTAGCAGAATAATTAACTCAAAACTAGGCAACTCTTCTTGCAGACGATTCGTTAGTAGAGGGACACCGCAAGGTAGTGTTCTATCCCGTCTCCTCTGGAACCTAGTGGTGAATGAAATCCTAACTAGTCTGGATGCGGAGGGTTTCAGAGTGATAGCCTATGCGGACGACGTTGCTATAGCAGTTTCAGGAAAGCATCTTAACATCCTAAAAGAACTCTTACAAAATGCCTTGGACAGACTAATACTTTGGGCTGATCGGTGTGGACTGGGTGTTAACCCACACAAAACCGATCTGGTCTTATTTTCGAGGAGATACAAAATTCCATTTGTCAACCCTCCTTATATTAAAGGAATCCAATTAAAATTATCAGACGAGGATAAATACCTAGTTCTTGTCTTAGACAAAAAACTAAATTGGAAACGCAACGTACAGGAAAGAGTCAAAAATGCTACTGTAGCCCTCTTTTCTTGCAAAAAAGCTATTGGTAATAAATGGGGTTTACAGCCCAGAATCACGCATTGGCTATACACATCGGTAATCAGACCGATTTTAACGTACGGTGTGGCAGTATGGTGGACTGCTTTAGAGAAAGGTATAAACAGGGATAAGTTAAATAAAGTCCAACGTTCAGCCTGCCTATGTATAAGCGGATCGCTTCGCACGACCCCGTCTGCAGCACTTGACACCTTTTTCTACCTTACACCTCTTGACATATTTAGCAAACAAATAGCTGCAAGCTCTGCTATTCGCCTCAATGCTTCATCGCAGTGGACTAACAACAATATTGGCCACTCCGTAATTCTAAGGTACTTAGAATCAATTCCAAAGCACACAGACTACACCATCCCCCAACTACAATTCGACAGGAATTTCCAGATTTCTATACCTACCAGATCTTTTTGGGAGGATAGGACATTCTTAGAGGATGAGTCAATCCACTTTTACACAGATGGCTCAAAAACCAAAGAAGGGGTTGGTGGTGGTGTGTACTCTGAACGTATGAAATTAAGTCTCTCATTCCGCCTTCCCAATCATTGTAGCGTGTTCCAGGCGGAACTTTTGGCGATTAAGGAAGTCTTGTCTTGGCTCAAAGAAAACGTGATATCAACATCTGATATCCGTATTTTTCCTGATAGCCAGGCCGCTATCAAATATCTGGACTCTGTCTCTACAAACTCTATAACATTCCATAACTGTCGAGCATCTCTAATGGAGATGGCGCAGCAGTTTAATATTCACCTTTGCTGGGTGCCGGGCCATAGAGACATTCCAGGTAATTGTAAGGCAGATGAACTCGCCAGGAACGGTACAGTACAGCCCATCCTACCACGTTTGGCAAGTACTGGCATACCAATCGCTACTTGTAAACTGCTACTAATGCAAGACGCTACGAGGAGGGCAGGCATCAGGTGGACCAACATCACCACGTGTCAAGCCACAAAAAAAATCTGGCCAACACTGGATTTAAAACGTTAAAGGTGCTTGCTCTCTCTAAGCCGATCGCATATAAGCTCGATAATAGGTGTCATAACCGGACACTGTCTAATAGGAAAGCACGCCACGAGAGTAGGCGTATTCTCAAATGACTTTTGCAGAAGCTGTATGGACGAGGAAGAGGATGAAACGGTTCTTCATCTTCTCTGCACATGCCCTGCTCTAGCTCGAAAACGCAAGAATTACGTAGGAGAATTCTTCTTTAACGATCTAAACGATCTAAGTCATATCAGTATAATCAGCCTCTCACGTTTCGTAAGGGACTCTAACTGGTTCCATTGAGCTTAGGAGGAAGCCTCAAGATTCATGTGGTATCACAATGGGCCATTAAACTGGCCTAAGTGTGTCCGTTTCCATCTTGGACAGCCACTATAACCTAACCTAACCTAACCTATGTTAACATCTTTACCAAAATTAAATAAATAAGGTTTGGTAAAATGTCTCATATTGTTTTCTAATTATGTCTGATTTGTCAGATTAAGTTAGTAATGTCTCATGGCTCGGACTATAGGTTATTAATGTCTGCTCAGTAAGGTTTTAACTATCTGACATACGCTGTTTGAAAGTGTTCTTAAGCGGTGTCTTATATTTTGTATAGACATATGCTTCTGACGTTTATGAATTGTGTCTATGAATATGTAAATAATAACATTTGTCATGTTGCAAAAAGACATCTTCTTTTGAAATTCTAAAACTATTGACAGTTTAGTTCTTCATTGTGTTTCATAAATAAATCGGGCAGCTCTGATCAAACTCTACTTAAAGCGTACTCGGGCTATTATCTGCCTCTTATTTCTCTTTATATTTACAATTGTGTACACTCCTAAAGAGCTTGGAGTAGTTGCTTATCCTTCCTGTGTCCTAACTCATTTACGTAAAATATCTTCACATTGATAATGACGTGGCTGCCATATTGGATCTGTAGTTTATTTTTGAAGGCTGCAATTTACCATGTTCACTTACAGGAATATTAATTTAAATTTCGGCTCCTTACAAAAACAAACTTATTTTATACACTAACATTGACTTTATTAGAGACATTTAAGTGCCACCCGTATTATTAAAGTGGGCGTTAAGCCTCCCAAGTTATAGCCACATAAGCAACACTTCTTTACTTATGGAATATCTAAATTATTTTTGTTTATTAATATTTTTAGATGAAGTTTCCATTTCCATTGCCAGCTGGAGTTTCATCTGGAGTTGCGCTTTTTTCGAAATTGGTCCGCACAAAAGATCTTAGAAACGTTCCCAATGATAGTGCTCGAAATACAAAACCAAAACTAACAGTAAATACAAAATATTAGTTTTTTTAATTTTAAACAACTTTAATTAATTCTATTTGTATTTTGAAGAAATGCTTAACTACGCTGGATTTAACATCATTGGGTGTGGGATCTTGTTGTGGAACTGGAATGTACCTTGTTGCAGGAATGGTAGCAAAAAATATTGCTGGACCAGGTGTAATATTAAGTTTTATCATAGCAGCAGTTGCAAGTATATTTTCAGGTAAGAAAATTCTTTCTAAAGCTTGTCACTGTAGGAATTGAAAATTTTGAATATACATAATTTTATAAAGGTGCTTGTTATGCTGAGTTCGGAGTTCGAGTGCCAAATACTTCAGGATCTGCATACATGTATTCCTATGTTGCCGTAGGAGAGTTTGTTGCGTTTGTAATTGGTTGGAATATGATACTTGAGTATTTAATAGGTAAGAGATAAGCTTAGAAGTTATTGAATATCTAACGGCTTAGAATTTATTTAGGTACTAGTGCCTGCGCATGTGCTTTGAGTTCTAGCTTTGATTCGTTATCGGGTGGTCTAATAGGTCAAACTGTGGCAGACTATGTTGGAACGATTTTCGGTTTGTGTTTTGTCTTAATTTTATTTGAAGACTTAAAACTTTTTATATTTTTTGTAAAGGTAAACCACCGGATTTTATTGCATTTTGTATCACAATACTAATGACATGCGTACTTGCAACGGGTGCAAGTAAATCAGTTTTGTTTAACAATTCGCTCAATATTCTTAATTTGGCTTGCTGGGTGTTTATAATAACGGCTGGTCTGTTTTATGTTGATACAAGTACTTGGACTGAACATCAAGGATTTTTACCATTTGGTTGGAGTGGGGTAAGGTTTATTTTTGTTTTAATTTCTATATTATAATTAATGTTGGTTTTGTTTTCTTAAAGGTTTTTTCAGGAGCTGCAACATGTTTTTATGCATTTATAGGATTCGATATTATAGCCACAACAGGAGAAGAAGCACACAGCCCACAAAAAAGCATTCCAAAAGCAATAGTTGTCTCATTGTTAATTGTTTTATTCGCATATGTCACAAGTAGCCTGATATTAACTTTAGTTGGTAAGTTGTTGAAATATTTTTTTCTTTACATTTTAAGGAGCTTTATAAGTATATAAAAGAATCTGGGAAGTGACCCACACTGATAACTTCCCATCCCATCTGTCGATTTGTCTTGCTTAAAAGTTTGTCTATATGTACTCGTATCAATTTTTACCAACTTTGCGTACTATTTTTTGTAGATTTTATTTTTTATGAAAAACGGACTGTTGGATTTTTATATAAAAATTACTGCATATTGAAAACAATATTTTCTGTGAACTAAAATAAGTTTCAAGCCAATATTTTTAATTTTTGAAAACCTATTTAAGTCGAAAGTAAATTTTTACCAAGTTTTAGTCTTGTTTTTTTTAGGTTTTTAATTTTTTGTATAAAAACTGTCAATTCGATTCTTCTTAAAATGTGTCTTATTGTTGAAAAAAATATTTCTTATAAGTAAAATATAGTAAGAAGCTATTATCTGAAATTTTTGCAAGGACATTTGAGTCGAAAATCATTTTTTACCAACTTTTGTTAATTTTTTTCCGTTTTTAATTTTTTGTAAAAAAACTGTCCATTCGATTTTTTTCAAAATTTTACTGAATGTTGACAACAATATTTGTTTAAAGATAAAAGTAAATTAAAGGCAATACCTCAAAGTTTTGGAAAGATATTTGAGTCGAAAATCAGTTTTTACCAACTTTTATTAATTTTTTTTTAGTTTTTTAGTTTTTTAGTTTTTGTAAAAAAAAACTGTCAATTCGATTTTTCTCAACATTTTTCAGAATGTTGAAAACAATATTTCTTATAAGATAAAATAAGTTTGAAGCCTAAATTTCAAGTTGATTAAAAGATATTTGATTCGATATTCAATTTGTACCAACAAAACCGTTAAATGGTTTTTTTTTTTAAATATACTTCTTTGATATCACGTTACAATATATTATATAAAATTTAATTCAAATCTCTAGCGTTTTTGGTTCGTAAGATAACCAAAAAATTCACCTTTTATTCAAACTGTTATGTTAAAAAAAAAACTACCCACGCAATTTTCTTGAGAGCCCTTTCTGCATCTTTCTGCCTTATTATCTGTATAACAAAATGTATTTAAAATCGATGTCTCTTCTGGTTTTTGAGCTAAGACAATTTTCTAAAAATCTTTTATTTCGACTCTAGGGACCTTGAAACGTCGAGAAATGTCAAAATTTTCAATTTGAAAAATCGGACCCATTACAATAACTTCCTATGGGAAATTAATAAGCTATGAACCACAAACTAGCAGTTAAAATTTTCAACAAAATCAAAAACACATGCGTTTAACACAGACCTTGGGTGACATTTTTCACGGAAAAAAGGAACGAACGCTTTCGATTCGAACGCAACGAATGTTGTCCTTTTGTTTCATAAAATCCGAGCCCTGAATTGTAATCTTTTATATCTTAAAAGTTGGTATAGAATTGTTGGTTTCAGTTTTTATTGTCAAATACGCAAATATAAAGTGAAACTAATACTTTTCTGATATTTTCCTAGAGGTTTCATGGCAAAAACTTAATCATTTTTTAAAAATGTAATTGGCACTTTCGGCAACAAAAAGTTAACTTTGATTCTCGACTCGAATATATTTTCAAAATTAAAGATTTTCGCTTAAAAATAATTTAATTCAATTTATTTCAAAACAACTACTATTTTAAACAGTTTTTAAAACTTGTACACCACACAAAATTTGTACAACTTCTGTTGGATTCGAATATTTCGAGAATAGATGAAGATTATTTATTTCAAAATCATTTTGTTCTATGTACAAATTTTCTTGTTAACGTTAGATAATGGTCGAAAATTAATTAAATATTGTTTTTAATAACAAACAAATACTTTATAAAAATGCTCAAAATTGATAAAATTGGCGTACGATTAATAATGTCCGAAAACAACCAAACAGACATTAAAATAACATTTTTTTTATTTTTAGTTAAATTTTTAGAACAATTCTTTTGAAAATTTGTTTACAAAAAAGGTTTTCGGCTATAAAAGAAGGAACTTCTTCAAGTTTTTTCATCTCGCACACAATTTGATTATTAATATTTTGTTAAAGTCTTAGAAATACAGACAAAGGGGCTCTTTTTATTGTCATGGATCTAAAAAACATACTTTTTCAACACAAAGCTTCTTTTTATTTTATTTATTTATTGGAATGTCTTGTTACACATTTTTGTTAAATACAGTATTGGCAACTTCGGTCAATTTAGAAGTAGAATCAAAATTAAATAGGTCAATTTTAACTTCTACAACAATAACAACGTCCTAAGTTTTGTATATCATAAGAGTATTTGGGCTTCAATGGGCACCTTTCGTCACGATACTTTCGATTATTTAGCCAACATTTATCTCCACATGGCCTATTTGCGATGACTCCAGCAATGAAAATTACTAGCACAAACATCGATATTAAACTGTACTTCATGTTTTATACAATTCGTAATTCTCCAACAGTTGTTTTACTTTACGAGTGATGATATTTCAGGAAAACACATGATTTATATACCAGAAATTTACAAAAAGCTGTCCAAATAAATTATAAACTGTTTTAAAACCGGCATTGTTTAAATCATTTATAAAAAAATATGATTAAAAATGAATGCCACAGGGAAAAATATTGTGGAACTCAAACAACTTTTCTGGAAAAAAAAAATATTAGTAACACTAAACATTTTTTTGAAAATTATGTCCATTATAAGAACTTAAAAACCAATCGACTTATAATCAAGCCTTTAGAACAATAAATAATATGGAAGGGTTTTCAATAGGTATCCAATATCCATATTTGTTGTACGTAGGTTTACATTTTATATTTACAATGAATAACTTCTGTAACAATTTCTTTGGAAAACCATGTGCCCGTTATAAGGTAACAATATATATTCGGCCTTAATTTTTGCACCCATTATGAATTAAGCTATTCAACGTTTAATTAATCTTTTATGAAAAAGAAATTGATAAAATTAAATTTTACGTATATTTTGAGTATATAAATAGAGTCTTTAAAAATTGTACAGCATATATTCAAGTGCAACAATTCAAGTATTTACAAATCATTCAATTTTAAAACGAATATTTTTGTTTAAACATGAAGTACAACTTGCTTTCGGTGTTTGTTCTGGTGATTTTTCTGGCTGGAGTCATCGCGAATAGGCCTTGTCGGGATAAATGTTGGCTACATGATCGCAGATATCGTGATGATTGGTGTCCTTCGAGGCCAAAATACGATTACCACCTGCAAGGACATGGACGTTGTTATTGTTGCAGATAGTTAGTTAAATCTTTTTAATATTAAACCTGTTAACTTTAACTGACTCTTGAATGGATTTAAAAATAAACTTTAAACCAATATTGAAATAAATAAAAAGGAAATGTAATTTAAATTTTTTATTTAATAATCGTTGGGTTTTTCAATAATACAATTGACAATTTGCCAACTCGGAGAACCTACGTCGCTAGTTTATTTTCTTGAGCTTGATTGTATTGTATGCTACGGACGAATGAATGGCAGTAATAGTTTTGACACTTCGTCCAACTCATTGCCTCACTAATACGACAGCATCACACAACGAATATATGGCTCAAATTTTTGCACTTAATTTTTTATTGCATATCTACTAGGATGAGAATTCATCATTCAAAAATTGGACATAGAGCTCTTTAAGTTGCGATCAATGATTCCGAATTTCGGTAGACATTTTTTGTTGACGTTGCTCGTTGGGGTACAATGATGAAAATGATAAGTTTACTTAATAAATTGAAAATGATAGTTCTTGACGATTAGCGAAAGGATGCGTTCATAAATTAAATTAAAAGCCGTCAAATCCCTATTAGAAAACCCGAAGGTGTGAACACATGCTGCTTGTTGCTTCTGCTTGATTGTTTTAAGTTTTATTATATCCATGTCACCAGTGTATAGTTTTTTAACATTTGTCCAAAGGCAGACAAGAAGAAAAAAAAGAGTCAAAGTTCCTCTAAAAATTGTCTTTTGGGAGTCCCACAGGGATCCGTGCTGGGCCAATTTTATTTTTGGTTTATATTAATTCCCTTTTTTCACTTCCTTTCCGAGGTAAAGTCAGAGCCTTTGCCGATGACCTTGGAATTGCATACTGTAGCAATAGTCCTTTGAATCTAATTTCAGATATTAACTATGATGTTCACTTGCTAAGATTTTGATTTGCTACACATGAGTTAATTGTGAGCAACAAAACAAAGTTAATGTTTTTCAGCCTAAGAGGTAGTATCTCTCCTGACATACCAATCATTTTTCATTCTCACGATTGCCTCAGTCATAAGTTACTTTATGGTGAGAGTAATGGTCATCATACTCAATCATACCATCCAAACGTTAAATTCAGTGGTAGCTGTTTTGAAATTGAAATAGTTGAAGACTTTAAGTACCTCGGCATCTATATTGATCAAAACCTTAACTGGGACAAGCACATTTCTATTTTAAAAGACTATCTTCTCTCATCCACCCGTTGTTTCTACCACATGAAAAATCATTGCTCTTCAGATTTGTTGAAGATGGTTTATTTTGGCATTTTTCATTCCAAGTTGCAATATGGAATTCCCTGTTGGGGCGGTGCATATGTCAACAAACTACAACAACTCACCGTTATTCAAAAATCAGCTATACGTAACGTTTGTAAAACCCATCTTTTAACACCATCAATGGAACTTTTTAGGTCTTTAAAAATTCTCCCCGTTAGACATTTATATTTTGTTTAAGTTTTAAAAGTTTTTTTTTTTTAAAGAGCTGGATATTTGGAAAGTCCGATTTCCGACACACGAAGTCTTAGAAGTAATTCCTCCTATATAGTAAATATCCCATATTTTCGTACGACAGCTACAGGAACTCCTATTCCATTGCTTCCTGCAAACTTTTTAACACGCTTCCTATAGAAGTTCGTAAAATAAGAAATATTGGCGCGTTTTTAAAAGAAATAAAGTTATGGCTTCTTGCCGTAGACCACCAAGAAATAGAAACTTTGCTACGTTACACTGTCTAAAATTAAACTTATAAAAATAACCAAATACGATTTGTTTGCTGAAACTTAACTTTTAAAAAAAGATTTTTTTAATTTTCAAATTTATTTTTGCTAATACTATTTTTATTTTTCTAATTTATGTATAATTTATATTAAATTTTTTTCTTCCATTATATTTTTGTAACCCCACACAAAATAAAATCGATGTGGCATCACCACTATTTTAAAAAAATTGTTGTTGTCACTAACTATTCTTATTATACAATGTTATTGTTAACTATGTATTCGAGCGCAATGTAATATATGAATTCATTAATAAGAATAAAGAAATTATCTATCTATCTATCTAGTCTTGGATGTGAACCACACTAATAACTTCCCAATCGTGTCCGTCTTTCAATATTTCTAAAACTTTAGCAAAATGTTAATGATAATATTTTGTGTGATATAAAAAATCTTAAGTCAATATCTTTCTTTTATCTTTTAAAACTTGTGTCGAAAACAATTTGTTATCAGTTTTTGTAGGTTTTCGTGTTTATTAAAATAAATTGTCTATTAAATTTTTGTAAGAACTAACTAAAAGTTGGCAACAATATTTGTTTTTGCTTGCGACATTTTTAGTCGAAAATAAATTTTTTATCGGTTTTAGTACCATTTTTTAAAGGAATTGATTTATTAGAAATATTACCAAGTGTCAAAAACCTTATTCTTAGTTGCCTTAAATTATTTAAGAGGTAATTTTTGTTTGTAAGATATTTGTGGTGACAAATAGTTTTTTTTTAGTTTTTTGAGTAGTAAAAAAATATTAATTGAATAGGTTTTCAGAACTATGATAATTTGATTGATTACATTATAAATTACTATAAAATTGAACATAAGTCGCTAGTTTTATTGATTCGTGAGGTATTTCAGGTCAATTTAAATGTTAATTTTTGTTTTTAACTGCTTTAGTATTAGCAATGCACGATTGGGTCACACGAACTTGCTTTTGTATCCAGAAAGTCTGTTAAAAAAATAATTCCATAATTTAATATTTGAAACTTAACCTTAAAAATAGGTTTGTCTTCAAATATTGAATGCCATTTTATTCCCCAAAAAACTTAGTTTTTCAATTTTTTGATTTGAAAATCGGTAGTCCTTTTTTTATTAATGTTTATGTTATTTATTATGTTTACAAATTTCCAGTTTTTGTTTTAAAAAATTGTTGTCAACAATTAGTAAAATTTTGAGAAAAATGTAATTGACAGTTTTTTTCACAAAAAATAAAAATCTAAAATAAAAAAAACTAAAAGTTGGTAAAAATTTACTTTCGACTCAAATAGCTTTTAAAAAATTAAAAATATTGTCTTCAAACTTTTTATTTCACAGAAAATATTGTTTTCGATATTTATAAGTTTTTTTTTTATTAAAATTCAAAAGTGAAAATCAAAAAACGTTTCATAAAAAACTTAAATTTAAGAAATGCTCTTAAAATAGATAAACATTTGATTTCGACTAAAAACTATTTAACAAAACAAGACTTTCAAACTAAACTATTTCTTTATATGAACAATATTTTTGGTCATTTAAAATTTGTAAAAATAATTTAACTGACAACTTCTTTAACCCAAAACGAAAACCAACAAACTTTTAAGCAAGACAAATCGACGGACGAGATGGGAATTTATCAGTGTGGGTCGCATCCCAGCCTCTTTTTTTTAAATTATTTTTAGTATGTAGTGAATAAAAACATATTTATAAACATTTTATGTTTGCTTTTTTAACGACATGTTAATCCTTTTTTCAATATATCAAATTTAGGAACAAAAAAGTTTAATATTTTTTTTTAAACCCAAAGGAATAATTTTGATATTTTGATCATCGAATATTATTTAGAAAAAAAATATTGAGATCAGTTAATTAGTTCTTGATAGACCGTAAAAAAACGATCTAAGAAAAAAAACTGAGAAAATTGTATACAAATAAATGTATCGGATCGTCTTTGAGAAAACTCAAATTTTGGACTTTTGACCGAAAATTTTGTGTTGGAACAACTTTTATTTTTAGTCTTAAGAAATAATGAAAAATATCTTAACTCAAAACCCAGGACAGACAGATAGACGGACGGACGGAAAAGGGGGACTTACTTTTTTCAACTTCTCTACTATCGTAATGTCATGTTTGATTAAAATAAAAATAGAAATTGTCATTCTGAACCTTTTGTTGCTCAATCTGGTGTTCCTCAGGGAAGCCATCTTGGATTTAGGTGCACATTTCTGTTCCCACTTAGAATTTACACATCACATTTATTTTTATTGTTAATAAGGCAAGTTCTATGCTTTGTTTAATAAAACGCTGGCAAAGAGTTCAATGATCCCTATGTTACTCTTTTTCTTTGTATAATTGCCATGTTTGTCCTCATCTTGAATGTGCTTCGCAGGTATGGACTCCCTATTACGAAGTTCATAGAAAACGTATTGAATCAATTAAACATAATTTCATTCGCTTTGCCCAAAAGAGTCTTCCTTGGGAAGAGCCTTATGATCTGCCTCCCTATGAACATCGTATTCTACTTCTTCAAATGCAATCTCTCCATCAAAGGCATTCTAATAATGACTTAGTATTTTTTCATCAACTCATTAATGAAAATTGATGCACATTACTTGCTATCTTGTGTACATTTGAACTACCGACGCGGAACTCATCACCTGCATACATTTGATTTTATACATATTGACTTCCATAGAACTAACTATGGGAAGAATGAAGCTTTAAGTCGAATGAGTATTTTATATAACACTGTCCATCGTTGTTCAGAACCAGTGCTCCACTATCGTAAACGTTCTCATTTTATTTTTTTTTTCTGCAATAGTTAAATGGTAATTATGTTTTGTATCTTGTGCGTGTGTTAGGCTAACACATGCACTTATGTAGAGCCTCTGATCGTAGTTTGACGCTTGCTATAAGCTTACTACCTTCTGAAATTCTGAAGTGTAAAAAAAGTGTAAAGAATATAGTCCTGAGATCGTAACCTGTGAAACCATTTGGCTGATATCGTTATCCTTTGGTATTGACAGAGCACCTTAACAATCAAGTAAACATAAAATATCTAAACAAAAGTTTTTTTCGAAATCTATATAATTTCAAATTTAAAAGAAATTACTGACTGATCCTTTTTTCCTCTAAAAAAGGAGGGTAGGTAGAAATGGCTATCTCAAGGCAACCTAGCCTGAGATCCAATTAGCGCTGAAGTGCGCCGTTTTGATACCAAAAACTCGTTTGACCTGTGATAGAAAGGGAAAGATTTATGGAGAAGCTTCATAGCGATTATGTCAGAGTCATTTTGTCGCATTGAGAAAAAAGATTAGGTCTCTAATCTTTGTCTCAGATAGCTCATCAAGTTCGTGAATGAATGCTTTTCCAAAGTATTTCATTCTAGTGTTTGCCAAAGCAGGACATTTGCAGAGGAAATGGATTATCGTTTCACTTTCTCTTTAGTCACTACAACTAGCGCAACTTCTCCGCATGAACTCTTATAGGCCAATGTCCGGTACAAACCACAACAATCCTAGCTATGTCTTGCCTTGGCCTGCATAGAAGATCGTTTGTACGGGTTTTGTTATAGGTGGGCCATATCTTCCTAGATATAATGCAGTTGGGTAAATTGCTCCAACTTTGGTTTGATTCGGTTTGGTAGATAGAAAAGATTTTACCATTCAAAGCACCAAGAGGAATGTTAACCATTTCCGCAAGTGAGCTATGAAGGGCGGATCCTTGCCTGGCAAGCTCGGAACCCAGATCAGGGTGACACCGAGGTTAATATTCAGGCTCGCAAGCTCATCGCGACATTGCTAGACCAATTTAGATGAGGATGTGGCCCAGTTAATGGCTTTGACAGCTGTCTGAGTGTCTGTGAAGATAGCCGCATTTCGGTTTTGGTTTGGGCTTTGTTTAAGTATCTTACATGCCTCCCTTATTACCAGCAGTTCAGCCTGAAAAACGCTGGCAAAGTCAGGAAGCCTAAAAGATTTAGCTACATTTAGGGACTCAGAAAAGATCGCAGAACCAACTCCGCACTCCATCTTTGAGCTGTCAGTAAATATGGTTGTGTCGAAACCTATCGACACGATGTCATCCTCCCAATCTTCTTCTGATGGGAAAATAACCTTAAAACCCTTACTAAGGTTCAAAGTGGGAGTGCAGTAGTCAGTTTCTACCGAGATAATATCTGAGGGAATCAATTTCGTTGTGTTGCTGTGACCATAAGGTTTTGACAACCAGCTATTTGATTCCTTCAAATTAATAGCGCTGCAGGAAACTATGTATTTAATACAAAGGTCGATTGGTAAAAGATCCAAAATAACGTTTAAGGCGTCCGTTGGGCAAGTACGCATGGCCCCTGTGGTGCCCACGCAAGCTGTTCTCTGAACCTTCTTACGCTTATTAATGTTATAGGCTTTGCTAAGAGCAGGACACCACACAATCGACCCATATTGGACGTACTACGACTGTGTACGTCCATAAAATCAACTTTGACTGAAGTCCCCACTTTTTGCCGAAAATTTTGCTGCAGGCGTAGAAAGCAACACAGGCCTTCTTAACCCGTACTTCAATATTTAGTTTCCAGTTTAGTTTAGGGTCGAGTATAACTCCCAAATAGACCGTTGAGTCGAGGTAGCGTGAAGGGCGGTACTTTAGTTTTTGTGGTAAAGAGCAACAGTTCAGTTTTACTTTCGTTAACTCCTAGTCCACAACTCGTGGCCCAGCTGCTAACTTTCTATAAAGCTGACTCCGTGATTTCACTAATCACAGAGGTGTACTTTCCTGACACCAATAGCACCAAATCATCCGCGTAGGCTACCGCCTTCACTTCACATCTCTCTAATTTAACGAGAATTGTATCCATGACCAGAAGCCATATAAGAGGCGAAAGGGCATCGCCCTGGGGTGTTCCCCTACTCACGTGTTTTGTTGCAATTATATTACCTAGAGTGGCTCGAATCTTCCTACCACTGAGCATGGAAATAATCCATTCTCGAATGATGTCTTCTACACCGAACTTAACGAGCGAGTCTTCTATGGATTCGGTAAGGACGTTGTTAAATATAGTGCAATAACAATAAAAACATTTCAATTAAGAAGAAAACTTACTCTTATATTTGCCATAGGTATGCAATAAGAGCAATGAGATTCAAAATATAACAATTATAATGAGTATTCGCCCAAGTGACCCCAGTAGACAAAATCACTACGATAGTAGCATCAGAATTTAACTGTTTCCTTATTTTGATATACATTTTAAAGTAAACTTAAGCGGAATATTGGTAAATATTATCATGATACTCGTAATACATGTTCATACTTAAATGTCAATATTTTTTAAAATCTGCATCGCTCCAATATTATTCATTTATTTCGAGATAATTCACCGCCACGTGCGACACAAATTTTTCTTAAATCAAATCAACCTACGTATGACGTTTTCGTTCAAATATTGCACAATTAAATATGCACCGGCACCCAAATATTTCATTCATTTTCGGATACACCACATCTCATGTGTGTACAAATGGCTTTATGGCAGTACTGCAAATATTTACATAATTTTTATAAGTCTGATAAACGAATGCTTTTCAGTTCCGTATGAATTTTGATTTCATATATAAGCTCAAAGATGATTTCATGATTATATCATTCATTCAAGTGCAATTGTTAAAAAAATACTTAAAGCTTAATTTTTGTAAAAAAAAAGTAATAATTTTTTAAAACATGAAGAAGAACTTGATATTAGTGTTGGTTTTAGTTATATTCTTAGCGGGCGTTATTGCTAAAAAGCCTTGTCGAGACAGATGTTGGCTTAACGATCACATATTTCGTGACAATAGATGTTATTTTGGACCCAAATACGTTTATATCTTGCCGGGACTCGGATGGTGTTATTGTTGCAGATAAATGATTTCTGTTTCCATGAAATTGAAACTGTCGTAAAAATCTCATTTTAAAAATGATGTTTTCATTCGAAAACTAGTATTATAACATTTAATCAAATTTAAATAAAAAATGTACCTATATATAACATTTTATACGTAAATACAATTAAAATCCTTACAAAACAAGTTATAAAATTGGTATTTTTTAAAACCCTATTTTCACTTACAATATAAAGGATCTTTATATTAGTCGTACTTGAGGTCCATTGAAACAATACGAGAATGGCAAGTATTGCATTCATAAACAACAAATAAATTAAGTCGAAATTTCAATCTAAGTTCGGGAAGTTAGCCCCGTCTTTGTTTGATTTTCTCTTTGTTTGATTTTCTCTTTGTTGACAGTTTTTCCAGGTTTGTTTCGCTTAGTTCCAATGTTTTTTTTTTAAAATAAATAAATGATTGTTTAAGATCCGGAAAACTGATCTTTACCTATCACTCTTTTTTTTATTGTTGTAGGTTGTTCTAGTCCTGTGAACATTGTTACAAATTAATGGACCTCTACGATCAAAATTTCAAAAGCTATGGGCAAAATTTGAAATTCTTTTATGTTTTATTGCAGCTTCTTAAAAGTGTTATAACCATTGATCCAAAAACTTAGAGTCGTGAAATGTATATTTTAAAAGTATTGCCCTCAATTTGTTTTCAAAAATGCAAAATACGTCTCCCCAATTTATTTTTTTATTTTTTGAAAAGGAAACATTTTAATAAAACGTGAATAAACACATGTGTAGAAACCAAAACTACTGTTTACGCTGATAAAAAATGTGCACGTCTTTTAATTTTGTAAATATTATTTTAGCTCGATTTTCCAAATATTGAAAATTCAAAGAAAGTCAAATTATTTTTCTCCCTGTTCATGTCCAAATTGAATCCAAAACCATAATAAATTATTGTTAAAGCGCACAAAATGGAAAAAATAATGTTTCCTTAAAATACTCCCCACTCGCCCTTTAAAAGAAACATACGTTTAAAAAGTAATAATAACTCAGATCAAATTTTAATTCAAAAATTTTTCGCAATTGTTCCGGGGCTCTTTTAAATTGTTCCACAGATTCGTTTCTTGAAATTCGTTTTAGTGTGAAATTACAAAAAATGCTCCCCGCTCCCTTTTTTCAAAATCGGATTTATAAAACTTGTTCCTATTCAAAATCATTCAAATCAAATTGTTCCAAAGATTCATTCAAAAATGAAGATTTTAAACCGAAAAAACATTTTTTGTTGAAAAATTATGTTGTCCTTGTTCCAAGCCTCCTTTTTTAAAATTTTCGGTTTTTGAACAGGGCGCTGTAGGATGTTTTGTAATTTTTATATTAAAAATCAATTTTAATAAAATAATCTCTGGAACAATTTAAAAGAGCCCTGGAACATTTGGGAACAAGTTTTGGACTTTTGAATTTCGGAATTGGGGGACGAGAAGAAAAATAACATGATTTTTAAACTTAATTAATATTTAACACTGGTCGTCCAAAAACACAAAATAATATTAGAAAATCCTTTGCAGGGATGCGTTGGATGGAATTAAAATGTTTCTTTTAAATATCCTAACAATTAAGAAACAAAAACTTTAATTGAAAGAGAACTTAAATGTGTTTTCTGTTGAAAATATTTGTTTTGCAAAACTTTCACATTTATCTGAAATCTAGCAAAAGCTCTGATGCTCTTTAGTTAATAAGTTACTTAACATATTTAAATGTATTTATTTCAGTACCTTATGATCAAATAAACACTGGAGCCGCACTAGTACAAATGTGGTCATATGTTGATGCTCCGAAATGTCGAGCCATTGTTGCAGTAGGAGCAACTGGTGGTCTATTGGTAGCAATGTTTGGGTCCATGTTTCCCATGCCAAGAGTTATCTATGCAATGGCTTCAGATGGTCTTATATTCAAGTAAAGTTACTTACATCTATTTTAATGATTTTTTTCTACAAAAATAAATATACTATTTTTTATAGGCAATTATCACATTTGTGGGAAAGAACAAATGTACCAGGACTGGCAACACTCGGAAGTGGTATTGCTGCAGCCTTTGTAGCCTTAACAATTCGACTAGAGATTTTGGTTGAAATGATGTCGATTGGAACCCTATTAGCATACACGCTTGTATCAACATGCGTGCTTGTGCTAAGATATCAACCTTATAGTACATCTCTGGTGGAACTACTTCCTGCTCAATTGAGAACTCCGATTCCACCAAGTACTCCCGATCCAACTGCGGACAAGTCTTCAAATAATTTGACCATCAAACGCATAACTCGCGGTTCGCCAGACTCAGATGATTCATTTATCGATGACAGTCCCGACGGCTATATGGGAAGAGATGATCAATTTTTGGTATCGGATAGATCAGAAAACAAATTTTACGGCAGTGTCCACGGTGCTCCGACGGGTCCGACTGGCAATGCAACGGCCTTCGATACAATCGGTGTTGGCTTGTTAGGTCGAAAGTTGCAGGAGTTCTCCTACATGTGCCCTGGACTATTTCCCTGGGTTAATCCAGGACCGGCAACTTCAGAAAGTGGTTAGTAAATTTAAATTTACTCATACGTCTGTAAGTAGAATGAAATACTATTTAAAACCTTTGTTTTTTTTTTAAAGGAATGTTTGTTACAAAGCTTGTTGGCGTGATGTTTATACTTATATTCTTCTTGGACCTATTTGCTGCGATAGGATGGTCAGGAAGACTTGCCGGATTCAGTTTCTCGATATTAATTTTAGGTATTTTTGTGATATTACTAACTATATCCAGGCAACCACAAAACAGGTACAATGTTCAAATAATATTTTTTAAATGATAATTGAATTGAAATACTTGTTTTTTTTTCAAATTTATAGGTATGCCCTCGCATTCCTAACACCGGGACTTCCTTATATTCCAGCTATTGCAATAACAGTGAACATCTACTTAATATTCAAATTGAGTATATTAACATTAGTTAGATTTACTATTTGGATGTCCATAGGTTTGGTTGTATATTTTTACTACGGCATCACACATAGTTCATTAGAAAATGCATCCGAAGAAATTGAATTACGAGTTGATGAAGCAAAAGTAAGTAGCTCTGATTTTTTAAGGCACTATAATATCGCCATTAGCTCCAGTTTATTGGAATTTAATTTAATGACGTTAAATTTAAATGAAGACGCATTTGTTGTCATTTTTTTTTGGTCAAATATTTCAAAATAAGTGATTTTAGGGAAAAATGATAATGTGAGTGTATTCACGAGAAGTCTTTCACCAAGATTACTTTATTTATAACTAATGCAACGTTATAAATGTTTTTCCAATAAGATGTTTTGTTTTGTCCTTTAAAAACGGCAAGGGAAATCAACGTATATATATGCATTTATTTATTTAATTGTAAAGAGAAAGGTGGTTAAAAATGAAAAACGAAATGAATTTTTGAATGATCAATTTTTACATTTTCGGCTGTATGTCTTCCATAACTACGCGAATTAATCCTTTAGGTCTTGAATCCATTATGACCCATTGGCATATACCTTATCTATCACGTGGCCTCGAACAAAAGTCATAAAGATGTTAAATCATAAAAATGCGTTGGCAAATTGTTTTCACCTCTTTAAGAAATAACAAGGTAATCAAACTTTTCTTCCTAAAATGTGAGCTGTTACTTCAAGATTCTCACCATTTTAGAGAATTTTAACAATTTAAATGCGTTTTTATAGATGTAGTAATTTTTCCTTGTCAAAGGCTTTTCAAAAGTGACAGCTGCTCGTATATCGGGTTATTTTAAACAAAAGTGTATTTGAATTTATTTTATTTGTGAAACTATCAAACTTAAAATATCAAACGAAATAGGGGTTAAAACACATAACTCAGCTTCAACTGAATACGCACACAAATTTTCGCAAACACTTTTAACATTTTTTTTCAAATACTGATGGGTTGGTGCTTTCTGCACTCCTAAAATGTAAAGAAAGAATTTGAAAATGATTAATTAATTAATGAAAACGCTCATAAACAACGATTAAATTGTCGTTGTTCCTATTTAGTTGATTAATATCTGTATCTGGGAAACACCCCAAGTTCTCAACGAACTCCTACAAAATGTCTTAAAAGGCTAACAAAATGGGCTAAGCAATGTGGTTTGGACGTCAATCCACATAAAATAGAATTAATACTCTTTTCGAGAAGATATAAAATTCCTCAGATTAGCCCACCCAAGATTAAAGGAATACCATTGAGCTTTTCCGACCAATCTAAATGTAGGCCTCATTTTAGACAAAAAACTAAATTGGAAGGCAAATGTTGATGAAAGAGTAAAAACGGCTACTGTAGCGCTTTTTACTTGTAAAAAGGCCATAGGATCAAAATGGGGCTTCTCCCCAAAAATAACCCACTTCGATAATCAGACCGATACTCATATATGGAGTTTCATATGGTGGACCGCATTGGACAAGACGGTAAATCTAAATAAAATCATCAAAGTCCAGAGGTCAGCAGGTATGTGCATTACAGGAGCACTTCGCCCAACACCAACCGCAGCACTGGAAGTGCTTTTAAACCTAACACCTCTTGACATCTTCTCCAAAATGATGGCAGCCAACTGATGTGTGATGCTTAGAGCCACCTCTCAATGGAACAGTAACAATACTGGGCATACTACTATTCTAGACAATTTCAGATCTATCCCAGATCGCTTAGACTATACGACCCCAAAATGGTATTCGGTAAAAGCTTCCATGTGTCCATCCCTTTAAGATCCTCCTGGGAAGAAGAGAGACCCCTGGAAGACGAGACGGTACACTTTTATACAGACGGTTCAAAGACCACGGAGTTGGAAGTGGTATCTATTCGGAACAACTGAATCTCAGTCTATCATACAGACCTCCCAATCAATGTAGTGTGTATTCCAGGCAGAAGTGATGGCAATCCACTATCCAGGCTCAAAGAAAACGTTATATCTTGCAAGGATATACTAATCTTCTCGGACAGCCAAGCCGCTCTTAAATCTCTCACGTCTGTCTCCACAAACTCTCAACTAGTCCACGATTGCCGATCCTCTCTGAATGAGATGACGGAGCAGTTTAATATTCACCTCATTTGGGTGCCGGGTCACAGAGACATTCCGGGAAATTGCAAAGCCGATGAGCTCACCAAAAACGGAACACTTCTGCCTAATGTTAGACAAAAACATAACATAGGAACACCACTTGCTACATGCAAATATCTTCTCAAGCAATATGCTCTAGAAACAACAAATGCTAGATAGTCACAGAGTACCACCTGCCTAGCAACCAAGCAAACATGGCCAAGCATAGACTTAAAACGGTCAAAAGGCTTGATATTCCTGAAAAGACAAAGTATAAGCTCTACAATTGGAGTAATAACAGGACACTGCCTCATAGGAAGACATGCTCTGAGGCTAGGGGTCTACACAAATGACTTCTGTATAAGCTGCATGGACGAGGAGGAAGAGGAAACAGTCCAACACCTTCTATGTACTGTACATTTCCAGCACTCTCCATTAGAAGGAATAACTTTTTCGGCAATCCCTTCTTCGATAATACCAGTGAACTGGCAACGATTGACACAAAATGTCTCTCTAACTTCATTAAAAGTACAAAATGGTTTGTTTTAGTTCATTACCTCATTAGTGGTATCTTAATGGACCCTTGAGGTCTAAGTGAGTCAATGACATCTGGACACTGGACAGCCACTCCAACCTAACCTTTTTAGTTGATTAAAAAAAATCTTCTTTTTATTTGCATATTTTTTTAGATTTTTTTCTTGTCATCTTAAGGGGTATGACACATGTCACAAAAACCCTCAATATTTGGGAACAAAATTAAAAAGTGTTCGAAAAGGTTTGTGCGTATTCAGTTCAAGCAGAGTTTACATAAAAGTAAATTTTACAAGTTCAGACTCAGAGCCATGTCTCGCAAAATTAGGAAATCAAATTAAAAACGAATCTATTGTCTTAACAATTCTATTTAAATATATTAAAATATATATAAATGATGTTGAAAATGTGTGTTTTTAAAACTTGAGTACAAATTTGAAGTTAAAGCAAGATACTCAAATGATTAGCCTTACAAACCCCGTTTTTGTTTGTATTTATCATTTTTAACTGTTCATAATTTAAAAAGCTGATGTGATAGAAAAATTAAAGGATAGATTCGAACTTAGAACCCCTCAATCATAAAAAAGTATTGTTTTTGTTGTGAATCTGAAAAAACATATTTTTTTCGACCAGTGTTATTATTTTGACATACCTAATTGAACTTCTAAAGTTATGTTGTAATAGAGAATATTCCCTACAAGCTATTCAAAAACATCTTATTTTAATCATTTAGGATAACAACTCTGATGAGAAAGCTGTTTGGGATCAACAGAACTTCGAACAAAACTACAGTTCACCCGACGTTATATGGAACTATGGCAACACTGAGCTTAACACAACATCATCATGGAATAGCACAACCCAAAGGAATACATCATCAAACAGCAATGCCCTTCGGGTGAAAAAGCCACCTCCTCCTAAGCCCCCAGCACCGCCAGCATCTAAAAGTAAGTCGTCAACTGACCAAACTAAGAAAAACCAAACCACAACAAAACCAACAGCTGATAAGCCAGGCTTCAGTATGTTTGTGGATGAAACGCAGTTTCCCAAGTGGGACGATTGAAATAGTTCCGCATCTGATGATATCGTTCCTCTAATAATAATTGCATTGTTATGTGTAAAATTTTAAAGTTATTTATATATACAATTCTATATCGTTTCCATCAAGTGTACATTTTAACATATTATATATATAATTATAAAATTAATATTAATATTTATGACTCATTCTTAAAAAAAAAACTAAAACAAAAAACCAAAAAAAAAAAACATTTAATAAATTCAGTTTACAAATTTATGATATTATACAGAAAATATACATATATATATTATATATACATACATTAACATTTTAAATATTTGCCCTTCCGTTTTTATAAATGTAAATACTTCTATGCGGGAGTTATTCTATAAGAAACAACAAATTATTGTTAAACTTGTAAACTAATATGACAAAAGAAAAACTACTTACAGAAAAAAGATATATAAAACAACACAAAATATCTCCAGATTTATTCAAGCCATATCTTAAACTCAAGAGCTGATTTTTGTTCTTACATATATTTTATATTATTGATGAAACAAATTTACAATACTTATTACTTATTCGTTTTCGATGTTCCGTTTAACGTAATTACCACACAAATTAATTTAAGTTTCCATTTTATTTATGAGGTAGATAGAGAATATAAAAACAAAAAAAAATAAAAATATATTTTAACGAATAAAATAATTTAAGTAAAGTAAAAAAAAACTCAAGCAATTACAGCGTATGCACACCGCAGAATACATATACGACTAAAACAAAAACAAAATAAGTTAGCAGGAGAAGCGCCGGCGGCGGCGGTAACGCGGTATTGTGGCGGCGGCGTGGCGCGGCGCTGCATGCGCTAACTAAAAAATTTATTTATTTATATAAAAACAAATTATATGTAAATGTAAATGAAAAATAACTAATGAAAGCCCACTGAATTGCGTCTTACAATTTCAGCCCTATTATACACTTTTACAAATTATTCAATTCTTTTTTCTTTTTTTTGTTAAAATTTTGCATTTTATAAATAAAGTCTATTTCAAAATATGTTTAATAAAAATTGATTATTGAAAAAATATAAAAAAGTGATCTTATTTTTTAAAAAATGAATATTCCAACAGTGTTAGGCCAACTCGATTTAGACATTTAAACTTTTGGGTTTATCCTTCGTTAATCTTACGAAATTTGAGAACTAAAATTTCTGAAGCATGTACAAAATATGGACACTGATCTTTAGTTGGCATCAACTTTAGATTTATAAACCCATGCAGACAGTTGTAGAAATCGATATGAAGACAGAAAGTATTCCAACTATTTGGAACTTAGGATAAACAAAAACAAAATATCCCTTCGAAAAAAAGAAACTTAATTTGGAAAAAAGAAGAGCTCGAACTAAATGGCAAGTTACGAGCTTTCCCGATGATAAGTCCTTAACCTTCTGAATGACGAAATAAAAAAGTGAGTTAAAAAATGATTCATTTAATATATTTATAAAAAGTGTGACGACAGATGTTTCTGACAAATACGTCGGCAAAACGTCTTAAAACTCCCCAGACACAAAACCTGCCAAAAATCTTAAGATAAATCAGAAACCCGATACAAAAAGCTGATCTTTTTGCTAAACATCTCGTGAAAGTTTTTAAACCATTCCCAGCAAATAAACCTACAGATCGTTGATTGAAAGGATTGGGGAATTGGTTTTTTTCACGCTCAAAGAATTTAGGAGCTTGTGTCAACTTAAGTTTTGTACAATATGTTACGAACCCGGTTTTTAGAGTACGGTACGACTACAATTACTCTGAGCTAAACAAATTACAAAATAGACAAACAGAAATATTAATAAATTCCTATGGGAAGTTAAGAATATTTCAGTTTCTTTGAACAATAAAGAACTACCTTACTCTAATACTGGCACTTGGACTGACTTTGAATTTAAAGCTTAAGTTTAAAAAGCACCACAAGAAGAAAAAATAAAAGCTAAATTTGAAGTACAGAAGAATGCACAAGTTTATATAGGAGAAATCTCTGATCTTTCTTTCCAGAAAAAAAGTATTTAAGAAATAGCGATCTAAATCGTGACCTTGAAATTGGAATAGTTACAGAAGTGGTTTTAAAATACGTTGTACAGCACAATTAGTGACTGCAAAATCATACCACTTCCAAAATGGAGACCATCTTTAATGGACGAGACAATATTTTGAGAAAAAAATTGGGAGAGAAAGAACCAAGGATGATGAATTGTTTGGTCTAAGGCTTTGAGAAACTTTAACATCTATAAACTTACCCTAAAGTTAATTATAACTTAAGAAAGAAAAATCATTTGACGATAAATTTGTTTGGTATTGGTTTCTTCCCGAAACATGGGAAAGAGTCAATAGTAGTATCAATCGCAAGAGTTAATAAAACAATAAATCCATGCGAATTCCAGCCGGTCAATAGGCTATTGGCAAAAAGAAAGATTGCTCATAAATTAAGTAGCTGTAAATATATATGGAAGAGAACCATTATTTTACAGACTATCAGTCAGAATCAGCTTCCCAGCTCTGAAGCATTACTGAATCTAGTAGTTGTGCAGAAGAAAATAGTTATTGGTGCAGTTTTCCTGGACTTCCAAAAGGAAACAGTTGATAGCGAAATACTGGTGCAGAAACTGAACAGATACAATGCTCGTTGAGTTGAACTCGAATGGTATAAAAGCTGATTATCAAACAGAACTCAGCGAACCAAGGTGGCGAACGAATTTTAAGAAGCATTAGACGATATTCTGAGAGTGCAACAAGGCACGGTATTGAGTACAATACTTTTCATAGTTAACATTAATGATGGGGAGAAGGTCCTGAGATATGCAAACACTCGAAAGTATGCGGATAATACTGAATGCTGACTTAAAGAATATAAAAATGTGTTTCAAAATTAATAAACTTAAGCTTAACACCGATGAAACCAAAGCTATCTTAATTGTTGGAAGTTTTATTGACAATATTTTACTTAATGAAGAAATAATTAAAGAAGTTGATGGAATTAATTATCGAGGAGTTATTATTAAAGGTAATTTTGTAGTTACTATCTTTTTAGCAACACTGGTTTAAACAGCTGACGCACGCTTGCAAATTATTGAATTTTATTATCAAAATGCGTGTTAAGAAAGTTCATCGCGTGCATTTTACCAAAAAATTGGGTGACGAAGCTCATTTTTGGTTCAATGTGTACGTAAATAAGCAGAGTTGTCGATTTTGGAGTAAGTATCAGCCAGAAGCATTGCATGAGCTACCAATGCATCCAAAAAAAAGTCACAGTTTGGAGCTGGTGGCATAATTGGACCCTAACTGTGAATGGTGAGCGCTACCGTGCGATGATGTCTAACCAAAATATTCTCACCAAAATGCAAGAGCTTTACCTGCATGACATGTGGTTTCAACAAGACGGTGCCACATGCTACACAGCACGCGCAACAATGGACTTATTCAGAGGCGAGTTCGGTGAACATTTTATTTCACGTTCGGGACCGGTCAATTAGCCGCCTATATCGTGCGATTTAACGCCTTTAGACTTTTTTTTTGTGTGGCTATGTTAAATGTCGTATCTATACAGACAAGCATGCTTCTAGAAGCCAGCGTTGGAAGACAACAATGAAGCATTTATTCATGAGATACCGGCCGAAATGTTGGAAAGATTATGCAACAATTGAACTAAGCGGGTGGACCATTTGAGGCGCAGTCAAGGTCAACATTTTCATGAAATAATTTTCAAAAATTAACCGTACTATCGATTCATAAGAATAAAGCATCTATGCATTTTTCTGATTTGTATGTGTTTTTTTTTGAAAAACTTTCGAACAGATTTTAAAAAAACAGCCTTTAGATAATAAATTAAGACTGGAAAGACACATTAACGTATGTTATAAAATTGCTAAGAACAAGTGATACGATATCATTGAACCGTGCAATCTATATACATATATAAAAATCAATGCCACTTTTCGTTGTAATGTTATAACTCAACAAAGGCTTTACCGATTTGGCTAATTTTGGTCTTGAATTATTCGTGGAAGTGCAGAAAAGGTTTGTGCGTAGAGAAAATTAAAAAAAAAAAAAACAAATCTTGAAAAGGTGTAAAATTAACATCTTTATATACTCCCATATACAAACAATTTGTACAATACTTAAAGAAATCCCGATTTGTTGATTACCTTGGAAATGTACAACGAAGCTGTAAAAGCAGGAGTTCAATTCTAATGGTTTACGTTTATTTGTACAATCGAATATAAACAAATTGAATATTCAACAAAAACATGTGTATGACACAATCATGCAAGTCGTTTCCAATAATACAGGTGGATTATATTTCTTGGATGTAGTTGGTTTCGTTGTGTCATTGATTTTAGCGACTATTCGATCGGAACAGAAAACTGAATTGGCCTTTGCATCTTCGGGAATTGCTGCTACATTATTTGAAGGTAGTCGGACCGCACACTCTTTATTAAAATTGCCATTAAATGTACGGGTGATAGAAACTTCAACTTGCAATATTTCGAGAAATTCTGCTGTTCCAAAAGTTCTGCGATTAACGTCAATTACACAGTGGCGAATAAAAAACCAATAGAGGCATTTAATCGAACAATGCAAGATTTATGCGGTAATCAACAGCTGTTTTGGTGGTGCTCTGAAATTGCTATCAGGGGACTTTCGTCAAACATTTCCTGTCATTCCTCTATAAACTCCTACTGATGAAATAAACGCCTGTTGTTCGAAATTGCTGATGGCAAAATAGCAACCGACAGTACCAACGGATTGATCACTTTACCTATTGGTTCAAAGAACGCACCATTTAAGCACCGAATGGTGCTAATTTTTAAATTCATTCGAACCGGCTGGCATACCACCGCATTGCTTGAATGTGAAAATCGGTTCTTTATTAATCCACCAAAACTGTGTAATGGCGGCACCAGATTGGTAGTGAAAAAGTTATTTTCAATTTGTTTGAAGCTACAACTGGTAAATCAAAAGGAGAAGTGTGTTTATTACCGAGTATCCCTCTGATTCCAACCATTTGAATTCAAAAGATTACAATATCCTGTGCGTTTATATTTGCGATGTTCATAAATAAGGCCCAAGGCCAAACACTTCACGTTTGTGGTCTCAATTTAAAGCAATCATGTTTTTCATATGGCCAACTTTATATTGCCTGTTCCAGAGTCGGTACACCCAAGTATTTATTTATTCATGCTCGAAATGCAAAAACTAAACATATTGTTTATGTAACTGTTTTAGAATAACCCATATAGACCCACCATAGTAAGAGTACCCAATTGTTTTTTAGTTTTTAGTTTTTACTCTTTGTTGCTAAATATAATATAAACAATATATCATTTGGGTTGGGGTCAAAATCCCGAAAATCGAAATCCCGAAAACCCAAAATCCCGAAATCGAAAATTATATTAAATGAAAAATTTGCGCAAAAATGTAAAATAATTCAGTTTTGGAAATTTAGGAAAATTTCTGGATTTTGGCCATTCGAAATTTTGGGTTTTCGGGATTGTGGGTTTTGGGGATTGAGGGTTTTCGGGATTGAGGGGTTTCGGGATTATGTCCGTCTCCCCTTTTAAATAGCTAGTAATTTTAAATATTTTTTTGTTTGAATAAATTAACTTAATAATAATTTTTTTTATTACTATAGGTAGGGTTAAAAAAGCTGCACATATACAATTTATGTTAGAAACCTTAAAATGGGTTACCATTATTTATAGGACAATTATGAATGTATTTATTTGTATTTAAAAAAATGTTTATAAATTAATGTCAATATGTTACATATAAGGGTTTCAAATCATTTAATAATTTGCCAAATGACTTAAAGTCTGAAAAAACTTTATAGCATTTAAAAAACTTTAAATGTTAAAACTTATTATATTTAATTACCTTGTTGTTGTTCTCTTTTTAACTAGTCTTAAGTTAAAATTTTTTACTAATAGATGAAGATAAAAGAACAACGTTTTCATTTTGTACAAACGTTTTTATTTATTAGGAACAGTTCTTATACTGTGGTTGAACATCCTAATGAAAAGCCGGTAGGTAAAGTCAGATTTTTCTTTTAGAAAACTCGATATCCACCCACTTTTCTACCAAAAAGTCTTACCACCTTTATAAAACTCTTAAGATTGTTCGCTTGAATTTTTTGCATTCTTCACTCGGAAGACGTTTAACCTACCAATTTACTTAAATACGTAATATTTTATTTTTATAAACAAAGGTACAAATCTTAAAATATAGAATTAAAGTTAAAAGCACATGGCACATTCAAACCTCAATAAAACATTTTCTTAATTTAAAAAAAAAACTTAAATTTATTGACTTTGAGTTTGATTTTTTGGTAAAACTTAATATTTGTTCTTATTCTTTTTTTTTGTTGAGATTCATCTTATTATGGCACAATAATTTTATTTTATTTTATATATATATAGGAAGGTAATGGTAAATAATGTATTTGTATGTTCTAAATTTAAAATCAGTCACTCAAATCTATTTCTAGTTCCAGCTAAGCACTCAATTGCAATCACTGTGCGTTCCAAAAGATTTAAAAGTCTTTTCTCCCGTTCCTCCATGCGTTTAAACATTTCTTCGTCACGGCGTTCTCTGCGTTTTAAGTACTCAATAAGTTCATAGTTGGTGCTATCACCATCTGTAGATGTCGATGTCTTCCGTTTACTCTTTGAAGATCTGCTTGAACTTTCTGAAATGTTATCGGTATCGACAATGACATCGGGGTGTAAAAGTGTTGGATCTATGTTATGAGGATAAAAATTATGACTCCTGTAAAAAAAAAGAACATACAATAATAAATATAATATAACTCATACACCACAGTTACTAAATTTAAGAACTGTATCTAAACATACATTGCAGCTTTAACTAAAATACTATCTTACCCATTATAGTCACATGGAACTAGTGTTATGTCATCTGGGTTAAAATCGTTGTCTGATATCGGTTCGTGCCTGGAAATGCTTAACAATTAAAAAATTAACTAAAACAAGTAGCAACGTCATAAACCTTACTTCACTGCTGTGGATTCCGAACTCGAGGGTTTCTTGTCATGCTGTGTATCCTGCACCCCATTACCGTTACGGCTATAGTCTGTTCTGAAGTTTTTCTCCCGTTCTCCATCCTCATAATCATTTAGCTGAGTTTCTACAAAACTATTTGCCATATACCGTTCCATCTTTCCATTTGTATGTTCATCGATGCAATTGCTTTGTTGAGCAGCCGCGGCCTCTTTAGCTAATAGTAAATTCAATGCCGCCGCTCTCCGTCGATGATAATATGAAAGTTCTTCTTTGGCTCCAATTTGTAAACGTTTACCATTCGAACCCCAGGTTTCACCCCTTTGATCTTCGATCTCCTTAAATAAGTACATATAAGGCCAATTCCGTCGCACATGCTTTTCTGGATTTTTTTTCAATTGTGTATAGATTTTTTTGAGATTCTCATATCGGTTGCAACATTGTTTTGCTGAACGTTTTCGAGTGCTAAAGCGATTTAGGATTTCTGCAACCATTTCCCAGACACTTGCATGATTCTTTCGATTTGACTGAAAGGCACTTTGGATTCTTTCTGATTTGACAATATTTAAGAGTGCTATTGACTCTGGTACATTAAAGTAGCTCTCAGGAGTTCTGGGTGCCCTTTGATGCTGACTAGTTGTTGGAGTTTTGGTTTCCTACAATGAATATAAAAAAAACAATCTGAAGGTATTTATTTCAACATTAAATGAATTTCGAAATTCAACTGAAATATTATACAATCTTGATCTTTTTAACACTTTGTCAAAATCCAATTAACGTACTTTTTAATCTTAAACAAGATGAATAAGTATTTCATATCGATTGGGTTATATATTAACACTGCTCTTATGAAAAGCTTTTATATTGTCGAACCTGCCTTTAACTTTCAAAATTGTAACAGTCCTTGTCAAAATGAGTTAATGGGAATTGACAATTGAAAACTGAACGCATTATTTAAATATGACAATTACAAGATGCATTGTGGATCCACCCTTTTTTCTCTTTTGACAGATACAGATTTGCAGAACTTCAAAGAAAACAAATAGTAAAACTAACAGTACTAAAGGTTTGTCATCTTTTATTCTTATGTTAATATGAACTAGAGTTTTTGAATGGTTAACCAGAAGAAAAAATGACAAGAGTGAAGTGTCATTTTATTTCAATTTCAATTATTAATCGTTTCATAACGATTAACACTGTCAACAAGACGATGTGCTTGCAAATGTTTCTAAAAAGCTTGTTTGCTTTTGAAGAGTTTGATTTTGGTGTTTTCAAATGGTTTGTTTCTTCATTTATGTAATACATAAATCACACCATACTTTTTATTAAAAAAAAGACCAAACCTTTCTAATATCATCCGTAATTGATTGATATAAACAAAATAAAATCCTACAGCCACAATTGATTAGAAGATCACATGTCATTCGTCTCTAATTAGAGCTTAACATAACATAGAAAAAGAAAACTTCTAAAGAAATTACATACCATTGTTAAGTTGGATCCATGGAATGTATGTACATAGTTCAATTAAAAGTTCAAGTAACCTTAACTGATCAGCCCACGTCTGACGTACTTGAGTTAAATATTATTTTTTTTTTAAATTTGAAATCAGTTGAATGATAAGAGTCTTTGGGAGTGTCGGTTGGAGATTTTACTTCTTCTAAAGATTTAAAAGAACGTAATGAAGTACCTAGTTTTTCTCAGCGTTTTTCATCAATTTACCTCTAAAATTTTTCAAATCGATTCCTCTCGTATTGTTAAGGGGAAGAAAAAGTAAATTGGTACAGATTATTCACCACTTCACCAGATAACTTTAAATAATTTGTATTTAATTTTTGACTAACTGTCATTTTGTGCAATAACTGTATTAGGTCAGGAAGAAGCCAGCAGAATTTTAATGTAATTTCTAATTTTCGCAATACCTACACAATTTAAAAAAATCGTGTTTAGTGAAAATGCTTATAAAAAATAAGATACATATTAAATATTTTACTTAAGGAAGAAACCTCAAGAGGATGCTCATAACAAATAATGCAAGTCGAAGATAAATTAAATTCTTCAAAAATTTGTCAACTTCTTTTATTAATTAATCAAATAATACGTGTTCACAGAGTCCAAAAGTTAGGATCTTTGCTAGTCCTGGAAATTGTACTCAAATCAACTCATTTCTTTACAAAATTGCTAATACATAGTCCTGCCAATTTTAAACTAGATATTTGTTTGTTAGAAGTCGTTTCTGGCCAACTCCTGAAAACAGACTAGGACCTGGTTATAATACCAGTTATTAGTACTCGAACCTAGTGATTCTTTACAGAAAATATTAAGGTATAGTTACTGTATACTAATTAAAACTAAAACTTAACCGAATATGGCTGTCAAGCAGGATGATGATCCATTCAACATAGACGACGAAACCCAACAATCCCGTCCTCCCCCCCACCTTGAACGAAGTAAAGATTGCCATATCTAAGCTGAAGTCTAATAAGGCCACTGGAGCAGATGGCTTGAATTCCGAGCACTTTAAAGCAGCTAGAGATAAGTTGGTTAGGACCATGCACCAACTTATCTGTAAGCTATGGTCGGAGGAAAGCATGCCCGATGAATGGAACCTCAGTATTGTTTGCCCGATCCTGAAAAAAGGAAACCCTCTAAACTGCACCAACTTTAGAGGAATGAGTCTACTTAACATCGCCTATAAAATCTTCTCTGCCGTAATATGTGAACGTCTAAAGCCCATTGTCAACAACCTGATAGGTCCTTATCAGTGTGGTTTTAGACCAGGAAAGTCCACAGTCGATCAAATATTCACATTACGGCATATCCGGGAAAATACCCAAAAACACCATATCGACACCCGCCATCAGGGACGAGCTGTATAGAGCGATGTCTAGTTTTGGCATCCCTGCTAAACTCATCCGTTTGTGCAGGATGACTATGGAGAATTCACGCTGCTCCATAAAGTTTCGAAACAACTTAACAGAACCTTTCGATGTCAAGAAAGGTTTTAGACAAGGTGATGCGCTGTCATGTGATTTTTTTAACATCGTGCTTGAAAGAATAGTGCAGAGCTCACACGTCAACACTAGAGGCACTATCTTTCAAAAGTCTGTCCAATTACTAGCATATGCTGATGACATTGACATAATCGAAAGAACTCAGCGTGATGTCAATGGGACTATTGTGAGTATTGAGGCAGAAGTGGCAAAAATAGGTTAAACGGTTAATGAGGGCAAAACAAAGTACATGCTGTCGTCAAGAAAGGACATGCAACACCGACGTCTTGGTCAAAACGTCACCATCGACAGACGTAACTTTCAGGTAGTCAAGGTCTTCGTCTACCTAGGCTCCGCTGTAAACGCAGGAAAAAACAAAACGCAGAATAACTCTTGCTAACCGCTGTTTCTTTGGACTAAGAAAGCAATTGAGTGGTAAAGTCCTCTCTCGAGGGACCAAAGTGTTGCTATATAAGACCCTTATCAAATGACAAAAGCGGATGGAAGCACCTTGGGTCGGTTCGAGAGAAAAGTTTTTCGTGTGATCTATACGGTCCCGTATGCATCGAAGGGGAGTGAAGGAGAAGATGGAACGACGAGCTGTACGGGCTGTACAGCGACGTAGACCTAGCCAGAAGGGTAAAAGTCCAAGAAACCAATGCTCCGGCCGGGAAAGTCTTCGAATCCACACCCACAGGACAGCTTAGTAGAGGAAGACCGCGGATCAGGTGGTGCGACTGTAGCGCACCTTAAGTAAGTAAGCAAGTATACTAATTAAAACTAGATATTTTCTGCTACCGCAAAATCGAGAGTCTACGGCGTTATACTCGAATTAGGGAAATAAATTGAGATTTTTGAGCTGATTTTAGAAATAAGAAATGAGTGTGATTATTTTTAATTATATATTTTTGTTATAATAATATAATTTTTCCTGCTGGCCATTTAGTTTAGTTTCACGATTTTTAAAATATAAAAGGAATAACTAAGGCAATGTTGACTTTTAAGAAAGTTTTCGGGTGTAAAAATTACCATTTCAATTTGTTCTTCGTTTGGTAACGAATGAAATACAACATCACCAGGCGTGGAAAACTTTTTTTGTTTTATACATTTTTTAAGTGCACATTTCCATCAACTTGTAAGTTGAATTATGAAAAAACAAGTGTGTTTCCACGGTGCATCTTTAAAATACACATTATCTTGTTGTAAATCCTTAAAAATAAGGGGTGAAAATGTTTTGCAGAAGGCAGAAGACAAAAGGAACTAAACATTTTTTTTAAAACTCCTTACACATAAGCGTAAGTTTTTTATTGTTTTTCTTTTGATAACACACAATTTTTCAAGTGGCAGCCATTGTTTCATTGTTGGCAAACATATAAACATTATTGAAGGACATAAGCAAACAATATCTGTTCTAACTTTTAATCTAATGCTATATTAACGTGGAACTTGAATTCATTTCTAAGGATCACATTTATTCTGTGTTCAAGAAATATCCTTCAAATAACCAAAGAACAGCTAAGGATTTTGAGCTAGCAAACAAAGAGATGGTTAAGGCGTCATTCCAAAGGACTTGGGTTCAATCCCTTCCTGTGTCACCTAACGTTTTTTTCACCGGGTACTCTCTATAGCAAGGAATTGACAAAGTAATTCTTTTCATGAAAAGTGCTTACTCAAATGAGCCGTTCGGTTTCGTCATAAAATTGTAGGTCCCCTTCATCATTGACAAGGCTCGCACGAAATAATGGTTGAGAGTTGTAAGTATCTCACCCATACCAAAATGAATAACTTTTTGAGAAAGTGTTATACAATATAAGGGTTTCCAATAGGGTTGACCAACTTGCACATTTACAAATTGGTCAGCTTCCCAAATGGTGGGATATTTCATATGGAACCCATTTTTGGCATTTAAAAACTCTACATCATTGGTAGTTTTTGTAGAGACTTAGTGTTTCGAAAATGTTTAAACAAATATTCAATTGAATTAATTACTGAATGTAGTTAAAAAAAATTCATTAAGTCTTTAGATTTCAATTAGATTGATCTTATCTACGTCCAATATACCAATGACAGTTTAGTCATTACAAATATTACTAACATCCAATTACTATAGTAACGCGGTTATACCTACGGTAACTGGTTCAAACGATTAAACTTAATTATTTTTATAAAAGTAAAGTATCTGTGTATATGTAGAATAATGAATGGATTTAACTCATATAAAAATACATATATTAAATATCATTACTTTCCTAAAGTCAACAAATCTATAACCATGTGCGACCGTTCAGTTCAGTCGTCCACAGTTAAAATGTAAAACAAATCTATTCATATCAAAAAGTTCAACGCTGGGTGTCAAGTTAATATACGCGGATAATATATGTTAGAGTAAGAGTATAGTTGCCAACGGCAAGAGTATCTATTAATGTAGCTTCTCTATACCAGCCAGAAGCCCTATTTAAAGAAACTTTAAATTATACCGTTCAAAGTAAATTTATTTCAAAAGAATAAAATAAAACTACCAACTTGATCTTAATCGCATAAGTTCATGTAAAATAAGTAAGTAAAACAGAAAAACAAAAATATGTATGAAAGTATCTTACTCTAGCTATGTAAAGATATTTAAAAATAAAAATTCCTTACCATTGAATAAATAATTTTCTTCGACTGTGATCGAACTGATGTATTCTAACACCGCTACCGTCCGTCGTCGTTGCCACCGCCGTAGTAGTATAATAGTCGAGTCGTATATCAAAGCAATCGACCAACAACCAAATTTAAGTTCTATTAATATTTTTAAGTTAACCTTTAACCTCAACTGCAGAATACGAGTAAAATATCATTGAAAACTATTTCTGCAGATTCAATTCGTAATTCGTACATAAATATTCAACCGCTTGCAAAGCTAAGCAAATATAATACAAGTATCTTATTCCTATAATGGCCAGCCAGATAGATATTTTCGGATACTGATGATGATAATAATGATGATGATGAAGAAGATGATGATGATAGATGTGCAACTGTAACACTATTTTCTTTTTTCACTTTTATATTATCATAGCAGACGAAAACTCATTTCAAAAAATAAATTAAAAATACAGATATTCTCAAAAAAGAACGCAAAATGTGTAAATTCTGATTCTCAAAAGTCTATTTCAAAAAAAGAAAAATTTAAAACGAAAAAAGTGAAAAGTAGAGTAGCTGCGCTACCAACTAAGTACTCGGACGAATGCCAGTTATACACTACTCAAACACAATTTTATTTTTGAAGACGCTCTGTATATGAAGAGTTCGTCTGTGGCAACGGCAGCAGTAGCGGTAGCGGTAGCGGCAGCAAACAGAAGCAACCAACAACCAGTGCCAGCGGTGGTGATGTCGATTCCGATGTCGATGTCGATTTCGATGTCGATGTCGGCCCGCTTGGTTACGATCGTTAGCTCATATCTATCCCCATACCATCAAAGTATCCCAAAAATAACCCCCTACAATTCCATTTGAATAGTTCGGTTCGGGTTCGGATTCGGACTGTTTATAAATATACCCTACGAGCAAAAGAGCTACAAGCTGTATGCAAGCTACGAGCTACGACCGACGGACGAGAGTTTTTCCAGAGCGAAGTCGTCGTTTTTGTTGTTAAAAAATGTGTTGTGTTGAAAATTGAGCGCACCATAAGAGTGTACCGCGAACGGGACTACTCGTAAAATTAATACTATGTTCGAACGATCGTTGTTTGTAGATCGTAGCAGTGTTATTATTACTTTACGGTGCACTTGTAATCGGCGTTGTTCTCTGCTCCACCAATAATAAAGCTGAAGACGGCGCGCGGCGAGTAGAATAAAGTATTCCTTCTCGCGTTGCATGGTATAAACTTGCGGTGACCATATTTCGAGAAAGTATCTACATATTTAATTACTAATAGGTATATATCGTCATAGTTTCAAAGATACAATACAATAAAGATTTGAGGGAAAGTATTTTTGTTTGTAAACTTAATGGTTGTGTTTTGAAGATGCTCAGGGATAGTGACTTGGCGTGTTCTACAATGTTTAAGAATTAAAAATTAAAATGTTTAAACCATTTAGAAGCTTATTTTACAGTACCATTTTGTCTGTACTAACAGAATTGTACCTTGAGACTGACGACATTTTGAAATATCATGTTGTAAAAAATATTTGTTTTTTGACCGTTCGGATGTTGGACTGTTAAAAATTGTCAAGGAAAATGTAAACTCAATTTGGATGTACGATTTTTAAACTGAATTTGGGATGTACAGCTTATGAAAAATCAGGGTCTAGTGACTCAAACAAATTTAACAATTCCTGACATACTCCTACAGTTTTTTGAGTTGAAAAAAAAAATGACGATATGATACGCTCGGAAAGTATGATCGCGTTTCGAACATGTTTGCATCTTAAAATTAGTTAAAAATACCGTATTCGAACGTTTAGTTTGAACAGGGTACGTGATATTTTTCGCAAGATACAATATCCTTTAAGCAAAACTTGTAGGTAAATATCCAGGGATTTAACTCAGACCTCTGGCATATCAGTCCTAGGCACTAACCATTACGTCACGAGCAACACCATTTTTGACTATCTAGGTTTTTGAATAAGGACCTATAGAATAGTGTGCAAACCCTTTTCGAGTAAATAAAAAAAATGAAATTGGGTGGCGCAACAGTCCGTTTGAGAACTAGGGCCTAGTGACAGACAAATCTCAACCATTCCCGTGTGCGAGGACTGTTGTCAGGGATGGAAGGGACCTACAGTTTAAAACCGAATCCAAACGGCAAATTTGAGAAAGCACTTTCATGACAAGAATTACTCTTGGAGAATTTGTCAATTCCTCGGAAGAGGCATTACCCGTGAACAAAAACTTTAGATATCATAGGCAGGGATCGAACCCAAGACCTCTTGCATGACAGTCCAACGCACTAACCATCATGCCACGGGTACTTCGAGTAAAATTGAATTATAAAGTTATACACGGGGAGATTCCGAGCTTTCTTCTTCTCTCGAAAGAATTTTGTAAAGTTTCTCCTAGATTTCAATCCTTTAGTATGGCTTTGAAATTATAGATGCAGAAAAATGATATCATAATCTTTTCAATTAAAGAAAAAACTACTCATATTTTATATAGTTCAGGTTGCTAATATATGTTGCTAAGGATTCAATTATTAATGGAAAATACTACAATAAAGTAAATGGCTGCGAGTGTCAAATATCTTTTTTAATATCAGCTAGATATATCATCGAAAGAAAAAACAACTGATGATTTTGACTTGGACAAAATTAGTTTAAACAAGAGGCAACAAGCCTCACAACACGTCCAATTATGGAATTGTAGTTTTATTGCTTCTGAAGTTTCCTAGTTGCTTAGTTTGTCGTTTTGGTGACACTAAATGAGCCACCAAAATCTAAAGTACTCTTTATAAGATCATTTTTAGAACTGGTACTACAATATCGTGAATGTGTTTATTTCATTTTTTTTGTACTGTAATAATTCATGTTAAATGTTAATAATTATTATGTTTTGTATTTTGTGCGTGTGTTAGGCTATAATAATTGTATTATTTTCTTATTAACAACTATGATGACTCTTTGATCGTAGTTTTACGCTTGCTATAAGCTAAATTCTTTCTTAAGTGTAAAAAAAAAGGTTTGAAATCTTATACAGAGTATTTTAAACCAGATAGTACAATTTGAAACCGTTGGGACATGATACTGTTCGAAATGTAGCAATAAGTAGTTAAAAGTAATAGGAAGCTGCAAATAGAGCCGTGCCATACCCTTCAATCAATTTTTCGATTTCTCTGTACGTGACAATATTTTAAAGCTAAATAAATGTTCCAGTTCTGCCCGATTAAAGAGGATATCATCATTTATGTTGAAAAAATGGGTATTTATGTGAAATAATTATACCTCACGCCAGTCTATAAAAAAGGTTTTAAACATTCAGTTACGAATTATTGTTCTATAGTCATATTATCTGATATTCCTTGATTATTTGGGTTCTTATTCTGCCACATAATTCTGGTGTACCCCAAAGTATTTACCTTGGTACATTGCTGTTTATTTTATTTATTAATGATTTTCCTTCTCTTTTAAAAAATTCTATATTGCTTATCTATGCAGATGTAGTTAACATTTTAAAAACTATTAACTCCATCAATGTTAGTAAAAACCTACAAGAAGATCTAAATCAATTTTGAGAATCGTGCAATAAAAATCGTTTGGATTTAAATATTGACAAATGTAAAACACTATGTTTTGAACGCAAACGTAAATATAATTAATTATGAAAATGTGTTGCATTCGTTACGTTTGAATAGAGGATCCATTTTTTCCGACCTTTGTGTTGTACTAGACTCGAAATTAACTTTTACTCATAACTTTTATTATATTATAAAAAAAAACCTAACAAAACCCTTGGTTATGTCATAAGATTTTTCCGAAATCCATAATTTATATAAATTCTGTATGTTTCTTCTGTTAGGTCAATTCCTGACTATGCTTGTGTTGTATGGGCTCCATAAGATTCCATTGACATTGATAGAGTAGAAAATATTCAAAGTGTATTTTTTAAGATTGTGTCTTCGTTTTTTCCCCTGGTCAGACATACTTAAATTCATTAAAAGGCTTTGCTTTATACATCTCAAAACTCTTTTTGTAGTCACAAAGAGTATTTTCAATTCTGTTTTATAACTGTTGTCCATTTATTCCTTCTTGATTGAATTTCAATCTGAGTCAGGCTAGCTCAAAAAGATATTTTGATCGAACTAAGGCGTTATTAGTCCTCTTGATCAATTAATCAGTAAATTTAAAAATTCTCTATTCTCGTTGACTCTACAAATTACAATCTGAAAAATTTGAATTAATTTGTAAAATAAATATTTGCCCTTAAGAAAGAACTAAACCCTCTTCTTTCCGATGTTCCGAGATTTCATTAAAAATACACCTACTACCCTTAAATTTAAGGGAGCATGGTCACCGTATTAACATACTATTATTTTTGTATTTTTCATTATTGTTTTTTTTATATACAATAGTTTTTACTAAACATATGCAAAGGCTACTCTCTACCAAGATTACAATATTCTGAGACTTCAACCCTGTTTTTTTCTACTATTATCATCATTATCATTTTGATGTAAACTGGGTTATCTGATGTGTCATATGAACGGAGAAATTCTTAGTCGATGATGCGGTAGCGGTCTTGGGCTGCTTCAAGAATACCCTATAGGCTCTTTATTGTTTTTTCTTTTTTTTTTTGGTTTTGGGTATTTTTAGAATCATCACTCCACTGGATCTCCCTAAAAGTGAAAACATAATAAAGATCACTACGATTTTCAAACCATATGGTGAGTCAATGAGAAATCATCGTCTTCATATTTCTTCATTTTAAATCTCGCATAGATGAAAATTCAGTTGTGTACGAGTAGTATTCGGCTCGTATATATTTACGTGTTTCAATATCGGAAAAGATATTTTCTTGTTTTGTTGTTATTTTTGAAAAGCGTATGCGCAATGGATTTCATCCTATTCCCATTAAGAAGGCATATAGCGAGGGATGAAGTTATAAATGACAGTAAAAATGCACATTGTGGGATCAACAGAGGTTACTCATGTTTATTCTAGATCAGCATTCAGCATGCTACGTATAAGCTAACGCGCGCATCTCGAAATCAAATACAAAAACGAAAACCTCATTCCATTTCAATTGCACAACATGAACGCTGTTTAGGTTATATTAGCCTGTAAAGATACATTTTGTTAGTAAAATGTATTTTTTTTTCTGATTTGTTTTTGTTTTATCGGCTGAAAATAGATTTTTATTTTTAACATGGTTCATCTAAGTTGAGATATTCGTTAACTCGTCGTTGTCGTTTATTGTCGTTAGAGAAAAGAGAATACCCCTAAGTTTGAAGCCAAAATAATTGTAAGAAATTTTAGTTCGATATACTTTTCTGATATTTACAATGAAGTAGGTGTAATTTTATTAGGATTTAAATATTTTGATTGTATATAAATTAGTGATCTGATTAGTTTGATTTATGATTATTAAAAATAAAAATAAAATAAATGATACTGTAACAGACTGTTGTATTCTACTTTTATTATTCATATTATCAAATCATTTTACGATTTTTGTATGCAATTCAAGACATTCAAAAAAATAATTGAAAACTTTTTGTATTCGATTGTATTTCAATGCTTTTTCTAAGGTTTCTGATTGCTTTAGTTCGAATCCAACTTCAAAATCCTTTTATAATTCGAGTTTTTTTAGTTTTTAAGTTTGAGTGATCCCTTACAACTTGAATATCGTTATTTTCAGTATTTAACTAATTTTTTCAGAGAATCCCTATTAGTTATAAGTCTTTACATGCCATGAAGCATTAATGCTAAAACGGTTCTAAGCAGAAGAACGCAAAACGGTGTTAAGAAATGTTTGATCTTATTACGAATTCGTATTCTTATGGTTATAACATCAAGTTTTTGGAAAAAAAAAACATTTTTAAAATCAGGTATTTATGATTTTGAGCATATATAGCTTAAATCGGAGTTTTGAATCGGAATCAGTGCTGAAAACTAAAATGAGTCATTCAAATACATTGGGGAGGTTTTTTAAAGCTTAAGATAGCGTCAAATGAAGACCCAGAAGTTATCTCATAACTATTGAGAAATTACGAAAACCAATTAAGATACTTAAATATTTTTAGATGTGTATAGTTAAAGATTTGTTCTTTGCAAAAACCATCATGCGCTTTATTTTTAAGGGATATGTTTTATTTCAAATTACCCTTAAAAAAACATTTTTGATTGCCTTCAGCATTTTTAAAATGGCATATTTCAAAAACATTGAGATCTTAATGTTTTAGAAAAGTTTCGTTTTGCCCCAGGCAAAAAAAAACCTAATTCTGTCGACTAGTGTTATATTTGCTTAAACAACTGATAATGTTTCTTAAATTGGATTCATCTTATTTGTTTTTTTAAACTGCAGGATCTTTTATTTTAAGTTTCGAAAGTAAATCTTATTTCTTTATTGTAATTCTATTCATTCTGTTGAAAGTAATCTAAAGCAATCTCCAACATTTTTTTGGAAATTTATAAATACTAAACGAAGTACTACTGGATTTCCAACAACTATATTTTTTGGTAATAATAAAACCAGTGATCTGAAAATGATTGTAGATTTTTTTGGACAGTTTTTTGAAAGTATGTATAACTCTTCTACATCTTCAACCATAAATTATCAATATATTAATCCCTTGCCACTGATTAACTTAACTGGCATTGAAGATGCTTTGCTTAAACTTAAACCAAAAAAACTGCAGATATTTTAGGATTATTCCCTAATGTTTTTCGTCATTGTACAAGTTCTCTTTCTGTTCCGCTATTACATCAATTCAATGAATCAATTTCCAATGGTATTTTCCTGAATGAGTGGAAAGTCTCTATCATTGATCCGATTTTTAAATCTGGATCAAAAAACTTAGTAACGAACTATAGACCAATAACTAAGCTACCTGTTGTTCCAAAGCTTTTAGATAGCCTTGTTCAAGGTAAATTTAAATCTATCACAAAGCAAAATTTAAGTAAATATCAACATAGTTTTTGAAAAGGTAGATCTACTAATTCTAATCTAGTAGAATTCACAAATTTTGTCATTAATACACTGGACAATCGAAAACAAGTTCATGTGATTTATACAGATTTTATAATACTGAACAAATTAAAAGTAGGTACACTTAATTCTTTTGTCATTTTTAACGCCATTCTGATAGGAACTATGTATGTATATGTCAAGTTTTGCATTCGTGTAAAATTTCGAATTCGAGATTTTAATCAAACATGATATTATTTGAATAAGCTCTTAATCGCTTTAACAATATTTGATTATCAAAAGTGTAATTTTTGTTTGTTTGGATTTTTAAAAAAATATCGATTTTTTTTTTAAATTCTATATCTCAAAAAATGGGTTAACATTTTTTTACTAAATTCAAATACAGAGCGTATATTTACAATCACTAAACAACTACATACAAAAACTATTTTTGGAACAGTATTGAAAAATTTTATATATGAGAAATTAATTTAAAAAAAACGCTCGAACGATTTTCAAACAAAAAAAATTGAAAAATCAAAGGTTTTTCGATTTATAAAATGGTATCAATGGTATTTAAGACAAACTTTTTTTTCAGGTAAAATTTTGAATCTTAAAATAGGTTTATTTTTAAATTATTTTAACTGCATTAAATGTAACCCCCGCCCATCTTACCAGATCAAATCATATGCATGAGCCCGAAAGAGCGTATTATTTTGTCAAAATTTCAATAACATTCTTATTTTTTATTTATGTATTTTTATAGGTAACTATAACTAATTGTAAATACCAACGATGCCCGTGTAGTGCCACTGCATCGGATTAACGAATATGATGTATTTAATCAACAATCTATTTTAAAGTGTGTATCAAGAAGTATTATCTTGGTACCTTTGTAGCTATGATTTTAAGATATTATTCTTTAAGAATAAGGTTGTCTCACACATATTTTACTTGCCTTCGCCTATATAAAAGAATAAATACTAAGTACAAGTTAAAGAAACGGGCCAGGGTGAGTATATGTATTTTCTATTTGAATCACTTTTTCAACGTATACCTACAAAGGTATACTTGCGCTTGCGTGTCATTTCATAACTAAACGCATAAGAGCCTGACTGTAAACAACACATGAATAGCAATTTCTTGTACCTGTTTGTATGCTTATTTTTTTAAACTTTAACGAAAAAAATAAACTGAACGTAATAACTCCATGTTTGCGCTGAAAACTTGTAGGAAAGAAGGAACGCGATTGGATTGCAGTAAGAACCTTCTACCTACTAATAACATTCCTTCATTGTCGTCATAAATATGGCTGAGCACTACGATTAACTTTTCTTTATTCGTTTAAGACACATACCTAACTATACAAACAATAAGCGATAGCTTTACAATTTAAACATACACGTTCTTCCTCTTTCTTTTCTTCAGATAATTTATTTTCCATCCTGGTTCTTCCAATATGCAATTAAAATAAAGCTATCCAAAGGAAAAAGCTTTGAATGAACTAGTTGAATACACAAAGAATTGTTTATGTTATGTTTCGGGATGAGTTGTGTCTTGGGATGAATCACACGTTTTTTGACAAATCAAATTGCATTTATGTATATCTTTAAAGACAAACTTATCTTACATGTATATTTTATAATCTTATATATGTACTTTTTTAAGCAGACTCTTTACATAAAGGAGCAAGTTCGTGCGACCCAGTCGTGCATTTTATTTTTCTTTAAGTCAGTAGTCGGTCTTTTATTTTAGATATGCATCAACAAGAAAAGATCTAGGGTCAGCTTCATTGAATCATAAACTCGTATAAAACACAAGACATTCAATATTTATAATTAAGTTAAAATAGGCATCACCTCATGTTTTATATAAATAAATAGGTAATTCAACCCAAATTTTCCATTTCCCTATCCGACCATCCGGTTGATACTCCTAAATAGCAGGTAAAAAGGTAGTGGTTATTTGAGAAGAAATCAAGAGATCTTAAATCAATTCTTTTACCTATTGAGCATGGACGATTTTAAAAACTCAGCATGCAATAGTTTGTTTCAATGCAATAGAAAGTTTTTTTGTTTTCTTTTTGTAATAAGTGTGTATATTAATTAGGAAGTGCTACAAGAAGTTTTTTAATTTTTTTATTTTTCTCAAAACTTAGAACTTATGAATGCTAAACTGGCCAAATTCTAGAATTTGATGGGCGGACTACACAAGATTCACACTTTTCCTTCAATTGATTCAAATAGTATGTTTTTCATGGCAAATAAACTGGAAGAAACAATAGTTTTAAAATTCAGAAAAATTATGAACAAAACACAAAAAACTAAACTCTGGCTTTCAATCGGGGAAGTCACAACATTGCCATATATTTCGACATTTTGTACATAAGGGCCTAATAATCGTATTTAATGCCTTTGAAACACAGCTTAAGAAAATTCTATCTTAACCTTATACATATTATAAAGGTAAACATTCACAGTTTTTGTTTCTCTTCGATATAGGCTTCACTCAAAAAAGACCTTTTTGATTCAAAATGTCCGCAAAATTGAAAATCTCGTAGCGATAAAATGCACTGAAATATCCAAATAGATCCTGCAAGCTGTCAGGCTGTCAGACTTCTTGAATTCGCAGAGTATAAGAGGTACGGCCTTGCCATTTTTACAGAATTACCATTTAAAATTACTTATTTAATCAATTTTGGAAATGACCCAAACTTAACTAATAAACCAGAATGAAGCAAAAGTTGAGTTTTAGAAATTGTGTACATTTTATTTTCAAATGCAATTCGAGTTCGTGTAAAGCAATTTCAAAACAGTCTTTTAGTTGCTAGTTTTTCAAGATTTCAAACCAACAATGCTTTAAATCATGAAACATAAATTACATCACAACATCGATCTCTAATCCTTTTTAAATGTGTTTTCTTTTTTAGATAGACTTTTTTACAATAATTAAATGGAATTCTCTTTCAATGTTTTCAATTATGGAAATACCAAATGAATCAGATATTTCAATCTTTGAAAATTTACGATTTATTTAATATCTGATTCAAAGTTTTTTTCTTATTTAGTTGCTTGGTAAGGTTATTAAAAATGTTCGGGTAATAGATAACCAAATGATCTTAACTTTACGTCTACCAATATATCCTTAGACTAAAACTTCTCAAAATTTTGATTTAATAAAATAACTATTTCTTCAAGTTTAGGCAACAAAGGTCACTGAATTTTATTACTATTATAAATTATTATCAATGAATATTTAGTTTTTCCATTTTGCGCTGTACTTAAGGAATAATCAAGTCTTAAGATTTCGATGTATCTTAATAATAAACATATCTTACTGTTTATACATATTTATATGCTGAAACATAAAAACGTCCTTTCTAATAAAATGAAATAACACGAACATATACTTGAATGGATTTAATGTAGGTATAGGTAAGTATGTAAGTAAAATATTTGTATATTTATTCAACTCAATTTTTAACATCTTTAGGAATGTCAACACTCAAATCAGCAATGATATATGCCGTCGAAGCAAACAAAGCAACACAACGGTCCAAACTATCAGGATCCTCAACCAACATCGTATCGCCATCTGTGTGATGGAACCTGAAAAAGGAAACATAAACCAATTTAAACAGAAAACTTTACAATTTGATGATAGGAAACCAAAGTAGTTAAACCTCGTAATGTTGATTATCTGCCTACAAAGAAATAGATTTTTAGAACAAATCTTTTATCCTTTAAAACATAAACATTTGTTATATATGTCAATAAAAATAGTTTCTTGAAATGTCTACATCTAATTCGTATTTTCGGAGATATTAGTCGTTGAAGGTTGCTTATCATTGAACTTCCATAAATTGTCGAATCAAATTTAAAGAAATATCAAAAACAAATTTATCGATTCATCCAAAAACACTCTATATGGAGATATAAATCTTTCGTACGTATCACCCTCCAAAACCCATTTGTTTACATTGTTGTATTTGTAATGTGGACGAATTCAACGAGGAAAATTGACGTCTTTTCACGCATACATAGAATCAACTACTGAGTTTTTAGGCGGGAAATTTTATAAATTAGAGGAGAAATCATACGCATACTTAAATGAGTATATGAGTCCCATTTCCGGTTTAGCTTGTAGGCAAACCAATATGGCTACCGAGGATTTATATCTTTACTAGAGTGTTTTTGGATTCATCTGTATCATTCGATTTGACATCGTTAAATTTCTTTCTAAAGACCGTGTTTAAAAAAAATTTCTCGAGTTATGACAGATAGACCAACCGCCAGCGAGTCTTTAAATCTAAGATTAAGTTCGTACGTCAATAAGTTCAGGTTACCATTTATTATCGTCCATATCTCAACAACCAATAGATACATATATCGAACTCAAATAAATGTTGTTATACAAGTAATGATGTTCAAATGGTAGACATGTGCATTTAAGAGGACACAACCGTCCACAGGTTTTTCTCAAAACCCACCTCTGTCTATCAACTCCTACTCTCACCTCCCGTGGCGAACATCGGGTGCATAGTACCTCTACTGGAGATTGGGTTCCAACCCTAAGTTGTTGGGGGCAGCAAACGAGAGAGGAAAGAGAGGTGTCCTTACTAAGGCACATCTCCTTATCCAGACGGCAGCGGAGGAATTCCCGAGATGGAATCAACGGTGGCGTCTACCATCCCAATAAGGTTGAACTACTTAGTGAACACCTTATAGGGCTTTTTCGACTTATTCGGAGCCCAGGCCTATAAGGATATAAGGAGAGGTTTTATCCGGCACTCCATCCTTGGAGTATTACTTAGGATCTGGCCCTCCAGGTTGGAGGTTGTGCCGGGTGTCGGGGGTGACTTCCTGGCCACATAAAAACTTCATAGTTGCGAAGCACCAACAAGCCTCGGATACGGACGGATTTACTGTTGACAACCTACGCAAACGAATAAAGGACAATGAACTTCGGATATGCACGTGGAATGTTAGGTCCCTTAACAGACCACGTGCTGCCGAAGAATAAGCGGAGGCCCTAGACTGCTATAAAGCAGACATCACCGCCATCCAGGAAATACGATGGGATGGACCGGGCAAAAAGAGGATGAAAAACTGCGATATTTTCTATGGTGACTGCTACCACGAAAACCAACAGCGCTTATTTGGATGCGGCTTCGTCATTGCAAGCAAGAAGTCTTGAGCTATAGGTGCATCAATGAGCGCCTCATGACCATACGCATCAAGGCTAAATTCGGCAAAATTAGCCTGATATGGCGCGCACGCCCCCACAGACGAGAAACACGACTACACCAAAGATATGTTTTTTCGAAATCTTAGACAAAACATATGAACAGTGTCCTAGCTATGATATTAAAATTTTCCTGGGCGATTTTAATGCCAAGCTAGGAAGGGAAGACATCTTTGGTGGATTAATCGGGAAGAACAGCCTGCACGACAACACTTCCGACAGATTCAGGCTCATACATTTTGCTGCGGGGTGAAACGTCATGGTAGTAAGTACGCGTTTTCCTCACCTTAACATCCACAAAGGAACTTGGAATTCTCCAGAAGTCAACCAGATTGACCATATTGCGATCGACGCCAGACACACTTCCAGCATCATGGATGTACGAACTTTCCGAGGAGCTAACATTGACTCGGACCACTACCTCGTTGTAGCCAAGGTAGCACTTCGGGTTTCCAGACCCAAGGAAAAACAGGGAGGTACGGCTACACTCGCCAGAGATCGCCAAATCCTTTTCGCCAACACAATGTATCGAAAACCAGTGGCAACATTGCCAAGATGCAATCTGAGAAGTCGCCTCCGATGTGCTGGGTTTTAAGCAGCCACCAAGGAACCCCTGGTTTGATGAGGTATGTCGGCAGGCAAATGCAGCCAAACAACAGGCACTCAAAGCGGCGCTGCATAAAAGGACGAGGTCTGCTCATGAGCTCTATGAGCAGAAGAGGTGAGAGGAACACCGACTTCTCAGAAAGAAAAAGAGAGGGCATGAGAAACGTGCGGTCGAAGATGTTGAGAGGTTTCAAAGCAGGAATGAAGTTCGAAAGTTTTATGAACAGTTGAAACGAAATTCACAGGTACATAAACCTAGAACCGAAGGCTGCAAAGACGAAAGTGGAAATATCATAGTGGAACCGCAGTCAATGCTGAGGATATTGAAGTGCCACTTCTGCAGACTGTATTACGGCGACGACGAACCGAATACCGCTGTCAGGCAGAATGATGATCCATTCAACATAGACGACGAAAGCCAACAATCCCATTCTCCCGACTTAGACGAAATAAAGATTGCCATATCTAAGCTGAAGTCTAATAAAGCCGCTGGAGCAGATGGCTTGAATGCCGAGCTCTTTAAAGCAGCTGGAGATAAGTTGGTAAGAAGCATGCACCAACTTATCTGTAAGATATGTCCGGAAGAAAGCATGACCGATAAATGAAACCTCAGTATTGTTTGCCCGATCCTGAAAAAAGGGACCTTCTAAACTGCACCAACTATAGAGGAATCAGTCTACTTAACATCGCCTGTAAAATCTTCTCTGCCGTAATATGTGAACGTCTAAAGCAAATCGTCAACAACTTGATAGGTCCTTATCAGTGTGGTTTTAGACCAGGAAAGTCCACAGTCGATCAAATATTCACATTACGGCAGATCCTGGAAAAAACCCAAGAATACCAAATCGACACCCACCATCTTTTCATCGATTTCAAGGCCATATATGACAACATATAGAGGGACGAGCTGTATAGAGCCATGTCAAGTTTTGGCATCCCTCCCTGTGCAGGATGACCATGGAGAATTCACGCTGCTCCATAAAGGTTGGAAACAACTTGACAGAACCTTTCGATATCAAAAAAGGTTTTAGACAAGGTGATGCGCTGTCATGCGATTTTTTTAACATCGCGCTTGAAAGAATAGTGCAGAGCTCAAACGTCAACACTAGAGGCACTATCTTTCAAAAGTCTGTCCAATTACTAGCATTTGCTGATGACATTGACATAATCGGAAGAACTCAGCGTGATTTCAATGGGGCTTTTGTGAGTATTAAGGCAGAGGCGGCAAAAATGGGTTTAACGGTTAAGGGCAAAACAAAATACAACACCGACGTCTTGTTCAGAACTTAACCATTGACAGCCGTAACTTTGAGGTAGTCAATTACTTCGTCTACCTAGGCTCCTCTGTAAACGCAGAAAACAACACCAGCGCTGAGATCAAACGCAGAATAACTCTTGCTAACCGCTGTTTCTTTGGACTAAGAATGCAATTGAGTGTTAAAGTCCTCTCCCGAGGGACCAAAATGTCGCTATATAAGACCCTTATCATCCCCGTCCTGATATACCGTACAGAAGCATGGACATTGACAAAAGCGGATGAAAGCACGTGTGATCTACGGTCCAGTATGCTTCGAAGGGGAGTGGAGGAGAAGAAGGAACGATGATCTGTACGGGCTGTACAGGGACGTAGACTTAGCCGGAAGGGTAAAAGTCCAACGACTAAGATGGCTGGGTCACGTAGAGCCCATGGAAACCAATGCTCTGGTTAGTTTTAGAAAAATTCAATTAACAAACATAACAACAGAAAACTAAAAATATGTGGTTTTCGAATCAAGTAAATAGTAGGATAACGAAGAAAGATATTAATTTCAAATTGTTGTGTATTTTGTCATACAAAATATTGTTTTGAATATTTTGTAACAATTTTCGCAAAAAGCGTATGGGAATTCGTCAGTGTGGGTCGCATATATGTTAAATAGATTTATAAATGCAAACATTTAAATTTTTTTAGGAAACTCTAATTTATTTGTTTTTGAGCCAAAAACTTTACCTTTTACAAAGAGGATTTAGCGATTCGAGCCCTTACCTTAAATTATTTCAAGGGTAAAGAAATGTTAAAAAATAACATAAACAACAAATCAAACGTTAAATAAGGTTACTGTTGGCCTTTGAAACAACTTCTGGTGAAAGTTAAAGATAAACATTGCGTGCAAGGAATGTATTTACTGGTGTATGAGTCTAGTAATCCGCGTATAAATATAAACTTTTTGTTATTTTTCTTTTGCAATTTTGTATGTTAGAATTACTATTTAAAATTTACTATTTATATCAGCATAGTGCTTACCAAAAATAACGCTCATTTTTGTTCAACAATGATGCTCCTGGAAATCCACGATCAAGCCATACTGAAATATCAGGTCCTCCATCTGCTGGGGTTGCAAATTGGGTTGCATTAAGAGGAGCCATCAAGCTAAACCAAAAAACAATAACTTTTTATTCTTCGAGGGCAACAAACTAATTTCTAAAAATAATACCTTAATACTTCTTTGAAAATACATTCGGCATCCTTATTTCCTGTGAAGTCCAATCCAACCGGATCAAATGTCCCGGTATCTGATTCAATAAAGAAATTAAATTCCTCAAGTTCGTTTTCCTTGTGTTGTTTAGCATATTCCTTAGCTCCATAATAACCATATTCTTCAGCTGTCCACAATACAGATCGAATAGTACGTTTTGGTCTTAAGCCCATATCTTTTAGGAATTTCACTGCTTTCCATGAAATGAAAGCTCCGCCTCCATCATCCATAGCTCCTACACCAACATCCCAACTGTCTAAGTGACCAGATAGAATAACAACAGATCTTAAAATTACAAAAACAACATTGTTAATGCAAAATATTCGTATATCGGATAGAATCCGATGAATGAGTTAGGAGAATAAGTTTACTTATTGGGGGAAGTTGTTCCTTGTAATTCAGATACGGTATTTCGTGAGATGACAGGTTCTAAGTTATAGTCCTCCATTTCTAGACGAATTTGAACATTTTCTCCTGATAAAAAAAAAAAGAAATAACGTTTATGATAGAAAAAAAGTTTTTGAATTTTATAATTCCCACAATTTTGTACAAACTCCGAACCTTCAATTCTACTTAACAAAATCTTACCTTCATTATACAACCGCCAAATCATTTCAGCATCTTCAACCGTTATACATGCTGTAGGTATTTTCTTAACTCCTTGAGCGTAATTTTGTGATCCAGTGTGCGGCGATGCAATTGAGAATGGTGTCGCTGAACGTATAAGAGCAGCAATAGCACCTTTTTTCGAGGCTTCACTAGCACCGGAACTTCTGTAGCGAACTGTTGCTCCATATCCTTGCCAGGTTGGTGCAAACACAACTATTTTTCCTTTAACCTTTTAAAAAAATATTATCATTGATGAAAAATGGCAAAATAAATATTTAAAAGATGACCCAAAATTTAAACAAAATTTTATTTTATCCTCATTTGTGTTTGAAACCAAACAAACATATTTTGACAACTCAATATAAACATTTTTATAAAATAAAACAATGCACTTGAAAACAGTGTTTCGAAAATAGTAAACGTTTGTCAGTTATAGTTGGAAACATATGACTTTTAGATTTAAACTATAATCATTTCTTAGGTGTTTAAACATATTTTAAGTTGAATATCATTAATTATCAATTCAGCTCCCCTGATTTTTTCAAATGCTCTATTTAATATTCAAAGAGAGTTCGAGCTGTAATCTTGTAAATTGCTCCTATTTTACAATTTTTTTAGGTTGAATGCTGCCAAATTGTTTTTTGTCTGTACAAACTCTTCACAATGGCGTCAAATTTGTATGTTTACTTTAATTCTGGGACATCCTTTATTTATTTAAAAAAAATAAAAGTATTAACCTCTGAGTCGGGTAACTTTTGTAACTCGTCAAATGTTCGTACAGCTACAACTTCTCCGATAATTCCACCTCTGGGTGTTCCAACAGTTGTACCGAGACCTAATAGTTCAATTTTCGCCTTCCTTGGTTGAACTAGAGTAGCACTTTCGTAACCCCTTTAAACAAATGAATATAAGAATTATGTATCTAATTTATAATGTAGTATTTACATTAAAATAAGTAATTAATAAATAAATGTTTGCAATGCAGAAGAATGTTCTTCGTGAAATTTTTATTTGCTAAATATTGTATATGTGATTAAGGCAATACTGCTAAGATTACTGAGAATTTTCTCAATTAGCTTTTTTAAGCAAGAAAATCAAATAAAAACTCTGTGCTCAAAAGGTAAAGGCTCTTAAGTCGGCTTAAGATGTTTTAGCTGTTTATACTCTTTTTTAAGTATAATCTCTACAAATTATTTTTCTTTCTTACCCTCGTTGATAAAGCTTTTAATACAAGAAAGTTATGACCTTTTGTAAAATAGCTTACGTTTAATTCGTAGGGTTTCGCAAAAGGTAAAACAACTTAAGTAGAGAATGATACCTCTTATGTATTAATTTTGATTAATTATCAGATAATAGGAAGCAATCGTTTTTGTAAAATATCTCAAATTCGATATTAATCTAAAAAGTAAAATCGCTTATGTCAACTTAAGATATTTAACCACAAAACTTTTCTTGCGTTTACATTTTTTATTTTGATTTAAGGTATTTTACAAAATTGAATAAATATAAAAATAATACAAATAAAAACACGTTAATGTTTTAACGGACCTAAGAACATCTTAGGATACACTTAAGATGTCTTACGTAGAGTATGACCTACCTTCCCCCTCTGAGAGATTTTTTAATTTTTTGAATTTAAATCTAACCGTTTTGCACATTTTTTTATTTTCAGAAAAATTCCCTTGAATTTAAATCTAATCGTATTACGTTAGTCAAAATGACGCCCATATTATTTTAAATTATATATTTATACATACACAAATTAAGATTGTATTTTAGCGCTTTTCTCTTTGTTGATAAAAGTTCAACTTTTAACTGTTATAATCCTTGTAATAATTTTGAAGGGGTTTAAAAAATTTAAAATCTGGAAAAACTTGAGTGATGGTTTGAATTATTTTAATAATATCTTTTCTGAAATTAAGCAAATATTATAATTCCTAAGAAGAAACCTTGAATCAGAGATCACCACTTTAATATTTTTTAACACAAACTGAAGTTTCAATTAATCTTATTTTTGAACGCACATAAAGATTGTTAATAATTCTTTAAGTGTTTATGCATTTCAAAATTTATTATCTAATAAATACTACAACTTTAAAGATCTTAATAAATTTAAGAAATCTACTTTTTGAAGTAAACTGGTTTTAGGTGCTCTAGAATTGAGATTTAAACATGAATTTCAAGAATAAAAATGTCCCAAAAACAGCGAAAGTGACACTTTTGATAAACTATTGGCTACTTGAAAAACATAATGAACGTTTTATATCTAATTATTATTAAATTCAGTTTTATTTTCCTGGGAAAAATATCAAATTTTTCTGTCAGAATTTTTTATTACTGTGGCTTTTTGCATTCTTTACATTTATAGAAAGGGCTACAAAAACAGACTATATTATTTTTGAAAAAAAATCTAAATTTCAATTCCTAACGCACCCAAAATCCATCTAAGATGTATTGAACTCTTCCATGGATATATTTAGAAAACTTAGTAGAACAAATTTTTACATCGTTTTGGAGAAAGTAAGCATTTGATAGAGTTTGGCATCAAGCTCTCATATCGAAAAAGCGTGCATTTGGTATTGATGAATTCCTTCTTCGTTGGGTTAAAAATTACCTTTCGATCCGTTTAATTCAAGTAGTAATGGACGGGTTCTAATATGATATTCACAAAATAAACGCTGGTGTGCCCTAGGGCTCCGTTTTGTCTCCGTCGCTCTTCCTTATTTTTATCTGAATCTTCTAACACACTAAATTGTTTCGCGGATGACAGTACCCTCAGCTTTTCATATTCGTTTTAATATTCACATCCTTGTCCTTCGGATGTTGAACTTCAACGGCGATAAGTTCATTAAATTCTAATCTAGACGGCATTGTACAATGGGGAATCAAAAACCGTGTAGAATTTAATGCTTCAAAAACTCAATGCTGTCTCCTGTCGTTAAAGCAAAACCCACCCCCAATGCCGCTATCCATTAGCGGCACTTGAATGCAGGAAACTAATCAACTTTCAATACTCGGTATGTATATCACAGATGACCTCTTATGGAATTATCACATATTCGATATTGCCAAAAATGCTGCTAGGTGCTTAGGATTTCTCCGACGGTGCAAGAAATTTTTCACCCCTTCCAATCTGGCTGTAATTTACAAAGCCTTAATTTGTCCAAAACTTGAATATACCTCGAATATTTGGGAAGGTGCCCCTAAAACAAGTTTAAGTATTTTGGACAGGATTCAAAAAAGAGCTTTGAAAATGATAATCGATAGAACTATAACCGAAACAATTACGTCACTTGAACACCGACGCAATGTTTCATGCCTTTCGTTGTTCTACCGATATTTTTATAAACAGTGTTCTGTTGAACTAGCCAGTTGCATCCCCCCCCCTCAAACAATTCAGCTGTAAAAATCGTACTTCTAGGAATGCACTACGAAACTACATTTTTATATCCAACCTTGAGCTCAATTTCGGACGTACTGTCAAGTACAGAGATTCCTTTTTTAACAGCACATCGAGAATGTGGAATGCTTTACCCAGCTATTTTTTTCCCTATCATTTTGATACTCAAAACCTTAAGACCTATGTGCATCGGTATCTCCTCTTTAATCTTTCCCTATTTTACTAAAGCTCGCACTGTGTTTAAACTTTAACCCTAGAAAGATAACCATATTTTATAGACCATAGATATACATGATTTATACGTCAATTTGAGGTAGGTTATCTTTCTAGGGTTAAACATGTTAAGGGTATTAATAACGCCTTGAGTGCCCGTTTATTATAAAAAAAAAACAGTGTTCTTAAATACCTTATGACTAAAGTTGTTAATTTAACCCCCATCCTTGATTAAAAGTCTGGATCCGCCCTTGATACTGAATAATCATTATTATCAAAAGTGGCAAAATTAACATTTTGGATATTTCAACAAAAAATAAATTAATTTACTTTATCCATGAATATAAAGTTTTAATTTTGGAGAAAACTAATTTTGGCGCCAAAAACTGATGACTGTTTTTTTAAAGGGGTCAGAAACAAGCATGTTTACCACATTTTAAAATTCTGCAAAAATTATGCAAGCTCTAATTTTTTATTTTTGTACCAAACATTTTAATTTCTATGCGAATTTTTAAAAATTATTAATATAAAACACTTATGTAAAAGAAGGAACAAACTTGCGTACAAAGGAAACTTCTTCATTAACTTTTGGCGCCAACTCTATCGTACTCGTGTCTTCTAATCATGAATTAAGTAGCCAACTTTAATTAAAATCAAAAGTCAAAAACATGTAGTTAGACTTTTTAGCTAAAGGTAATTTTTTAATCAATTCCCTGTCCGCATTGCATAAATCAAACCACATTGTATAAAAAAGTGATACTCGTTTTTCGGGCTATAAAAATAAGTTTTGTTTTGATGCCGCATGAACGAAGCTAAAAAAATATCAATAAACCATTTTATGTTTACGTTAAGATATCGATTTAGTTTTTAAATATGATTTGATTTTAAAATAATCACAACTGATAAGTTGTTAATAATAATTCATTAATATTTACAATACGCCTATCTAATATCTTGACAGCTTAAAGAGATTATCTTTTGAACTTGAGACTCTAACAATAAGACTACTTTACCATACTGAAATAGAGATGTGATTACCTAATCCAATGAGGAACCTTTGCTGATTCAGTGTGGACATTTTCCAGTCCCTCATTCTTAAGAAGATCTTCCATATAATCTATTGCTTTTTCCAAAGCATCTGAGCCTGCCATTCTTGATCCAAATTTGTCCGTAAATATTTGCAGACTGGAAAATAAAATCACTTCCGATGTCAAAATAAAAAATTAAATAAATGTATAATATATATTTAACCTCTTATGCACTTCTCCTTTAAATTTGCCATTTAAAATATGATCGGTTATTTTCGAAACTACATTTTTATATCCACGTATTTCGTTTACTAAATCTTCTGATAAATTACATTGATTTTCAACTCTTTCCTCGTCGATTTTTTCAATTAAAACACTACAAGTCGAAAACTGGAGCACTATTGCCGAGATTATAAGCACCAAACGGAGCATGTTTCCATGCATGATGAAGTTTCTGAACTGAGTTGACTAAATCGAATGAATATTATAAATTCTATCAACAATTGAAAGCAATTAGGCTTAGATTGCTGATATCACATAAAATATACTACATCGCGCCGCGGTCGCTTCGAAGCTTGTATATGCCTCTGACAATCGCACGTAAATATATATATTTACATATATGTGTGTACATAACATTCGTTTTGTTTTAGGTTGTGTATTGGTTTTACGAATTTCTACAATACTATTTGAATTGAAACAAAAACACTATAATCGAGTCCAGAAATGTTTTAATCTATTGTACAGAACATTAAAAGGCTTTAATACCGGGTAAAAAGATATGGAAATGAAGAAATTAGTTATCATCGTTACGTAGCGCTCGCTGTTTACCGCTTTTTAGTGACCGCCTAGTTTTCAAAAAAGTACGCACCAATTACACCGCCGGATGCTTTTTGAAGATGCATTATCACCTGGTGAACCTCGCGTGGGTTGTTGTCGTCCCATAATAGGCAATTTTGCTTGTTAACACATCCATTCATACAAAAACACGCCTCGTCACTAAAGATCATTTTTCGGCCGAAATCGGGGTCCTCTATCAAACGATTCGAAGACCAGTCAGCGAACAAACGGATGATTGTTTACTGAACGGGTCGTCTTAAATTTGGCCACCAAACGTTGAAAATTCGACTATTAAGTGCCACTACGTCTATCCTAAAATGATTTGGCATAAGCAAAAGCAACTGAATAATAAACAAAAGATTTGACAAATGTCACCAAACCAAAATGGCCGCCACGGGGCGCCAAAATCTACCCGCGCAAATTAAAAAAGCCTATGTTCTATAATCAATGAATTTCTTATAATTTACATACATTCAACTCACAGGAAAGTTGTATTTCCAGAGATATGAACTTAACTTTAAAAGCAAATGCGTTCGACCGATCTGTTGTCATTGTAAAATGGTCAAGTCGGGAAGATTTATTTAAAATATTGAATAAGAAACTTTAGACTTAGATGCTTCTATAACTCAAAACAAAATAAACAACTCAAATATATCCTGATAAAAATGCTTCAGTTAAATTAAATAAGCATTAAATATATAAAACAGCAAAATGTCAACAAAACTAAACTTATGAATTGTTATTGTTGATGTAGGAACTGATGACAAGTATGATCTTTTTGAAATTCGGTACCATATAGTGGCTCAATGCGTTTGTTAACCGTGTTTTAATTTTCTCAATTTGATAATTTCTCAACATTAAGAAAATTTCGAAAGAAAATATGACTATCTTTAATGTTTTAACTATTATAAGCCAAACACTAAACAGACAAAGTTCAAATGCTTCATATTACAAGCTCGTCGTTCCATCTTCTCATCCACTCCCCTTCGATGCATAGGGGACCGTAGATCACACGAAGAACTTTTCTCTCGAACCGACTCAAGGTGCTTTCATTCTCTTTTGTCATGGTCCATGCTTCTGCATCGTATAGCAGGACGGGGATAGTAAGGGTCTTATATAGCAACACTTTGGTCCCTCGACAGAGGACTTTACCAATCAATTGCTTTCTTAGTCCAAAGAAACAGCGGTTAGCAAGAGTTAATCTGCGTTTCATCTCATCGCTGGTGTTTTCTTCCGTTTACAGAGGAGCCTAGGTAGACGAAGTCCTTGACTACATCAAAGTTACGGCTGTAGATGGTGACGTTTTGACCAAGACGTCGGTGTTGTGTGTCCTTTCTTGACGACATCATGTACTTTGTTTTGCCTTCATTAACCGTTAAACCTATTTTTGCCGCATCTGCCTCAATACTCACAAAAGCCCCATTGACATCACACTGAGTTCTTCCGATTATGTCAATGTCATCAGCATATGCTAGACAGACTTTTGAACGATTGTGCCTCTAGTGTTGACGTTTGAGCTCTGCACTATTCTTTCAAATACGATGTTTAAAAAATCACATGACAGCGCATCACCTTGTATAAAACCTTTTTTGACATCGAAAGGTTCTGTTAAGTTGTTTCCAACCTTTATGGAGCAGCGAGAATTCTCCATGGTCATCCTGCACAAACGGACGAGTTTGTAGGGATGCCAAAACTAGACATGGCTCTATACAGCTCGTCCCTGTAGATGCTGTCATATGCGGCCTTGAAATCGATGAAAAGATGGTGGGTGTCGATTTGGTGTTCTTGGTTTTTTCCAGGATCTGCCGTAATGTGAGTATTTGATCGACTGTGGACTTTCCTGGTCTTAAACCACACTGATAAGGACCTATAAGGTTGTTGACAATGGGCTTTAGACGTTCACATATTACATATAGAGAAGATTTTACAGGCGATGTTAAGCAGACTGATTACTCTATAGTTGGTGCAGTTTAGAGGGTCTCCTTTTTTCAGGATCGGGCAAACAATACTGAGGTTCCATTCATCGGGCATGTTTTTTTCCAACCATATCTTACAGATAAGTTGGTGCATGCTCCTAACCAACTTATCATGCATGCTCCTAACCAACTTATCTCCAGCTGCTTTAAAGAGCTCGGCATTCAAGCCATCCGCTCCAGCGGATTTATTAGACTTTAGCTTAGATATGGCAATCTTTACTTCGTCTAAGTCGGGAGGACGGGATTGTTGGCTTTCGTCGTCTATGTGGAATGGATCATCCTGCCTGACAGCGGAATTCAGTTCGTCGTCGCCGTTATACAGTCTGCAGAAGTGGTCCTTTCATATCCTCAGCATTGACTGCGGTTCCACTATGAAGTTTCCACTTTCGTTCATGCAGCCTTCGGTTCTAGGTTTATGTACCTGTGAATTTCGTTTCACCTGTTCATAAAACTTTCAAACTTCATTCCTGCTTTTAAACCTCTCAACATCTTCGACCGGCGTTCCTCTCGCCTCTTCTGCTCATAGAGCTCATGAGCAGCTCTCGTCCTTTTATGCAGCGCCGTGCCGCTTTACCTGCTGACATTCCTCATCAAACCAGGGGTTCCTTGTTGGTGGATCTTCGAAACCCCGGACATTAGAGGCGGCTTCTCTGATTGTATCTTGGCATTGTTGCCACTGGTTTTCGAGGTTACTTGTAACTCGGTAGGAAAAGGATTTGGTGATTGTAGCCGTTCGACGTTGTACCTTCTCCCAGCACCTCCCTGTTTTGCCTTTCGTCTGGAAAACCGAAGTGCTACTGGCTACAACGAGGTAGTGGTCCGAGTCGATGTTAGCTCCTCGGAAAGTTCGTACATCCATGATGCTGGAAGCGTGTCTGGCGTCGATCGCAATATGGTCAATCTGGTTGACGGTAGATTGATCTGGAGAAGTCCAAGTTCCTTTGTGGATGTTGAGGTGTGGAAAACGCGTACTGGCTACCATGACGTTTCGCTCCGCGGTAAAATCTATGAGCCTGAATCCGTTGTCGGAAGTGTTATCGTGCAGGCTGTTCTTCCCGATTACTCCACCAAAGATGTCTTCCCTTCCTAGCTTGGCATTAAAATCACCCAGGACAATTTTAATATCGTAGCTAGGACACTGCTCATATGTTTTGTCTAAGAGCTCGAAGAACATATCTTTGGTGTTGTCATCTTTCTCTTCTGTGGGGGCGTGCGCGCATATCAGGCTAATGTTGCCGAATTTAACCTTGATGCGTATGGCCATGAGGCGCTCATTGATACACCTATAGCTCAAGAATTCTTGCCTAAGTCTGGCTCCAATGACGAAGCCGCATCCAAATAAGCGCTGTTGGTTTTCGTGGTAGCAGTCACCATAATAAATATCGCAGTTTTTCATCCTCCAGGAAGTCACCCCGATGGCACAACCCCCAACCTGGAGGACCAGATTCTAAGTAAAACTTCAAGAATGGGGATCCGAAAAAAACCGCTCCTTATAGCCCTATAAGGTGTTCACTAAATGGTTCAACCTAACTGGAACTGTAGACGCCACCGTTGATTCTATCTCGGGAATTCCTTCGCTGCCGTCTGGATAAGGGTAGGTGCCTTAGTGGAAACACCTCTCCCTCCCCGGGATTATGGGTTTCGGGATTCTATTCCCCACCCTATACAAAATACAGTTGTAAACTTTAAGTTAAGTTTTTAGAAAAATCCAACTGACAACTTTTTTTTACAAAAAACGAAAACCTCGTTTCTACTCAAATATCTTGAGAACAAAGAAAGTTATAAAATTAAAACTTCTTGTATCTTACATAAATGTTGTTAATAATATTTTGTAAAGAGAATTAAGAAATATCGAAAGGCAGGGACCAATGGGAATGGGAAAAATTTACCGCGAAACATTCTTCGTCCGACTACTTTTTCGGACAAAACGAACACTTTTTGGCCTCTGTTCCCGGTATGATAAAAGCCTCATACTTTAATATACGACAAGAAAATAGTTAAAAGAGCTACCAAACTAAACCGTCTTTTTTAATTAAACTAATAATAAACCTTCATCCGACCACTTAAATGAAAAAAAAACATTGTTTTTGACGCATTTCCGTTTAAAATGTTCAGATGTTCAATAAAACAAAGAATAGTGTAAAATATTAACTGAACCAATCAAATTACAGCAATTAAATGAAATGAATATGCAAATCACATTTTCACTGTTTTCCCGTTTTTTGTTTAGCTTTGTAAACCCGGAGATTTAAGTAAGTTAAACAAAACTGGGGCTAGGTTGCCTAAAAGTCAGTGTATATACACTCTAGACATTTTTTTTTTAGAACTTTTGTTGCTCAATATGGTGTTCCTCAGGGCACTTTTTCTATCTATTACATATGTCTCTTGAGATTTTCATTTTTGGTGACAGCAATGAAGATTTTCAAAATTATAAAGTCCACCCATAGTTTTTTACGTTTTTGGTGTAAGATAATAGCCTTGGACTTAACCTTTCAAAATGCCAGACCTTAACTTTTACAAAAAAACGAATAGCGAGTGCATTTGAATATTGTATCTCACTGCAAAAACTCTGTTTCGGATTTAAGTGTACAATTCTGTTCCAAATTAGAGTGTAGACGCCACGTCATTTTATTGTCAATAAAGCAAGTTCTAAGCTTGGTCAAATAAAACGCTAGACAAAGAAATGTAATGATCTCCGTGTGACCTTTCCTTATACAATTACCGTGTTCTTCCTCATCTTGAATATGCTCCCTTTTACAAAGTCGTCGGTATATTCTCTCCAAGTCAACAATATATTTTTTGGTTCACTGTGGCGTACACGTACTTTTTAATTGTATTGATTTTTTTCAACATAATTGTTTCCGGATGCACCTAACCTACAATAACTTTGTAGTTGAGCTGAGTAAGGACTGCAACATCACCGAAGTCTACTCAAAGACTTTAGTGGTGAACGAGACAGGCGGGCCATCCAACTACCGCTGTTCAGCTCTTATAGCCAAAAGAAAGGCAAAAAACAAACTTGAGGTGGAAAATAACGCACACAGGCTATTCGCTTACCGATCAGCATGCATAACGACTCGTCCAAACGTTAAGTAAACCAACTAAACTGTTGATATACAAACAACTGCTCAGACCGGTTATCGCCTACAGTTTTCCGATATGGTTCACCATATCAAAAACTGCAATGGAAAAACTTAAAGTCTTCGAGAGGAAGATACAAAGGATATGCACTGATCTACAAGAAGCACTATAGTAATCGTAGAGTCTACAAAGAAGCTGAAATGAAGCCACTTGACCAGTTCCTTGCAGAGGTAGCAAGGAAGATAATCACCAAAGTCGCCAGCCACCCTAACCAATTAATGAGAAGGATGACCAATCAGGAACGACACCCGGACCCGAGATACATACCTTTGTGGTATGGATATCTTGGACAAACTCCCCACTGACGACGACGTCTCCTTCAACATACTACCGGCTGAACGCCTCCACACCCAACCAACCTCCATTAGGACAACCGGGACTGAACAACCCGAGATGAACCTCGCCAACGACACTCTTTTTTTGACCCATCGACTTCATGTTAAACACATGTTAATTTTTGTAAATCATCAATGTATAAAGTTAGGCCCCCTTTGTGCCAGCAATTGTTTTAATTTAAGTTATTGTTAAATATAATTAAGTTAGAATTAAGCTAAATGTATGGCTCAATAAATTTAAAAAAAAAATGTATGATTTAAAAGATCCCACCACGAACTTATTGGTATTATATAATCATTAGTTTATTTATAAAAAATAATATAAACATTTATGTATATGCATATTAGTATAAGTCTTATCTGCTACGTATCGACTTTTGTTTTCCTATGCCTTTTAATTGTTTCTTTGATTTAGTGATCTTTTTATTAATAATGTTTTTCAGTTTATTTTTAACTTCATCATAATTTACAATCTTCTCTGACAGCTTATTGGATCGGAAAAATGATTTGCCTTCTGTTGAATGAGAACAAACATAACATTAGAAACAAAAATTTACATAAGCGCTCGATAATAAACTCACCTTTCAATCTAACATCGTTCTTTGACATGAAAAAAGATTCCACGAACAATTTTGGTTTTGCAGATTTTTTCGACTCTTTGATTTTAACTGTTTGACTTTCATCTTCCACGATTTTAGGTTTACTTTCTTGTTCGTTTTCAGATTCCGAAGATGAATCATATGAAAAAGGATTAACTTCACCAGTTTTGTCTGTTTTGCTTATCAGTATTTTCTCTTTTGATGTTCGTTCCTCATTAACCTCATTTTCATCTGAGGCTGCTCTGCCAAACATGCTGAGTAGGCTAAAGCCATCACCTCTTACTTTGAGAGAGTTCGATAAATTTTCACTAACCATGTAGAAAACTTCTTTCGAAACTTTTTTCTCTTTGGTCTGGGGAATTACATTTTCTTCGTCATCTTCTTCTTCTACCTCCATTGGTTCAGCTTGTTTACGTTTGATCAAGAATTGATCTTGATTTTCTTTCGACGGATCATAACGCAACATATTTAATTTGTTCTTTTTAGGATCCTTGCCTTGGGTGGTATTGGAGAACTTAGTACCTACAACTTGCTCCAAGATGCCATATTGCCAATCTCGTTCACTGTTTTCATTTTTCACGGGTTCATCTTCATCGACCTTATCAACAAACTTACTGTCAATTTTGAAACGTGGATCTAGACTCATTTTTGATTGCAATTTCATTAAGGCGGCACCCTTTGCCCCTTCATATTCTGGCTTCATGGCAAAGTCGTTGGCAACCGAACCCTCCTCCTGATCTGAGTCATCTTGGAACAGTTGCTTTGCATCCGATGGAGTGTTTGTATCTTCTTCATCGTTATCGAAAAAGATTTGTTTGTTTTTAGAAGCATCCTAAGTGAATACAGAAAGAATTATTTGTAAAACAAATATTTTCCAGGTTTTTAATTACTTACCACTGAAGCAAGAGATTTTTGAATCAGCGACTTTTGAAGCTGATACTGGTTCTTTTTCTTATTTACGGACTCTTTTCGCTTCTTGTCGGCATCGAAAGACTTATCGCTCAGGAGTTTGACTTCTTTTTGTTTGCCTATCACAGTAATAGGCGCAGCATTGGTTCCTTCAATAACAATCTACAAGAATAAAATAATATATTAAATGATAACTGATTCAAATTTTTGATCATAAAGGAAAAGATTTGGAGTGGCTTTATAAGGGCGAGTTTACCTTTCCATTTCGCATAGAATTGGCAGCCCTCTTCTTTGTAATCAGGACGGGTTCTCCGTCGTCAAATAGATTTTCATCGTCAGGCTCCGCAACATCTTCAGTATCGAAAAACTTTTTTGACTTATTAGGAACTTCATTGTACTGAACTTGAGCTTCATTATATGGAACTCTGAGTTCATAATTATTAGTGCTAGGTGTTTTGGATGATTTCTTTGAACTTTCTTCTCGTTCTCGTTTAAGTCGTTCCAGGAAACTCTCTTTGGCAACAGAAACTTTAACATATTCCCCATTGATTTCCTTGTTATTAAGCTTTCTTAAGCCTTTAAGTAAAGTAGTTTTTAGCAATTATTTAAACAAAAGAAATCAGAAAAAGAAAACTTACAATAATCCACATCGTCATTGTAGAGATTGAGTGTTACAAAAGCTAAAAGTTTAACATTGCTGGGGTCAACTAAGTTTTCTTTTGCTTTTAGTTCAACGTTTGTTACATCGCCGAAGTCTTGAAATGCTTTTTTAACTTCATTTTCATTTGTACCAGCGGGTAAATTACCAATAAAAAATCTCTGAGACTGCATCGAAAACTATTTATTTATTTCTTCTTCGGGGTGCACGTGCGGTGATGATGTTTTGTTTCAAATGTCATAACAAATGATTGAGTTCAGGTAAGAATGAATTAAGTAGGTCTGTTCGTTTAAGTTTATGAAAAAAGGAAAATGCGTGTTCGTTGCTCTTATTATCAGTTAGAAATCTTGGAAATAAGTTGTCCATATTAGTAATTCGTAGCGGTATGGATGGTTATAGCCTTTTCACACTAAACCCAAAACCGGGTTTTCGGCAAAAAGTTTTCTAAAATCCGAAAATCGTTTACACTGAACATTTACACGTTTTATTTGACATTTAAATTTATTTAACACCGGCTGTCAAATTTTGTATTGATGAAAAAATGTGTGAGTAAAAAGTTTTGTTCTTCTGAAATTATTTGTGGAAATAAAAGGAATTCTAAACAATTCAAATTGATTTTAACGTAACGCTTGCTCGTCTCAAAGAAGAGTTTCAACTGAAGTTCTGGGGACGGGTGGAATAGGCTCACGACTGGAACCAACAAGAACTACAAGCTCGCTTGGCTGCAGCTATCCTCTTTCTTCACTTCAACCGGTCCGAACAATTCACTAAGGAGAAGCTAATTGTCTAGAAAATATATCATAGAATCAACATTAAACAAAACCGTTGCGATACAAATTAATTTTTTTAAACATTTTCATCTGCTTTCACAACAAATTCAATCTAAAATACTGAGCTTGTGACTATTCCTTGTGCTGGCCAAATGTCTCTCAGAATCACAATATATTGTGGCCGTCCGAGCAACTTATAGGTGGCGTTGAGAAGATTCTAAACGATTTCGTGTAGGTCCTCATGGCCGAAGCAGAAAAGGCCAATTCCTAGTTTCAGATTCGAACCAATGTCACACTCATCCAGAGCGAGCACTGAAGCTTTTATGATGCGCTGCAATTTGTCCATAACTATCTCTTTGACTTCTTTCTTTGTGAACTCCCCTGGCTTGTCCAAAGCACTTAGGATCTTCTTAATGTTGGCATCGCTGTCCATCAAGATAGCCCACTGTTGTGGTTTTATTCACTGGAACAACGATTCTCACATTGTGGAATGTTTCGGCTCAAATTTTCGTAGCCCGCTGCGACGAAGGCGAAGAAGAAGAGATTTTCTTCCATACTTATTTTCCTCCACAAATGAACTTATCTCCTTTCTCATATCTCCCAAACCCTTTTGATTTAACGGAGTTACCGGAAAGCCTTTCTCCAGTTAGTAAGCGAAAGCATCGAACATATTTGTGGCGACGAGTTCCATTCCATATTCTGTAAATAAAAACAAAAAGCATAAATAAATAATATTACTTAAAACGACCAAAATTATTTCAAAATGAAATATTTCTTTTGACAGCAGCCATCAGCTGTTTTGTTTACATTAGTTTGAGTACTAAATGGTTCGAAAGTTTTATTTGCTTAGTTCAAGTTTGAATTTCTACTAGTTTTCTAAAATAAAATAAATTAGGTGGCGCAACAGTCCGTTGTGAACCAGGGCCTAGTGACTTACAACTCTCAAAGTCTCAACCATTCCTGTGTCGAGTACTGTTGTCAGGAATAGAAGGGACCTACAATTTTGAGGCGAATCCGAACGGCTAATTTGAAAAAGCAGAGAAGAGATTGTCAATTCCTCGCAAGAGGCAGTACCTGCGAAAATATTTTATTTTTAAATTAAGGTGGCACAGGCAGGGATTGAACCCAAGACCCCTTGCATGACAGTCCAACGATTTCTAGAGTTTTATATACATAAAATGTATGGGAAAACTTGAGTTTTCGATGTTACCTACATCGATGTAACCTACGGCTAAGACCGATAATTTCGCGAAATCCGAGTTTTGGACGTGGTGTGAAAAGCCTATTATCTCGCCATCTATAAACTACCAAACTTTTCTTTTTTTTGGTCAGTTGCCAGCTTTTTCATGAGGTTTCCATTTAGGGGCTTCTTGTTTTGCTTACAATTTTTGTAAACAATCTGTCTGTTAAAATGGATGTGACTCGGTCAAATTTGGTTCGTATGCATTTGGCTCTGAGTCAATTGGCTTTGTCGTGCATACCCCACCTATTGAAATTTTTGTTGTTGTTTTCTATTTTCAAATAAAATGTCTCGAAAAGTAACTTTTTCAATTAGTTTGTTTATTTTTGATGTTTTATAGTTTAAGCATAGGTTTTGTCGGGTTTATTTTAAGGCTCAATACTTTAGTTTGAAAATGGGTTTAAATTTTCCATGAATAACATAAACTTAAGTTTAGTTTACCAAAAACAAAATCAGAATTTATCTAGGCACTATTAATGTAGTCTATTAAGTCTACATACATAACTTAAAACTTTAAACAAAAAGTAAAAAACTGAGAAATTCTAAATCTTATGAAGAAGTTTTACCATACCTATATATTTACCTACTAAAGGGCTACTAAAGTTAAGGAAAAGATGGACTAACGTGAAAATGACAACTAGAAGTCGGAATCTAGGAGGTCAATGTCGAATTGCAAAGTACAGTCTGTATAAAAAGTGCTATGTACGGGCCATACTGCTTTCCTGTGTGGGATCGCTCTAAGATTTGAAAAAGGTTCGATTTTAGGTACATAAATAATTTCTAGCATTGGAATACTAGAAGACATACAAACTTTTTTTTGTTTTATTTTAAAAGCTTATATTTTATAAAGAAAAATAATCAGATCTTTCATCATTGAAACAGCAGGAAATCTTTTCAAAATAAACAATTTGTGTGTGTGCTCTTTGTGAAACTTTCAAAATTATTTAAAAATAGTAACAAATGTTTCCTTGATCTAAAATTGCAATTATTATTGCATTTGAGGTCCATTGTGGAAGACACAAGAATGACATCAGAAAATTCTAGCCTGAATTCACTCTATATTAAGTGCTGCCAATCTTCTTTTTTCCCTAATTTACTTTAGTTTCGTTAAATTTTAGTTATCACTTGCTTCGTCAAAATTAATTGTACGAACGAAGTGACGAATTAGTTTTTTTTCACGAATTTTATTTTTCTGCTTCGTGAAAGTTACAATTTTCAATTTCTGCTGTGTTCAAATTAAAATTGTGAAATATCCCCAAAAATATTGCAACACGATGGCAGAAGGAGGTGATAAAAATAAAATTGTTGTGACTGTTAAAACACCAAAGGACAAGCAGAACATCGAAGTCGATGAAGATGCCGAAATCAAAGATGTAAGTTCTCGGTGTTTCTGCGTGTACTTCTCTCAATGTCTATTCAACTTGAGCAGACCGATTGACTAATTAAAACGAAAAAAATAAATTTCTCCCCTCAGAGTTGTGAAATTGTTGTCTGTTTGAAAATCTTTTTATTTACTTGCCATTTCAGTTCAAAATCTTGGTTGGGCAAAAGTTTGAAGCTGATCCCGATCAATTAGTTTTGATTTTCGCTGGAAAAATTATGAAAGACACCGACACCCTCAAGACGCACAACATCAAAGATGGCTTAAGTGTGCATTTGGTGGTGAAGACCCCGACAAGGCAGCAAGCCGCTGAGCCTCGTCCCCAGGCAGATGTTCGCCAGACACCATTCGGCTTGAATCAACTAGGCGGTCTGGCAGGGATGAACGCCTTGGGTGCTGGCTCTAACACCTTCATGGACTTGCAGGCTCGCATGCAAAGTGAGCTGTTGAACAACTCAGACTTGTTGAGCACCCTACTGGACAACCCTATGGTCCAACAAATGATGAACAACCCGGAAACTATGCGAACACTTCTATCATCGAATCCACAGATGCAGGACTTGATGCAAAGGAACCCGGAAATCTCACATATGTTGAACAATCCGGAGTTGTTGCGCCAGACTATGGAATTGGCTCGCAATCCGTCGATGTTGCAAGAGCTGATGAGGTCCCACGACCGGGCTATGTCTAACCTGGAAAGCGTCCCTGGAGGCTATAACGCTTTGCAGAGAATCTATCGTGACATCCAGGAGCCCATGTTAAATGCAGCTAGTGAATCGTTTACTAGGAACCCCTTCTCGGGACTTGTAGAGAACTCCTTAGGTGAGTAATAATTGCTTTGAAAGTGATAACTGATAATAAATTGAACTTAAGTAGTCTTAAGTTGAAGGTGTTGGTTTTCTGAAGATTGCCATGACTAATCTCATTGGACCTTGGAGGGGGGTTCACATTTCTTTAATTTATCCGACAAACGTGAACGTTTAGATTTTGATAAATTTAAATTAGCGCTTTGGTATTAATTTTTGAATACAATTCGAGTCAAAACATTTCGGAATCCAAATATTAATGAGGCAATGCAAGTAAAACACAACAACAAATTTGATAGATAGCGGCGATAAAAGATTTGGCTTATGATAGAAGTTAACAAAAGCTAAAATTTAATTTGATTAGGTAGGAAGTTGAGATGTTCCCATTAATTAAATTTAGTAAATGTTTTTACGATTTTGCTTCTTTTTTTTTAAATGCATAAAGAAGTCTGAGCGTTATGATGACTCGGTTAAGCTATCACAGATGAGATGTGCTTTGTTGTTTTTTTAAATGTTTCTTTTGCCTGATTCAATGAGCCTTCGATTAAGTCAATTTGTTATTGGTATCAACTTTTTTCTTCAAATAATTACTTGGAAGGAGGATAGGATTGAAAAAGAGATACCGACGCGATGAGTGGGAAATATTGAGTCTGGTAAAGCATTCCATATTTATTTAGGACGTCTAAAAAGAAGTATATCTGTAGTTCACAGTACGTTGGAAATTGCGAAGAGTAGAAAAACTGAGGAAAAACCCTCAACACTTAGCAGTTTTTTTTGGAGACTTCCAATATGTGCTAACTCCACAAGAGATGGCTTGTGACGCCCATGCATAGAACTGAAAGCTGTTCAATTTCCTTAGTTGAGTTTTCGAAGCATTAAATTTAACTTGGTTTTTGATTTCCTACTTGACAATGCTCTCAAGATCAGATTTTAATGAGCTTATCATACGCAGCCGTTGGTTGTCCACATCCAAAGGACAAAAATTAGAATTTAAAAGCAAATAGGAAAACCTGAGGGTACTGTAAACAGCGAAACAATTAAGTGGGTTAGGAGTTTCAGATGACAAACAAACTATTAAATACATTTGAAATATGAAGTGCAATAATTGCGGTCATAAGCAACTTCTGATAGTTGTCTGTGACCTGGTTATTATACCAATTGTTAGTAAGTGTAATAGATTAAGTTATTCATTTATTGAGGTACAATTGAAGCGTTTGAATGAAGAAGGGGGTAAGTGACATTTGTATGTAAATTTATAAGAGTAAGATGGAATAAGTAATAGAATTTGTCCATGAAGTTTTTTTACCGTTTCAAGTGGATGCAAAAGTGTTCCCGGCTACTACAAAATTATTTGAAATTTGTTTGTAGTTACGCTGATTTTTTTTAAATACGAATTTTAAATTCGACTGCTGCGACAAGATCAGAATCCCAAAATTATATAGTAGCTAGTCCGTCTTGGAATTTTTATAGTTTTACAAATAAGCACACTTTAGGAAACCCGGGTCTAGAGATCTCTCCAAATAAAACCAAAAGGCCTTCAATATCAACGTTATAATATCATTAAACTTATAACAACAAACTAAAATATTTTATTCATAATAACAGAAAATAAGTATTATTGATTTTTACCGTTAGTTTCGTCACAGTAAAAACCGTTTTTGAAATATATGACTGTTAATAAAAATAGCAGTGCATGACAAAGCACTAGATCTATTACGTAAGAAGTAAGGAAAACTGTAATAAGTTATATGAAAGTATACAAATAATTTTAGCTTACAATTAGTACTTTGTTGCATAACCTTGGTTTTGTATGATGCCTCGCATCTACGTGGCATCGAGTCCACTAAATCCTGACGCGTCTCGACTGGTATTGCGTCCAACGAATCACGCACTGCTTCCCACAATTCTTTGGAATTCTTGGGTTGTGATGGGGTTAAGGTCGGGGGATTTAGCGGGCCACTCCATAACGGATAACTTCTTCTGCGCAAACCATGATTTTGCCTTTTTTGACGTATGCTTTGGGTCATAGCTCTTCAGCATAGGTTAACATAACATCCTCGAGAATTTTTACATACTGCGTTGCATTCCTTATACCCCCCATGGGATAAATAGGCCCGACCCCGTAATATGAAAAGCAAGCCCATATCATAACTTTTCCTCCACCATGCTTCACTGTTTATATAGTGTACCGTGGATCGTATGCTGCATTTTAGGGTCTTCTCACATATTCTCGACGACCATTGGACCCAAAAAGGACGACTTTGCTTTCATCGCTCCACAGAACATTCCTCCATTTCACTTTTGCCCAGCTGGTAACCGCGCTTATAAAAGACGTCTTCGTAATGTTACAGCGCTACCAGACAGTTGAAGTCCATTTCTTGTTTTCCTAGAGCCTATGGAAGGGTTCTGTTTTGCTAACTGAACAATTTGTCTGTCAGTTCTTTCAGTAGTCATCCTTTTTGGGCCTCACGTGTTCAGTTTATTTTGCCATTAAGGCGTTACTGACCATTTTTGCTGCGCAGCCTAGGATGTCTTGAATATTTTGGTAGGTTTTTCCCTCCAAACGCATAAGCGGATCGCTTCGCACGACCCCGTCTGCGGCACTGGACACCTTGCTCTACCTTACACCTCTTGACATATTTAGCAAACAAATAGCTGGCCACTCCGTAATTCTAAGGTACTTAGAATCAATTCCAAAGCATACAGACTACACCATCCCAATATCCCAACTACAATTCGACAGAAATTTCCAGATTTCTATACCTACCACATCTTTTTGGGAGGATAGGACATTCTTGGAGGATGAGTCAATCCATTTTTACACAGATGGCTCAAAAACCAAAAAAAGGGGTTGGTGGCGGTGTGTACTCTGAACGACTGAAATTAAGTCTCTCATTCCGCCTTCCCAATCATTGTAGCGTGATCAAGGCGGAACTTTTGGCGATAAAAGAAGTCTTGCCTTGGCTCAAAGAAAACGTGATATCAACATCTGATATCCGTATTTTCTCCGATAGCCAGGCCGCTATTAAATCTCTGGACTCTGTCTCTACAAACTCTATAACAGTCCATAACTGTCGATCATCTCTAATGGAGATGGCGCAAGAGTTTAATATTCACCTTTGCTGGGTGCCGGCCCATAGAGACATTCCAGGTAACTGTAAGGCAGATGAACTCGCCAGTAACGGTACAGTACGGCCCATTCTACCACGTTTGGCAAGTACTGGCATACCAATCGGTATTTGTAAACTGCTGCTAACGCAAGACGCTGCGAGGAGGGTAGGCACAAGGTGGAACAACATCACCACGTGTCAAGTCACAAAAAACATCTGGCCAACACTGGATTTAAAACATGCAAGGTACTTGCTCTCTCTAAGCAGATTTCATATAAGCCCGATAATAGGTGTCATAACCGGACACTGTCTAATAGAAAAGCACGCCACGAGACTAGGCGTATTCTCAAATGACTTTTGCAGAAGCTGTATGGACGATCTAAACGATCTAAATCATATAGGTATAATTAGCCTCTCTAGTTTCGTAAGAACTCAAGTTGGTTGTATTGATCTTAGGAGGAAGCCTCAAGATTCATGTGGTATCACAATGGGCCATTAAACTGGCCTAAGTGTGTCCGTTTCCATCTTGGACAGCCACTATAACCTAACCTAACCTCCCTCCAAACGCAGTTTTGGAAAAAGTTTTAGAATTGTTTCGGTGCAGTGTCTTTACCGTCCCATTGTTTATTTTTGAGGCAATATTTTTAATTTTTTTATATATTTACTAGTATGTTAAAAATACTTAAAACTTTAAATAGTAAAATATTTACTTACCGAAAATTAAAAAAAAAAAAATAATGTTTAACCTTCTTAATTATCAAATCAAAGACACTGCTATTTTTATGAACACTCTATATTCAGAGAGTTTGAAATAATGTGTGTTCACCGGGAAAAGTAGACTATAACTTCAAGCTAAAAGTCTCTGATATGAAACGAAAGACCGTTTCAAGTAACATGTTAAGTTTTTTTGTAAGAATTTCGGTTATTTAAATAATTGACAATCAAATAAAATGGGACCAGCACTGCTATTTTAATGAACACAAATGTAAGTAATAAGTGCGTTTATTTTATTGTTTTCAATTCTTTTTTTGTCCATAATTTGGTGTCGATTTAGTTTTTGGTGACGAAAATTTTTAAGTTTTTGAAAATATTGTGAACAAGGAAAAACAAAATTATTGGGTTTGTCCGACGTATTTACTTACGCTTTTTATTACATGAAGCTAGTAATCTGTTTTTGAAGCTTTATGAACACAAAAATACATTCATTGCAAAAATATAAATCGATAAAAACAATGTTTTCTCAAATTAGCCGTTCGGATTCTGCTTAAAACTGTAGATCCCCTCCATCCCTGACAAAATTATTTGCACAAAAGAATGGTTGGATAGTTGAAGTCACTAGGACCTAATTTGACTTATTAGATCTTACAAACACAATTAAGGCTGAAATTACTCGTAAACTTCGAAAAAAAGCATTTTAAGTAGCTACTGAAAGAAGACAAAAGTTTCATAAGATTATCATATTTTTCAAAATGTATTACGATTTGGATTTTATTTCTTACTGCACAAGCAGGGATTGAAAATAAGACCTCATCACGGCCAGCACGGATACTACGTATGTAGATCTAAAGTTTACAAATTACAGCGAATCAGAAAATATTAAATTGTGTATGTATGTTCGTAATTGTAAAGCTCTCGGCCAAAATTGTGATCATAAACGTAAACAAACAGCACAAGCTCTGTGTCAGCAAGCCTGTGATTAGTGATCACTGATCAGGCTATGATCGGAATAATTTTTTTCGTCTGCATATCCAAGAATTTTTAGCATTCAAAACTATCCATTAGGTTTAGTCGATCATCTTTTGAATCGGGCCATTTAATTCAACCGGCAATTCTTTGATCGTTTTAAGGAAATCTTTCTTTTTGTTTTAAATATGTTTTATTGGAATCTTTCTAAAGGGTTTCATATTAAAGAATATTTTTGATCTCCTTCACTTACTTAATCTTCGTCACGTATTTTGTGTTCAAACGGCTTCTACCGCAAAACTTAAAATGTGTGTACTACAAATCAAATCAAAAAATTCTAACATATAATTCTACAATTTCAGGTGAAAATCCTCAACAAGGTACAGAAAATCGAGAACCCTTACCTAATCCCTGGGGAGGTGCAAACAACCAAAGCGGTGGACAAACAGGCGGAGGGGCAAATACTACTGGACTACCAACAGCAGGACTCCTCAATACCCCGGCTATGCAAAGTTTAATGCAACAAATGAGCGATAGCCCTCAAATGATGCAGAGTCTGCTTAATGCCCCATACACTCGTAACATGATGGAAGCTATGTCTGCTGATCCTGATATGGCAGCACGCATTATTAACACAAGCCCAATGCTTGCTAATAATCCGCAATTGCAGGAACAAATGCGAACTATGATGCCACAATTCCTACAGCAAATGCAGAACCCTGATGTTTTATCAATGATGACTAATCCTCAAGCGCTAAATGCAATTCTTCAAATTCAACAAGGAATGGAACAACTGCGTGCCGCAGCACCAGGTGTCGTTGGTTCGATGGGTATTCCGCCACCACCACCAGGTTCAAATACTCCAAATACTACAACAACCAATTCGCCGACAACACAACAAACCGGCACCGGCGGAACTAATACCACAGCTCCTCCAGCTGCCGATCCCCAATTGTTTAATGAATTTATGTCGAGAATGATGAATGGCATGTCGAGCGGTGCTAATACAAATCAACCGCCAGAGGAAAGATACTCTTCACAACTAGAACAGCTAACTGCTATGGGATTTGTCAACAGAGAAGCTAATTTACAAGGTAACTTAAGTCAATGTCAATTAAACAAATCAGTAATTTTTAATTGATTTTTTTTAAATTTTATTGCAGCACTCATCGCAACGTTCGGTGATATAAATGCAGCTGTTGAACGACTTCTTGCGTTAAATCAATTATCCTTAAGTTAACGTCATTAATTGTAAGCTCTTTGAAGTTTATATAACTTTACATTTTAATTTGACTTAACAATATGTTGCATTGGTCATATTTTTTACAAATATATTAAAGTATTTTTTGTTGCATCTACTTCTACTTTCTACATACTTATAAAATACAACAAATACAAACAAAAATAAATAAATTACCGCTATACGAATGGTTATATAAAAATCATATACCTACATACATTTATTTTTGCTTTAAAATTTCAGGCTGGCGATTGCAACAATCAAAATTAAGAGCAAAACAAAAATTTAATTCGTTGCACAAGTAACAAACGATGAAATACATTTTTATCAAAGGGTTTAATTTTATGAGCTTATTTTGGTTATAATTATTATTAATAATATAATATTTTACGGTATAATGAATAATGAGATAAAAGCAGAAATATATAGAAATATTATCTGTGCTAAAACTAAAAGTAATTGCAATGTGTTATTTTGTAATTTGCAGTATGTTTCAAAAATTTAGTGTGGATTAAAAAAAAAAGAAAAATTTAAATAAAATGGAGTTATTTCTCTTTCAAAACAAATAACCACTACCTTTATTATTTTTGCTTTGATCTTCATTTTCAAATGAAACAATTATGGTAAATCTTTTTCTCTGTGTAATATATATATAAAACTAATATTATATGTCATTCCAGGAACAAAAAAATTGTAAAAACAAAACAAACGATTTTATTGTTAACACGCATCAGCGAAATTGATTATGAAATATATTTCGTTTATTTTCAAATAAAATAAAGACATATATAAAATTAAAATATAATTTTGTTTATTGATTTAATTCGTGGTGGATGGTATATTTAAAAACGGTTCATTTGTAAATTGAATATCAGTTTGGAAACTTGCTCTAGTTAAAAATAAAATAAAATATTCAAGTATGAAAAGGAGAAAAGTCGGTTCTATTAATTCGGAGGAACTGATGAAATTTAGAGGCTTATAAAATACCGACTTCAAAATTTTCTGTTTGGCCATAATTTAAAACAAGCTCTAATGCTCCCATGTCAATTATGGGAAATCGTGACAAAATTGTTCCAGTTCAACTGGAAACTTTGACGAATAGTAAAATTTTAGGCACTTTTAAGAAATTTTATATTTTTCCAAAGGAAGTTATTGTAATGGGTCCGATTTTTCAAATTGAAAATTTTGACATTTCTCGACGTTTCAAGGTCCCTAAAGTCGAAATAAAAGATTTTTAGAAAGATTTCTGTGCATGAGTGTGTACGTACGTCCGTACGTTCGCGACGTTTTTTTCGTCGTCCATAGCTCAAGAACCAAAACAGATATCGATTTCAAATAAAATTTGTTATACAGATAATAAGGCAAAAAGATGCAGAAAGGGCTCTTAAGAAAATTGCGTGGGTGTTTTTTTTACCATAGCAGTTTGGAAAAAAGGTGAACATTTTGGTTAACCCTAAATATCTTACGAACCAAAAACGCTAGAGGCTTGAATTAAATTTTATAAAATATATAGTAACGTGATATCAAAGAAGTATATTAAAAAAAAAAACATTTAACGGTTTTTTTCATAAATCAAAAAAACTGAAAAAAAATTGTCAACTCCAAAATTTTACGATTAAAATATGATTTCATCTCCAAAACAATTTTGTGCAACGAAAAATAATGTTTTTGACATCTGATAAAATTTTGAGAAAAATCGAATTGACAGTGTTGGACTCTTAACCACTAAAACCACCTCTTCATCAGGACCAATCTTGAGAGATCGACTTCAGATTTTTCTTTCTTAACTTTGTAGAGTCACTTTAGTCTTGGTTAATCTTAATCTCCGAACATGGTTTCTTATATATAAGACGGACTCCATTTCAGAATTGGTATGACTTTGCAGTCTCTGGTTGTGCGATACAGCGTTTTTTTAACAACTTCTGTAACCATTTCTATTTGTAAGTCACGATGTAGATCGGTATTTCTTATCTACCAAGGTGCATTAACTATTCCACGAAGGACTTTGTTTTGGATGATTTCGGTATTTGTTTTCTTTGTACAGCCCCATAATTTGATTCCATAGGTCCAAACAGGCTTTAGTACTTGATTATACAAAATTATTTTATATTTGTAAAGTTTATATGTGAAGATTTTGTTTCATTGAGTTTGATACGCCATTTTTCGGTCCAAGCTCTCACTGTTTCGACGCCATTTTGTAGTTTTACTGCTGACTTAGAGACACATTTGTCGGGTACCAAAATTGCGGTATCATCTGCAAAAGAAGTGATTATGGTGTGATTACCAACTGGAATATCCCTTGTGTATAGTAAATACAGGGTAGGACATAGGGCACTTCCTTGTGGTACACCGGCTTCTATTTTCTTCAATTCCGAGTATTCTTGATCGTACCTTAAGCCTAGTACATACTTGTGAACCATCTCGTGAACCCATACAAATTTCAGTTTTTGGTTCACCCGTGAACTTGCTCGTGAAGCTGAGTGGAGAACAAAGTGGAGAGTTTTCGTTCACGGGCAATTCACGTACAAAATGTACGGGAACTGTTGGTGAAGCTTCACAACGTGTACTCACAAGTGTGTACCAGTGAGCAATGTCAAAAGTTCACTTTCTCCACTGGCGAACGTTCACTTCACGAGGAAGTATGTACTAGGCTTTACTCTAAACAATCGGTCTGAGATGTACGATTTTAATATTTTAAAGTACTGCCTGGGAAAATCCCTTTGCAGTTTGTACTCAAGTCCCTCATGCCAAACCTCGTCAAAAGCTTGAGCAACATCTAAGAAAATAGCTGAACATACTTGTTTTTTCTTCTAATGCTTTTTCCATTACATCCGATATTCTATGAACTTGGTCTATCGTGGAATGTTTATTTCTAGAGCCAATCTGATGGTTTGGGATTTTCTTCTATGATTTTGCTAAGTCTCTTCAGAAGCAGTTTTTCAAAAACTTTTGCCATAATTGGTATTAGCGATATTGGTCTGTAAGCCGTCACTTCTGTAGGTGGTTTACCTTTCTTTGGTATGACAATTACTTCAGCAATTTTCCAATGGTGCGGGACATACCGGTGCTTAAGGCATGCATTAACTATATATTGGCATTTCTTTCATAATCTTAGCAGTAATTAGATCGTAACCTGGTGATTTTTTATTTGATAGTTATGTAAACACATACTTTTTATTTCTTTAAGTCTTACAATTGGTATTTTACTTTCATCTATATTATCAACAAACTGTAAACTAAACTGTAACGTGTATGATGAGTATGGCTTAAAAACATTCGCAAGATGTTCAGCGAAAAGGTTAGCTTTTTCTTTCGGGTTACATTTCCATTTTTAATCTTGAGTTTTCAAGGGCGAATTTTGTAACTGCGGTCTTTTCAGGCGCTTGGCTGATTTCCATAGCGAAAAATCAGTTGTAGCATCAGTCGTTAAATTCCTAAGGAATGTATTGAGTGAATTATTTTTGAATTTGTTTTTTAAGATCGTTGCTTATACGGTTAAACGTTGTTTTATCAACTCTTTTATCTCTAAAGGATATTTTGTTTCATTTTGTCTTCTATTAGAAAATGTTGGAGTACTTTCTTCAGCGGCCTGTTGCACATCAGCAATAAATTGCTCCACTTCATGGTCAATTTGCTCGATTGTATCCATGTTAGATCTTTAATTTATAAAACTTAAAAGCCTTTCTCTAAAATCACTCCAGTTTGTTTTCTTATTTACAAGCTTTAGATTACTTCTTTCTAGTACTTGCGATTCACTTAGTGATAGAATCACTGGGGTATGATCTGATGACAGGTCATAATTACCTTCGACACTAATGTGATTTCGTTTGATTTCTTTTTTCTACGAAAAAGTCAATAAGGTCTGGTATTTAATTAGTATCGGAAGGCCAGTAAGTTGGTGACCTGGAGGAATAGAATTCGCAATTGTATTTACGGCCTTCTTGGAAAAGTCTTTTGACTTTTTTTTATATAAGTCTTGAACCCCAATGAGTGTGTTTCGCATTGAAGTCTCCACCAAATTATTGATGTATCAAAATAATTTAATCTCATCAAGTGGTTTTCACTACGAACATGCTTTCTAGAAAATGCAAGTCGGCTTCTTCCATTTTTCTTGCCGATAAGTGGAGCGAGCCATTTTATGAAAATAGGATCAAATTGTTGCGTTAATACTTTGGTATCGGAATGTGTCAATTATAGTTCATAAAAGAGCCTGGGATGCGACCCACACTTATAACTTCCTATACTGACTGTTGATTTGTCTTGCTTTTAGTTCGACTCTAGGGAGACGTCGAGAAATCTCAAAATGTTCAATTCGAAAAATTGGACCGATTACAATAACTTCCTGTGGGAAGTTAATAGTCCGAGAGCCAGGTGAAAATTTGGTTAATTATTTCTTCTCGATACATAATTGGTGATATGCATCAGACAATAGTATCATAAAGCCTAATGACCGTCAGCTGCGGCGCAGTGGGGGGGATGAGCGGTTGTAAACTCCCACGGTTGAAGAAAAAAAAAATACATTCACTCATTTCCTCTAGGCTAAAAATTTATCAAGTTATAGCTAACCCAATATCTCAACAAAAAAAAATCAGCTGGCTATAACATAGTGTATTGTTCGTCAGCTGATGTCCCGATCATGGAAAAAAAATCTTCAATTTCAGTGATGTCCTCTCAAATAATAATTTACCTGATGATAGCTTATATGTAACTATTGATAAATATATACGTCAGCTGGCTGTATCTAGGTGGAAAAATCGTCAGCTGATACTTTGAAGATCGTTACATAGAAGTTCGCCAAAAGCATTTACTGACTATTTAAAGGCATCCGCTGACCAGGTTTCCCTCGACTTACTGCTAGTTGATTTTTTTTATTCATCACAGAAGTATATTTAAAATCAGCTCACAAATTTTCATGCGGGAGGAAATTACGTCTCTTTAATTATTCGGCATAGCACTCCAATATGAGTGTTGAGGTGAAACAATTATTTCGTATCAATATTTTTTAAACTTATATATATAATCAAATAATTTTAAATATATTTCAATATTTAAACAATCAATTTGCTTAATATAAATTAACTAGTTACTCGATAAAAATATTTATTATAAAAATATTATGAAAAATTACAATAAGAATAACAATGTTATTTAATCATTTTCATTTTCGCTTTGGCTTGATTCATAATCATCTCTCTCTGATCCATTGTCCGAGTTGCTGTCAGAGCTGTCTGCTCTAATATTTTCATCGTCATCATCTGTACAAAAAAATTAGAATGCGTATTTTACCATAAAATCATTAATTTGATAAAAAATGTTACTTTTTTCGGGCTGGATAGTTATTTCATCAATCGATGTTGGCAACTGACTTCCAAAGAACCAGGTGAAATTATATTTATTGTCGATTTCTTCCCAACCATAGTCTTCCGGATCATCAAAAGTTGGAACCTTCAAGTGTGCATTTGACCAAATTTGAACAATGTAACATGCTCTTAAAAATTGCTGATATAGCTCTGATTTGCAAGGTGGTAGAGAAGAGCCATAAATACCTTTTTCTGGTAACTTGAATGTCTCAGTATTCAAGAATTTATATGTTTTTTAAACAATGCTACTCTTGCCTCATTGACCTGTTTCAGGCGATTTAATCCATACATATGGCAAACAAACTCTTCTATTTTCTAAAAAATATTGTCTCTATCCTCTAATGATTTTGATATTTGGATGAAACACTCGATGAAATCATTCGATTTAACCATTATTGAAAACGGTCTTTTTCCTTTTTGAAAAAAGGCCGGGTTACAATCACACCCTGTGAATGCGTGAAATGCCGGAAGTGCTGCACTCAAATCAGATCCTAAAGATTCATATAATTGAGTAACGTTAATAAATCTTTGGGCTTTTCCAACTCCAACTTTCATGCAAATGTGGATATTTTCTGATTATTAGCCATGTTAGCTAACATAATTGTAGTACCCGTAGCATGATGGTTAGTGCGTTGGACTGTCATGCAAGAGGTCTTGGATTCAATCCCTGCCTGTGCCCAACAATTTAAAAAAATTAATTTTCGCGGGTACTGCCTTTTGCGAGGAATTGACAAATCCTTCAAGAGTAATTCTTGTCATGAAAAAGTGCTTTCTCAAACTAGCCGTTCGGATTCGGCCTTAAATTGTAGGTCCCATCCATTCCTGACAACAGTACTCGCACACAGGAATGGTTGAAAGTTGTAAGTCACTAGGCCCTGGTTCACAACGGACTGTTGCGCCACCCCATTTTGTTTAGCTAACATAATTATTAATACGTCAGTGTCGGAACAACGAATTGTCACGTTCGCATTAATAACAATGTTACAGACATGGAAAATCATTTTTGTATCCGCTTCTTCGTGAGCCGGGCACGAAAATTCTTCAACAACGAGTGTTATTTTGCGATACTTTGGGGGCAAAGCCGTAAAGCGTCTATAACACTCACTGTGGTACAGCTGAACACTCAATATAGCACTGCACTTAATGAGATTTTCTTCACTGAACGATTTTAAATTGGAAGCAGATTTTGTTTTTTTTTTACAAAAAACGCAAAATGGCGTTGCATTAGACATTTTTATGGTTTTTCACAGATGCAACAATAATGTTTCTAGAATATTCTTTTCGTCCGACTACGTTACGTTGGCTCGTCTATTCTAAACGTACATTAGTCCCCTTCTTTTCTACTTCTATTTTTTTTTCCATGATCGAGACATCAGCTGACGAACAATACACTATGTTATAGCCAGCTGATTTTTTTTTGAGATATTGGGTTAGCTATAACTTGATAAATTTTTAGCCGAGAGGAAATGAGTGAATGTATTTTTTTTTTCTTCAAGCGTGGGAGGTTACAACCGCTCATTTCGCCCACCGAGCCTTAACTGACGTTCACGAGGCTTTATGGTTATATGTCTGTTACTGGCTCTCGGACTAAAAAGGTACACTTGGTTTCGTCATGAAATCGTTAGGAATATGTCGAACAAATATTAACTGTTTTAGTCCCGTAACTAAATACTTTAGACCATGCATTAATTTCGGTAACTCTAATTTCTTTTTTATGGTGTTGGCTTAATTAATTATCCGATTTTCCGACCTCGGGCGAAGAACGCAACATGTTCAAAAATCAAAAAAACCTTGAAAATGGTGTGCTTTTTTCGCTTATTGGTATTTTTTAACCTTAAAGATTTGTTTGTAATACAATCATATTCAACTATATTAAGCCAAAACAAATTAACTAAATTTTTTTTTATAACGCAGTAGTTCAAAAATTTGCTTAAATTGTTTTTTTTTGTGTTTATATAAAAATGGACGAATTAATACTAAAATAACAAAAATAGATAATTTGTCATAAGGTATACCATATATCTGGAGTGAGAAGATTGACCCAAAAGAAGAAAAAAATAGTAAGGCATGGGGAAACTAAATCCCTCCTGTTAAGCTGGAGGGGATATAGAAAAGTTAGTTTTGACATAATTTTAACTTTTGTGATAAAACTTTTCCCAATGATTCTTGCAGTAACTTTTTAAAAATATGTTGCTTTTGGATTCGGAATCATTTCCTTGTGTTAAAAACAACCGAAAAAGTATTTAAACTAACAACTTTTTTTGTCATTAATCAATTTCCTTGTCAATCACCAAGAAGCCAACATTTAAAAAATATATTTTTGAGAAAATTGGAAACAATCAAATCTACTATCCTATTTTTTAAGTCAGAAAAGTTATATCACAATAATGAAGGTGTTGCCGGTGTTTTCCAATCTTTGAATTTGTATGCCAACTTACTTTTCAAAAACTTGAATTATTAATTAATCAACTAAAACAAAGTACCGGACTATTTTAGTAATTGGCAACATTTTTTAGAAAAATCATAGTTCTTATTTCTACAAAAAATAAAACCCTACAAAAATTTTACTAAAAGTTATTAAAAATTTAATTTCAAATAAACAATTAAAATTAAAGGTTCTTATGAAAATTTAAAAATCTACACAAAATAACATAGATTTAAAAATTATTTTGTTCTATGCAAAATATATTTGTTAACATTAAATAATTTTCTTATAAAAATCCCATTGAAGGTTTTTTTTAAAGAAAAAACCAAAACTACAAAAAAATTACTCTTAGAATTGGTTTTCGGTAAATATCAAGAACAAAAACAGATCTTGTAATCGAACTTATTTTATCATACTGAAAATATGGTTGTATAATTTTATTTGATGAATGAATCCAATTACAAAAACAATTAAACCTACAAAAAACTGATTGTAAATGGTTGTCAATCCAAGTATTCTGAAACTGACTTTAAACTTTTTTATGTTACACAAAATGTCGTGAGTAATATTTTGTAAAACTTTTTCAAATGTCTATAGACATATATATATTCGTATATCCAAGATATACGAATGGAAAGTTATCAATGAGGACCCCATCCCAGCCTATTTCTTATTTTTGAGATATGGTATACACTCTTTTTAGTATCTTACTTAGTTTTCGGAAATTCCCATTATTTACGAACGACGTACGCTATTCTTCATTTGACAATACATAAATAAATTTGGGAATACCTTGAACTTTATGCTTTGATAGTTTTGAAAAATACATTGAAGGCTTAATTTTTGGAGATGATTTCGAATCCAAACTCCGAATACAGTTATTAGCCTAAATTTCAAAATTATTTGTATCTTTCATTAAATAGTTTTTTTTTTTTAAAAGACGTGGCTGCAAAATGTCCACCATTTTTAAGTAAATTTAATCAACTTCAATGCGCTGTTGAAGCGCGCATCCTTCTATTTTTAGTAAAATTGTAGGTTTTACTGTCGAATTTTAAAAAATGACGCTTCAAAGGACTGTTCAAAATGAAACATCTTATTCTTACTCAAGTTGACGCTACAGTCAATAGCACATACGGATTATGAGTTTTTAAAGTACCTATTATAATAAAAATACTAGTGGACATTGTTTTATTCCTAGCTATCAAATTGCACTTTTTCAATGATTTTTAATTACCTTAATTCAAATCCGACTTCAAAATTAAAGAAAATGTGTTTGAGATTTTACTTAAAAAATCTTAAACGCTCCCAATGTATGAAGTAGATTTTCTTCAATAAAATTCGTGATGGTTTTTCAAACCTATGTATGTATAATAACATTCTTCAATATTCAGTTAAAATATTTATATTATTTCATAAAATTTTTAAAAAATCATAACAAGTTGTTAGATTTCAAGTGTCTCAAATTATTCTTAAAAACCGCTGAAGCATTTGCGTTAAAACGGCTTTCAACAGAAAAAGACAAAACGGATTGAAAGTAATTTATCTTTTTTTACCGATTCCGTCGTTTAAACAGTTCTATTCTATTAAGTTTTTAAAAATATATATTTTTTATTTAATTGTTAAAAATTGGTATTTTTTAATTTGAACAATAGTAAGAATTGAGTTCAGTATTACCAATGATGCACTGAAAATTAACTCCAAAACATATTTTTAAAAACTATGAAAACAATTAAATTTAAGGTATGTTAAAAACTTTGGCGCAAAATTTTAAACAACCTATTATTAAGGCCTTAGCACGATACTAGTTAACAATTTACTATATACATAGTAATCTACTAACTTTTCACTAATTTTAAACACTTTTTATTGTTTTGCTAACAAGTATCATGCTAAAACCATTTTATTAAAAAAAAAAAACATGAACACATCTAAATAATGACAGATTGTGGAGCAAACAAAACAAACATACCTTAATATTTTTGCAAATGTCAAAGTGACAACATTGAATTTGTATTTTCTTTTTTCACTTTGTTTTCATAGCTCGCCGTGGTTTATTTATTTATTTATATTTTTTCGTTTTTCGGAATTAACTTGCAATTTATAAAAGATTGAAATAAAATAACAAGATGTTGCGATTGGCATTAACTGTGGCCAGCCATAATAGGTCCCACAATCCTAGCTGGTCGCTTGATTTGCACATGAGTGCAATCGATTGCACCTATGACTTTTGGGAACCTGGCGATATTGTAAAATCCGGATTTGATGTCATTCAACTCCGCAGGGGAAGATGGGAACTGTATAAAGTGTGGAAGTAGTGAAGCAATTATTTTTGCGATGTTTTTTATTATTATTATTTATTATATTATTATTATTTTTCCCACTGTGGACTGCACCATTCCATGTAATGCTCCTAAAGTATTCGAAAAGTTGTGCATGTTTACACTTTTACACTTTTAACTTTCCTACACAACACTGAATCCTTAAACATTTCAAAATCTTCTTCTTCCGAAAACATTTTAAATTAATTTACTTTATATGATATGTATAAATAAATTTTATTTCACAATTTATCAATTTTAAAACACTGTCACATTTGAGAAAAATGACAAGAAAAATCTGTATGACATAGATTTAATACGATACTAAAAAGATAAAGTAGCCATTTGGTGATTTTAACTTTAGTAAAATGTTAAGAAGATAGTACGGTACTAAACTCGTTTAAAATTATCAAAATCCTTTTTTTAACCTAGTATCATACTAAAAATGATTTAACATCGTACTAAATCGTCTAAAATTTTGCGCCTTTATTTATAGTCGAATAAAGAATTAGAATTAGAATTGAAATTTGCATAAACTAAGTAAGATGGTAATATGATTTAAACTTTAAAAATATACAAGCTTTTATGTAAGCTAGCTCTTATTTCAGATGTAAAAGTTAATACTTAAAAAATTAGAAAATAAAACTTTAGCGAAAAAATGAGAATAAATAAAAAATGCGTGTTTAACGTGCGGCACTATCGTGTGACAGCAGCAGCTGTCCCAACAATTGCAAATCTTTCAATTAAACACTGTAACGTATGTTACGTCTCCGGCGCGATACAGTGTTTAAAGATGTTGGGCGGGATCAATTAGTCAAATCATCCAGAGTATCTAAATACGGAGAGTTCTAAAAGATCAATTAATTTTAGTGTTTCAGACTACAAAAAAAACGTCGGAATTTTTTGGCACCCTAAAGAAGATATCTACATAGATAAGTTTTGGAATACCTTGAATTTTATGCTTTGATGGTTTTGAAAAATATATTGAAGGATTTATCTAACATTTTTCTTCTGTTGAACCGACTATGAAGCATGTGCATATACCTTATCTCTCATGTGACCCAATGAATTAAATCTTGAGAAAACAATTTTCAGGAAACTTTTCTTTCAAATAGTGGCTTTGTCCTTTCATTTATCGTAATTTCAGAAAAAAAAGAAGAAAAGAAACTTTACAAAAACAAAATAAAATACAATTGAAATGTACGTTAAATTAAATAAGAAAATTGTTCAGATAATCAGGGCCCAGATTGGCAAGCTTGTTACTGATGGATTGGTAGATAACATGCAAACAGGGGACCGTTTGCGAAAGCATGATTTTTTTAATTTTTGGGCCCCTTAAGTGGGAATAGGTATGTTGATGCTGAATATGGAGTATATTGACAAAAAAAACCCTCCCTTCATTGCTTTCAGTTTTACGGGCCGCTAGAAAATCTCGGGCCCTGGGGTCCCCACACCCTCATCTCGACGGGGCTGGATGACAGCTGTCGCTACAGCTTTGTGTAAACTAGGGCAACTAGTTCTACAACTTTGTGTGAATTAGTTTTAAACTACCATTGAATAGAACTTGAACCACTTTAAAACACTATAGCGGATTATGGATACAAAATTAATCATTAAGCTGCTCGACAAAATTACAATGCTTCAAAAAACAATACTTTTTTAAGGGATACAATTTTCTTGAATTCGAATCCGATTTTTAAATTTTTCCTCTACAACGGTTTTTTTTTTAAATATATATCAAATTAAAAATGCTAAAGACAACCAAAAACGATTTTACGAAATGAGTTAATACATTTAATGACAATTTTACAAAGTACACATTTTTATCTTCTATAATCATTAGTTATGAGATGACTTACAGGTCCTCATTTGACTCTATCTGAAGTTTTGAAAAATGAATGAATGTACCTAATTCCTTTAGATTTATTTTGTTAGTTATGATCTCCAAACCACTCCCATTTCATAAAGTTCTGTTCATAAAAATAGCAGTGCTTTCCAAATAAAACAAAAAGGCCTTCAATATTAACGTTATAAAATATTTCATTAAACTTCTAATAACCAACTAAAATATTTTATTCATTATAACAGAAAATAAGTATTACCGTTAGTTTCGTCACAGTAAAAACCGTTTTTTAAATATATGGCTGTTCATAAAAATAGCAGTTCATGACAAAGTACTGGATTTATTACTTAGGAAGTAAGAAAAACTGTAATAAGTTATATAAAAGTATACAAATAATGTTAGCTTACAATTAGTAGGTACTTTGTTGAATAACCATTGTTTTTTATGACTGCGTCGCATCTACGTGGCATCGAGTCCACTAAAACCTGACACATCTTGATTGGTATTGCGTTCCACGAATCACGCACTGCTTCCCACAATTCTTTCGAATTTTTGGGTTTTAATTTATGAACTGCGTTCTTAACATCCCTCCACAAATGTTCAAAAGGGTTAAGGTCGGGGTATTGAATGGGCCACTCCATAACGCATAACTTCTTCTGCGCAAACCATGATTTTGACTTTTTTGACGTATGCTTTGGGTTATAATCTTGTTGGTATACCCAAACCAACGGCATTTCCTCTTCAGCATAGGGTAACATAACCTCCTCGAGAATTTTCACATACTCGGTTGCATCCCTTATACCCCTCATGCGATAAATAGGCCCGACCCCTTATATGAAAAGCAAGCCCATATCATAATTTTTCCTCCACCATGCTTCTCTGTTTTTATAGTGCACCGTGAATCGTTTGCTGCATTTTGGAGTCTTCTCACATATTCTGGGCGACCCTTGGAACACAACTGTATATATTCTAGTATTGGTCCGAAAATTAAAACTTATTCACATTTGCAAATAATTTTACTTTATTTAATTTATTCCAAACTTATTTATTGAACACTTTCAATTAATACTTTTCAAACACAGTCTTTACTCAATTATTACTTTTTAAACACTGTCTTTACTATATCGCAGTTCACAACCAATAATAATCCCGGTTCGCTTATGAGCGCCTATTTATATTCCTTAAATCGGTTCGAGAAATTACTAGGTAGTTCTCGATGCTTAACGAAACTAGTTCTCCTCTTAATCACTAGATGTTTCTCGATGCTTAACAAGCGAGTTCTCCTCTTAATCACTAGATGCTTAACAAAGCTAGATCTCCTATTAATCACTAGATTTTGCCCCTTATTTTATTTTACTATAACACGATATTAAAAGGGATAAAGAGTGTATACATATTACAATATGCTCAAAATCAAAAATACCTGTTTTCAACAATATTTGTATACATTTTTTAATATACCTATACCAAGAATTAAGTGTTATAACTTAAAGACTATACTATAATTCCTAAAAAGATCAAACATTGATTTTATACTGTTTTGTGTTTATCTGTAAAGAACCGTTTAAGCATAAATGTTTCAGCATACTTCTTAAGTCAATATATGGCAGGTGGAGATTTACAATTACAATTAATGAGTATTTTTGGAAAAATAAGTAAGAGTCTAAAAATGTTTAAGAGGAAAAATGAAGCTAAGGATTGTAAATTTGGAAAATCTAATTTTAAAAGCTACAAATATGGTAGGTAAAAATGGCGATCTTAAAACAACCTAGCCTGAGATCCAATTAGCGCTTTATTGCACCGTTTTGATACCAAAAACTCTTTTAACCTGTGATTGAAAGGGATAGATTTATAGAGAAGTTTCATAGCGATTATGTTAGAGCCATTTTGTCGCATTAAGAAAAAATATTAGGTCTCTAATTTTAGTCTCAGTATTTCATTCTAGTGTTTGCCAAAGCAGGACATTTGCAGAGGAAATGGATTATCGTTTCACTTTCTCTTTGGTCACTACAACTACGGCAGAAGGTGTTGCAGGAGATACCCAACTTCTCCGCATGAACTCCTATAGGCCAATGTCCGGTACAAACCGCAACAATCCTGGCTATCTCTTGCCTTGGCCTGCATAGAAGATCGTTTGTACGGGTTTTGTTATAGGTGGGCCATATCTTCCTAGATAAAATGCAGTTGGGTAAATTGCTCCAGTTTGGTAGATAGAAAAGATTTTACCCTTCCTAGCACCAAGAGGAATGTTAACCATTTCCGCAAGTGAGCTATGAAGGGCCGATCCTTGCCTGGCTAGCTCGTCAGCCCGTTCATTTCCCACGATACCACTATGGCCCGGAACCCAGATCAGAGTGACACCGAGGTTAATATCGAGGCTCGTAAGATCATCGCGACATTGCTGGATCAATTTAGATGAGGATGTGGCCGAGTTAATGGCGTTGACAGCTTTCGGTTTTAGTTTGGATTTTGTTTAAGTATCTTACATGCCTCCCTTATTGCCAGCAGTTCAGCCTGAAAAACGATAACAAAGTCAGGAAGCCTAAAGGATTTAGCTACATTTAGGGACTCAGAAAGATCCCAGAACTAACTCCGCACTCCGTCTTTGAGCCATCAGTAAAGATGGTTGTGTTGAAACCTATCGACACGATGTCATCCTCCCAATCTTCTCTGGATGGGACAATAACCTTAAAACCCTTACTAAGGCTCAAAGTAGAAGTGCAGTAGTCAGTGTCTACTGAGATAATATGTGAGGGAATCAATTTCTATATGTTGCTGTGACCACAAAGTTTTGACAACCAGCTATTTGATTCCTTCAGCCTAATAGCGTTGCAGGAAACTATGTATTTAATAAAAAGGTCAATTTTAGAGAAGATCCAAAATAACTTTTAAGGCGTTGGGCAAGTACGCATGGCCCCTGTGGTGCCCACGCAAGCTGTTCTCTGAACCTTCTTTAGTTTATCAATATTATAGGCTTTGCTAAGAGCAGGCCACCACACAATCGAACCATATGTTAACATTGTACGTCCATAAAATCATCTTCGACTGAAGTCCCCACTTTTTGCCGTAAGTTTTGCTGCAGGTGTAGAAGCCAACACAGGCCTTCTTAACCCGTACTGCAATATTTTGTTTCCAGTTTAGTTTAGGGTCGAATATAACTCCCAAATATTTTGCACTGGAAGACAATGATAGGATTTGACCGTTGAGTCGAGGTAGCGTGAAGGGCGGTACTTTAGTTTTGGTGGTAAAGAGCAACAGTTCAGTTTTACTTTGCTTAACTCCTAGTCCACAACTCGTGGCCTAGCTGCTAACTTTCTTCAAAGCTGACTCCGTGATTTCACTAATCACAGAGGTGTACTTTCCTGGCACCAATAGCACCAAATCACCCGCGTAGGCTACCTCTTCACTCCACATCTCTCTAATTTAACGAGAATTGAATCCATGACCAGAAGCCATAGAAGAGGCGAAAGGACACCACCCTGGGGTGTTCCCCTACTCACGTGTTTTGTTGCGATTGTATTGCCTAGAGTGGCTCGAATCTTCCTACCACTCAGCATGGAAATAATCCATTCTCGAATGAAGTCTTCTACACCGAACTTAACAAGCGATTCTTCTATGGATTCTGTAAGGACGTTGTTAAAAGCACCTTCTATGTCTAGGAAGGTGGCAAGAGTAAATTCTTTATAATGGATTGTTTGTTCTACAGTACGCACTACCTCATGGAGGGCAGTCTCCGTAGATTTGCCCTTAAGATAAGCTACTAGGATTTCTCTAATATGGTAATCAAGAATGCCCTCCAAGGTTTTAAGCACAAAAGATGTTAAGCTTATTGGTCTGAAATCCTTCGCGGATTCCTGACCTCGCCTACCCACTTTCGGGATAAAAACTACTTTGACCTGTCTCCACGACTTGGACACATGTTTGAGAAGGAGACATCCTTTGAAAATTTGTTCCAGCCATGGAGCTGCCACATCATGCAACTGTTGAAGCATAGTTGGCAGTATGCCATTCATGCCTGGGGATTTATATGGAGAAAAAGTATTGATGGCCCACAAAATATTTTCTCTGGTTATAACGGAATTGACATGCTCCATATGAGCTACGTTTAGATCTGTGGTTTCAAGCGATTCGGGGTTATCACTCTCGCAAGTCGCAACCTGGAGATTGCGTCTTCATCAGTAGCTCAAAAGATTCGGCTGGAGAGGCTGTCCAGGTTCCATCAGGCTTTTTTATAAATGAAGGATTACAGTGTTCCTTCGATAAAACTTTACTGAGCCTTGCGGAGTCCTTTATGTCTTCGATTGATTGACAGTATTCTCTCCAGCCTTGTCTTTTGGCTGATGACAGGGCTTGCTTGCAAATTTTAAGAGAGTCTTAATTGAAAATTGTCCTCGTCATTTTCCTAAGACTGGACAGTTCTTCATTCCACCAAGAAGGAATGGTTTTACGGCTATATTTAACTGGGCAAGAGACTCTCAAAGCTTTACTTATAGAAGTTTCAAAGGTTTTCACCTTTGATTCAAAGTCTCCTATCGATTCAGTAAGATACAAATATACTTTATTAATTAACATAGTCCAAAGCAGTTTGAAGTACGTTTTTTTTCGAATTATAAAAACTCGTATTTCAAAAACCTTATGTTATTGATTGTTTTTGTAATCGATTTCGCACTACAGCCACCACAAGATGTAGAAAAATAAAAATTTTATTTCCAACTACATATATCACCGCGCTATAGAAAAATTATTTAAAATATTGAAATTATTAAAGTATTTATTATATCAATACATTTTTTCCCATTTATTTTTCTAACTTATTTTTTGAAAAACCGACAACTTCAATCCTACAAAAGATACAAAAGTTCAAACTATCTAAAGTAAAACTGTCAGGTGAAGCCACATTCCACATTATATGAATACAGGATTTTCTTGTTTGCGGCTTTCGCCGCCCGTTCTTTTTTGTATTTTGAGCCAACTCTAGTGGATTCCAATTCCATTCCCAGTTCTGTCTCTTTAGTCATATCTTAGGTTTCGTCGTACGCGGTGGTGAATTACCCACTCTATCTATCGGCTCCTCAGCAACACGTCTGTCTGTTTGCTCGATCGAATATAGAAACATAAATAAAAAGAAAATAGAAAAAAAAGTAAAAGATACATCATCATCATCTTTACTCGAAGAACATTCTAATGAATGAAGAAACAAGTTACCATAGCAATTGCTAATTAGCTACCTGTGTACATTTTCTTTTTAAACTTTAAACTTTTGAAGATCCACCGATCGTAGCGATCGATGATGCTTGAAATCTGAGTTTAGTGTAAAAATCGCAGAAATCTCTTTTATTGAATAAAATCAATGCCCCTCGGAATATGTGTATACCTACCTGATACCTGCGGTTTTCAAGAATCTGTAATTAAATTTCTGGAATAAGATTAAATAAGCTTGAAGTTGTAGTGTGTATTGCAAATAATTCCCACGGAATACCTACCTTCTCTGTGAGGGGATATGTTCTTAGAAGTTTTATATATTTTAAAGTGCTTCGAGAATTATTTATCTATGGGAAATAACAATTCATTCCAGAAAGAAGCTTAAAAATTATGGATCACTTGCACGGTAAGTGAAATGCATCGGTCCGCAGCCGCCATGGCCCATGGTATACCTTTACCTGTGCTATTTAAGTTGTATTGGCTGCCCAAACTTTTGGAATTCTCATCATCGATCGAGATGCTCTTAACTTTAAAGAATAACCAGTTCTTGAAAAAAAAATGTTCAAGCTTAACGGTTAGCTAGCTATTATTGGTTAGATTGAGGGAGAATCTTGTGGGTCGATATTTTGTTTGGTATTCAAAACTAAAAATGTATCCTGATTTCTTATTAGCTCGAATGTAGAATGCCAATTTTTTACCCGTCCCGTCGTCGCTTCGTCGTCATGCACAATGACTAACTAACACGTTCCTATCAGGTATTTTGAAGATTCCTTTTTTTCCCGTATCCGCGTAAGGAATTGTCTAAGGTATACCTTTCCGTACCTCAGAAAAAGGGCAGTTAGTTGGTAGCATAAGTGGCACTTCTTGAATTTCCGAAGCAGGTGTGTGCGATGGAAATGGAAATGGCTCGCGCTATAGAAAAAATACACAAGACAGGTGCTGGAAGGCATATCTATTCCCATAGCATATGTATACGAATGCAATTAGAATAAAGAATTCAGAGGGGTGAGCCCCTCGCACAAGAAAAGAATGTAACGGAAATTGAGGAAATGAGAGTGAATCAAACGACCAAACAACACAACAAACTGGTTATGCTGTATTCCCGCGTTTGAGTTTCGTACACTTAGGTTGTCTTGACGTTGAGACTTCCAGAGAGGATGGATATTATATGTTGAAATTTCTTGTTCGGAGGAACTACCAGTTTGGCAGAGCAGAGAGAGTGTACTTGTCTATGAATATGCAAATTTCAAACTAAAAATATACAAACTCAAAAGTTATGAAATTCAAATGAAACCGTTTGAATCTGTGTTTTGGTTTTTATTCTTTAATGTCATTAAAGAACATTTTAAAAGACTTGTTTTACGAAAATTACATAAATATTTTTATTTTAATTAGATACATTATTACTTTCGTTTGTAATATTTGATTCATTTGATACCATCTTATTTTCTATGTAAACTTTAAATGACATTTCTTATACTTATAATACGTTAAGTACAAAATATGATAAATTAAATAACAATATCAGACGTGCAAATTAATAAACATGAAATTCATAATGTCTTTATGAATGACACGGAAATACTTTCAAACACCTATCACAATAACGCATATTAGAATAACAAATTTATCCCAAATTAAGTTTTATTGAAATACTCAAAATAAAGAAGTCTGTTATTGAAAATTTAAAACTTGTTTATTTCGCACACAGCGCACATGTTGACTTGTAAATTGAGTAATTACTTTATTTCAAAACAAAACATCTGTTTTCTTAATTTTGTTTTGTATTAGACTTTGTTTTCATAGTTCACTAGTTGGCCCGCTTCGACTTTGCATAGGTTGACAAATCTTAGTTTCAAGAACAACAAGAATCACACTATCTGAAAAAATTGGCATTTTCAACGCTTCCCTAGACCTTACCCTTTATTTAGTTCGTCAATTAGGAAACATTTCTTTTTAACTTTCCTTAGGAAGTTATTGTAATCTGTCCGATTTGTCGAATTGAAAATTTTGATATTTCTTGACGTTTCAAGGTTGCTAAAATCTAAATATAAGATTTTTAGACAGATATCTGAAAGTGAGTGTGTCCGTCAGTAGGAAACTTTTTTCGTAATCCATATCTCAAGAACCATTAGAGATATTGATTTTAAATAAATTTTGTTATAAAGATCATCATCATTAATGCAGAAAGAAAAAAAATTGAGCAGCTGTTTTTTTTACAAGAGCAATTTTAAAATGTTGGCTAACCCCAAATAGCTCACTAACCAATAACGCTAGCGACTTGAATTAAATTTAATATTATATATTGGGACGTGATACCAAACTTAATCAAATATCAAATAACGTTTTTTTTTTATAAATCAAATGTTTTTCAAACGAAAATTGATTTTACCTCCAAAGCAATTTTATGCAACTTTATGCTTCAAACTGATTTCATACTCATAGAAAATATAGTTTTCGACATTCAGTAAAATTTTAATAAAAAATACTGCAATCAGTTTATTCATACAAATTAAATACAAAAAAAATACTCAAAATTGATAAAATTTTATATTCGATTCTTCAAATTCGATAGATTTTGAAATTAAACTATTTCATTATATGCAAAATCTTTTAAAAAAAATAAACAACTTTAAAAAAATCTAATAAGAAATTATTATGACACAAGTATTAGGAAAACTAAAAAGATATTGACTTTAAATTATTAATCTCACACAAAATATTGTTATGAATATTAACTTCCCATATGAAGTTATTCTAATGGGTCCGATTTGTCAAATTGAAAATTTTGACATTTCTCGACGTTTCAAGGTCCCTAGAGTCGAAATAAAAGATGTTTAGAAAGATGTCTGTGCGTTCGCGACGATTTTTTATAAATCAAAAAAGCTGAAAAAAAAATTTGTCACCTCCAAAATTTTACGACCAAAATATGATTTCATCTCCAAAACAATTTTGTGCAACGAAGAATAATGTTTTTGACAACTGATAAAATTTTGAGAAAAATCGAATTGACAGTTTTTTTATAAAAAATACAAATCTAAAAAAACATTACTCAAAGTTTGTAAAAATTGAATATCGATTCAAATATCTTTTCAAAAACTTGAAATTTAGGCTTCAAACTTATTTTATCTTATAAGTAATATTCTATTCAACATTCTGAAAAATGTTGAGAAAAATAAAAACCTAAAAAAAATTAATAAAAGTTTTTTTTAAAAATTGATTTTCGACTCAAATATCTTTTCAAAACTTTGAGATATAGGCTTTAATTTACTTTTATCTTTCAAAAAATATTGTTGTCAACATTCGGTAAAATTTTGAAAACAATCGAATTGACAGTTTTTTTACAAAAAATTAAAAAAATGAAAAAAATGAACAAAAGTTAGTAAAAAATAATTTTCGACTCAAATATTTTTTCAAAAATTTGATATAATAGCTTTTAAATAATTTTTACTTATAAGAAATATTGTTTTCAACATTAGAAAAAATTTTGAGAAAAATCGAATTGACAGTTTTTTTTACAAAAAATTAAAACCTAAAAAAAAATGTATAAAAGTTTGTAAAAATTGATTTTCGACTCAAATATCTTTCCAAAAATTGTAGATATTGGCTTTAAACTACTTTTATCTTACAAAAAATATTGTTGTTAACATTCAGTAAAATTTTGAAAAAAATCGAATTGACAGTTTTTGTACAAAAAAATAAAAACCTAAAAAAATTCAACAAAAGTTGGTAAAAATTGACTTTCGACTCAAATATCTTTTCAAAAAATTGAAATATTGGCTTCAAACTAATTTTATCTTATGAGAAATATTGTTTTCAACATTCGATTAAATTTTGAAAAAAATCAGTTTTTTTTTACAAAAAATAAAACTCTAAAAAAAAAACAATACTAAAACTTGGTAAAAATTTACTTTCGACTCAAATAGCTTTTCAAAAATTAAAAATATTGGCTTCAAACTTTTTTATTTCACAGAAAATATTGTTTTCGATATTCAATCATTTTTATATAAAAATCTAACAGTCCGTTTTTTCATAAAAAATAAAATTTACAAAAAATAGTACGCAAATTGGGTAAAAATTGATACTAGTACATATAGGCAAACTATTAAGCAAGTCAAATCGACAGACGGGATGGGAAGTTATCAGTGTGGGTCGCATCCCAGCCTCTTTTTTTTTTGTTTTAATTTTTGGACAGACTCATTTTTTAAATGAAATTAAATGTAAGACTCTGCTATAAACAATACATTTGGTCTTTCCTTCATGTGCAAAAACAAATAAATCAGAAGGTTTCTCTATCCCTACGGTTTTCCGTAACATTCAATGATTAAAGTTTTTAGTTTAAGTATCAATAAACGAATGATCATCTTTTTTATCCACATAATTCAACAATTTCCGTAAAAAGTGAATTTAAAGCAATGCCTACAAATAAAATTTAGCTTTTCTCATAAAAATGCTAATAAACTCATCAACTTGAGGACATAAGTCCTTAACATTGTTACGCAAAGAATCTTGAACAATTTCTATCATCCTTTAATGACATTGATTTTAAAGGTCATGGAATCTTTTCAATTCTTTAGACATTTCTAGGTTTGTTTTAAATAAGTAGCACATTTCTTTTCGATATCTTGTTTTCCCAACCATAGCTACCAATCATAATCATATGGCCTGTTCAGAAAAATGATATCTTGGACAGTTTCTGACTAAAAATTGAGTAAGCGAATCCAAGGTTTGCTTTTGCTGGGGAATCCTTTTTTTATGACTTTTATCTGAAAAATATGTACTCACTTTTACTGTTTTCTGACATAATGACGACACCAACGACGAAACCCACATATACCTAAAATTCATGATTGCCTTTGATTTTTTTTTTGACATCCCAGCTTTTTTTGATCAGCTGTTCTTTTACACATAAGATACCAATAAAAAGCTTTCCGAATACCCTCTATCTGCCTGGGATCGACCGCACCCAATTGCTTCGAAACTTAGTCAGTCTATTTAACGATGTTCTTTAATCGAAAATAAAGCATACCTAAAGAATTTATATTTTAATGTTTTGATTTTCAATCAAAATTCATTTCGAATAATGTGGTTTCCCATGGGTTAATTCAGATCTTCTTCATAAGTTTGGTTAAAATGGTTGTTTTTTGCTGTCATTGAATAAGTGTAACTTTGGGTAAATGTTAACGAGTGCGGTAGAGCTGTCAAACTACTAGCCAAACATTTTAAAAAAATGTTTGTAGTATTCGAGCAAAGACGGGTAAATCAGCCAAAAAATTCAGATCCGATGACTCGATCTTAAATCAAAAATAAATCAATTTATTTTGCCCCATGGAATGCAACAGGCGAAATTTGTGTTTGACAGATCTAGTTTAATTCACCCATGGAAAACCAGATTAGATTTATTTAAATTTCCATATATTGATTAAAAATATTTCTAGAAATTTTCAGTTATTATGAAATTGGCAAGTGAGTGAAGTGCCCTTATTTTTTTCATTATTTTTAATGAGTCTTTTTTTAAAAGGGCACATGTCCTTCTCATACATTTTCTGAATGGTTTAAAAGAAAAAAAATCTTTTGATTAAAAATTACATACATACATTAGTTAGCTACAAGTAAACAAACAAAATGTCGTCTTTAGTTTTATTAGATTCGGATATTAGTAAATAATTTGGCAATCTTGAATCTCTTCCTTGGGAACCCAACTTTACATTTTTTATTCTGCTCTTGACATTGTTGCTCGCTTAGTGAAATAAAGTATTTTTACGGCTGCTAAAAATTTCAACTTTCAGAAATACTGTTTTTAGATTAATTTCGACATTTCAGAGCGACTAATTTGCTTACAGCAAGTTGAAAACTTTTTTTTATTCATTTTCGTAAAATAATTTTTCGATAATTTCATTTTTTTAATTTGAGCAAATAGTTTTAAATTAAAATTTGGATTCGAGATTAAAACTTAACATTTTCCAAGTGAGTCAAGTGAAGATTAAACTAATGAAAATGTCCAGATACTAAGTAAGAATCTAAAAACTGTATCTGTAATGTATTCTTAAGGGATGTATTGAGTTTTAACTAGGCCTTAAAAACACAGTTTTAAAAACAGGATGTGATAAACAAATTTTAAGGTGAGATTCCAATTATATAAAACTCAATTCTGTGTCTTTGCCAAAGAAGAAGTGCCTGTTATGAATTTGAATTCTTCATCATACGCGAATACGTAAGTTTGTTCTTTTGAATACCTTAAGCATTGAATTGATGCTAATCCTGGATTTGATATTTAATGACTTTACCTTTTTCTTAAACAAAAACAAATATTTAGTGGACAACGATGTTCTACACTGAAAGAAGCTTTAATAAATGTTTTTGAACTCTCACGTTAAACTAGGCAGTGGTTTTTTAACAACATAATTACCCGGAATGATTTCCTTTTAAGAAAAACTATTTCTAACTTCCCATAGGAAGTTATTGCAATGGGTCCGATTTTTTAAATTGAAAATTTTGACATTTTTCGACGTTTTGAAGGTCCTTAGAGTCGAAATAAAAGATTTTTAAAAAGATGTCTGTGCGTGCGTGTGTACGTACGTTTGTACGTCCGTAGAGAGATATCGATTTCAAATAAATTTTGTTATACAGATAATAAGGTAGGAAGATGCAGAAAGGGGTCTCAAAAAAAATTGCGTGGGTGGTTTTTTTTACCATAGCAGTTTGAAAAAAAGGTGAACATTTTGGTTAACCCTAAATATCTTACGAATCAAAAACGCTAGAGACTTGAATTAAATTTTATATAATATATTGTAACGTGATATCAAAGAATTATATTTTTTGAAAAAAATCCATTTAACGTTTTTTTATAAATCAAAAAAACTGAAAAAAAAGTGTAACCTCCAAAATTAAATATGATTTCATCTCCAAAACAATTTTGTGCAACGAAGAATAATGTTTTTGACATCTGATAAAATTTTGAGAAAAATCGAATTGACAGTTTTTTTATAAAAAATACAAATCTAAAAAAACATTACTCAAAGTTTGTAAAAATTGAATATCGATTCAAATATCTTTTCAAAAACTTGAAATTTAGGCTTCAAACTTATTTTATCTTATAAGAAATATTGTTTTCAACATTCTGAAAAATGTTGAGAAAAATCAAATTGACAGTTTTTTTACAAAAAATAAAAATCTAAAAAAAAATCAATAAAAGTTGGTAAAAATTGATTTTCGACTCAAATATCTTTTCAAAACTTTGAGATATTGGCTTAAATCTACTTTTATCTCTCAAAAAATATTGTTGTCAACATTCAGTAAAATTTAAAAAAAAAATGGAATTGACAGTTTTTGTACAAAAAATTAAAAACCTAAAAAAAATTAACAATACTTGGTAAAAATTTACTTTCGACTCTAATAGCTTTTCCAAAATTAAAAATATTGACCTGAAACTTATTTTATTGCACAGAAAATATTGTTTTCGATATTCAGTAATTTTTATATAAAAATCCAACAGTCCGTTTTTTCATAAAAAAAAATAAAATCTACAAAAAATAGTACGCAAATTTGGTAAAAATTGATACGAGTACATATAGACAAACTTTTAAGCAAGACAAATCGACAGACGGGATGGGAAGTTATCAGTTAGGTGGGTGTGGGCATCCCAGCCTCTTTTTAATTTTGAAATTTGGATTACACACTCATGATTGTTAAATACACAATAGACCCTAGCTTCACAATCTTCATAATCAATTAGATCCCGGATTGGAGAGATACTGATTAACACATTCGAATAAAAGCGACTTTTAAATTACTGCCAACAAATATTCACATTTTTGAAAAAATTTACATTTATTAAAAAAAGACGAATTTAATCTCGTTTTTTTTTTATAGTTGTACACATTTTTGATTCACTAGCCCTTAGAAAAAAGTACGGGTCAATTTCAATTGAGCTGCTTTGATATTGTTGATATCGTCCAAAGTTGGATACTTTTGGCGCATAGGGCCCTCATTAAAAAATGCTCATAAACTTTGTAGCAGCCTTTTATAGTTTTATAGTAAAATGTAGCTCTTAAAAAGTGTCCTTTGTGGTTTTAACCTAATTCAATGAGGTAGTACGGGCCACCAAACGGATTTTGCAAAAACGTAATTCCTTACAAAAAAAAGGTCCTCAATACTAAACCGCTAAGATTGATATTTTTCGAGATATTAGTCTTTAAAGAAAAATTACCAGTCAACGCAATAAATTTGCTGGTTTTTAAAACATTATTATAAGACTTCAAAGATTGACTAATATTGTATTAAAATGGACAATTTCCGTAGACGATCAATTGTGAATTGTTGCCAAACTTTTGACATCCGTGATTAAATTTGCGGATTTTAATATTTTTCAAACTTTTTGATTATTTGTTTTGTGAAGCTACCTTGTCAGTAAGGCACTGAGTTGGTCGAAGCGTTAAAAATACCACTGTCGTTCAAGCGTCGTAAGGCGTATTTGTTCAAGGATCTTGGTTTACACGCAACCGAGGTTAAGCTGTTAAGCCGATGGACCATTTGAAGCTATTTTTTAAGTTTTCAAGCCGGTATTGAAAAAACCGTGATTAGAAGACTCTAAATATAAAGAAATAAGCTTCTTTAAATAATATGGCCTATAATAAATAATATAATATTTTAAAATATGTATACAGCTCAAAAACAGCTGTACTCATCTCATAGGCATACAAACTGGGTTCAAAATTAAATAATGTCCTTGATTCACTAGCAAATTGAGATGTAATTTTGATTTTTAATACATTGCTAAGACAAGTCTAGGATCCTGAGTTCGTATTAAATATCAGCTTTTGGAGTACCGACATTTGTGTAAAGGCAACACTTGTAGTTCAAAGATATAATATTATTGACATTTTAGCCGCAAGAAAAATAAAGACAAAAATATCTATTTAAAGTAATTAGACCACTTCTTGATTAAACAGTTTTTTAATTTATATTTTTAGATGTAATGCTGTGAAATATATCGAAAACATGCAACATGAATATAGCCGTCTTAGCAAAAAATCTACGCCGTTCTTCAATAAGAATAATGACCTTACAATTAATTATAATAAGAGAAAGAAGCAAATTCCGAAAAGCAAATAAATAAACTAACAAATGTTGAAACATATGCCTCCAATACAACCACCGGGACAACCTCGTCCACATGCCAGAGGCCTTCATCCGAGGCCTCAGCAGCCGTTAAACATATCGACTTTATCTACATCATCTATACCACCGAAAAATATTGCAAATGGAGGTCCAAGATTGACAAATTTACTTAATATAGCCCCAACTACTCCAACAAGTATTAGCAATAATCTTAATTTACTTGCAACCAACGCCAACGGTTGTAATAATCCCTACAGTAATTGCAATAACTTTACTTTGGGTTATCATCCAAAACAAGGTCCAGGTGTACGTGAAGCCCTTACTAGTTTAGGTCTTCTTTGTCTAGGTAAGATTAATATTGTATGAATTCTAAAGTTGAATAAGTTTTAATAAATTCGTTTGATTATAATTTTAGTTTCGTTATTATTGGCACTATTGTCACTTATCTTCTTATTGAAAATTTCACCCGGGGGAAGGGAGATCCCGCCACAACCTCCAGGCCCAGCGACTTCTGAGGATTACATTATTGTTTACGATGTTACTTTGGCTCTATGTGCATTGTCATTATCGCTTAATTTGTGCTGCTTACTTGTATGTGCCATTCAATTCCTTTTTGCAGTTAAGTTAATAAGAGGCTCTACTGCAAATGGAAGGTAAATGCTTTTCATTCAATTCATTCGTTATAAATTAATAAATACATTTACTTTAATACTTTCAGATTTTGTTACAGGAGTAACAAATATTTGCAAAAATCAAGTGTTAGCAGAGTATGTGCTGTTGGAGGATTTTTCATATCCATACCAATATTTCTAACCGGTAAGTGTTTAAGTCCCTTAAGGAAATTTCATCATTGAATCTCTCACAGGGATTCCAAAACATATGCTTTAATTCTACTTTAACTTCTATTTCCGTGAGATAACCTTCAACGCTCGAAAAGTTAGAAGGTGGATAATTTGCAGTTAATAAGCTGTGGAATTTGTCGCTCTATATGTTTATAGAGATAATATTTTAGTACCCGTGGCATGATGGTTAGTGCGTAGGACTGGGCAGGTTCAAGAAACATAAGGAAATTCGTTTGCAATGAACTATATTTATTGAACGTAAACCAAGTTGGTTTTTTAAAATTAAATTAAATTGGGTGGCGCAACAGTCTGTTGGGAACTAGGGCCTAGTGACTTACAACTCTCAACCATTCCTGTGTGCGAGTAATGTTATCAGGAATGGAGGGGACCTACAGTTTATATACCGAATCCGAACGGCTAATTTGAGAAAGTACTTTTTCATGACAAGAGTTACTCTTGGAGAATTTGTCAATTCCTCGCAAGAAGCAGTACCCGTAAAAAGACTTTAGATGGCATAGGCAAGAATCGAACCCAAGATCTCTGGCATGAAAGTCCAACGCACTAACCATCATGCCACGGGAACTATAGTTGATTTTTAATTGTTCTTTTCCAATTTAAAATGGAATCCTTTACACAAAACCTTCGATGGGATTATGCAGAATATAGATAAATCATAGAGTAATAAAGTTAATCTTTCAGTTGAATTAAAAAAAAAACTTGATTAACTGTCATTTTGACATAAGTAGACTTGACTTTATTGTTAATTGGAAATTTCTTGGCTAACTCTCCACTTAACTTTCCAAAAAAGTTGCTTTAATTGGAATTGGAAATGGAAAATTGGACGCAATTTTTTGGCAGCCAGCCAATCAGATACCAGAAACTTGCCTTACTTTCAAGTCCTTTATGTAGTCTTAACCTGACAAATATAATGTTAAAGGTCTAAGGTTCGATCCCTGCCTGTGTCACCTACATTTTTTTTCACGCGTTGTCCCTCTTGCGAGAAATTGATAAATTATTTAAGAGTAACGCTAAGTGTACAAGATTGGAAGTGTCAAAAGTCTTCCAATAACATCCAATTAGGTGACAATTTGCAATTTTCTATCAAGTAAAAATTTTCAATTTATAAGGTTGATAGATTTTATCCAAATATTAAACAATTTATTCGTAGAAAATCGCCTTGCAATGTTGACAATTTTTTATCTTCGAATAAATAATTGACTATTTACACGGGTGGGAAAACTTTAGAAAGCAAACAAATGGTAAACTCATTGAGCAGGTTCAGAAAACAAGGGATCACATAGAAAAGGTCAATTGTAATATATGAAGATACATTTTGACTAGACAGCTAGTTAGTTTTTAAGTGTAATACATTTTACACTCGAAGTCTACTTCACAAACCTCTCTACCTTCTGTTGACCATGCGAAAACTATCAAAAACATTATTGTCTCAAAACACTCCGGAAGCAAGCTTTTCATCAAGACTTGTGTTTCAAGGAACCCTTTAAAACAAAAACATTAAATGGAATTGTGCACAAAATTAGTAAATTATACAGTAATAAATTTCAGCTTTCAGTTAAATATAAAAACATGATCAACTGTCAATTTCACATAAGCATACTTGACTTTGTAGTTAGGGAGATTTTTCTTGACTAACTTTCCAGTCAACATTCCAATAAAGTTGCCTCAGATGGAAGGTAATTGTTTGGTAGCTGGCCAAACAGATACTAGAAACTTGCCTTAGCATTAAGTCCCTTATATCGCCTGAACCTGAGCATTGGAAGACAATTTTCACGACAGTTGACAATTAATATGATGATTTAATTTTAAAGTGAAAACAACAGGTCGTGCAAAAATATTTAAAAAATATAAAATATAAAAAAGTGAAACAATAATGAAGCAGGTACGTAATTACGACTATCTTGTAAAATGCGTCCCATCCTTTTCAACCTTCTTTTTCGTTATTTTTCTATAGTTTTAAAACTCTTTCAAATTCTTTCAGAAAATGTTTGTTCTTGTTTCCTCTCCAAAAACTTTCTGCCAATTAAAAATTAGATGATGTTGTTTGGGAAGGACATCATTTAATATCCAATTAGAGGACAATCTTCCAATTTTTTGAAAATAAAAAAATTGTGTGTTTAGACGAGTGAAAAACGATTGCAAGAAGTCGACCAACATTTTGATCTATCACTTGTGACGGATAAAATTACATGGTTGATAGGAAATTGGTTTAAAAGTTTTGCGAAAAATCTGCCAATATTGGATGATCTACAAATCGGGTATACTTAATTCTTATCATTATAAAAGTGTTTTATCAAATTAGATGTTCGAATTCTGTATATAAATTGCAGGTCCCCTTCATTCCTGAAATTACTCGTCACTAGGACCTAGTACTCTACAACTGTTGAACTGTTGGGCGCCGAATTCATTTTGTGTATTCTAGATAATATTTTATCGTTAATTAGTCGTCAACAGTTTTTATTTGTTGCGCAATGCTTTCTATGTTTTTTTATAGTCTTTTCGTTACAAAGAACTAGATAGATAGATTAGATTTATTGTTTCTTTTCTTGTTTATGTACATAAATAATATTTACAAAAATCGATAAGTATGGCTGCCTAAGAACTAAAAGTCTTATAAAGCTTGAACATTTTCTGCATAAATAAATAAATAAATTAGGTGGTGGAACATTCCGTTAAGATTAAGGGCCTAGTGACTTACAAGTCTTAAACACTCCTGTGTTGTCAGGGATGGAAAGGAAATACAATTTCTAAGCCTAATCCGAAAGGCTAAAGATTGTTTGAACGTTTCATCATATCTCTGTCTATCCATATATTTACATCCTTAATAATAAACCAATATCACTTATTTTTTGCAGGAATAATTCTCTACACCTTCACTCAATTCCACTCAACACCAGCTATAATTACAAGCATCCTAATCGGAATCGGTATTGTATTCTGTGGCGGAGCAATGGTTCATAATGTCTTCATTTGGCAAAAAGAGAAAACGATATGTGTCCGGAATCATTCTATGAACATGTCAGCGCTAAGCGCTATCACACCTCCAGTGCAATTTTTAAATCATTCCAATTCTAATCATTTGAATCTCAATTCGACAAGCCATTCCAATGCACCAATCCACCCCACATCTGTAACCCCATTATCACCAAATCATTCACATGGCAGTTTCAATCATTCCTGTGCTGCAGGATTTTCCATGCGTCCATCAACGGCCACTCCACCAACTCCAAAAGTTCTCTCGAACGGATGTGTTCCTGTAGGTGGCCGCGAAGCTAGTGGTTCGGTTAGTCCTGGCTTACCACAGACTTTAGATATGAGTAACGTAACCAGTACATCACAACACGAACTATCAACTTTAGTGTAAACATATTTTTAACTATACTTACTACATAATTGTATAACTCGTTTTAATTATTAATTTATCTTGCCTTAGATTGTGGAGTAAATCTATTTTTATGTTTCTCAAATTCTTATACTATGTACCTGATGTGTTGTCAATATAGTTTTATGCATAAGGGTATTCTTCAAAAGTTAAATACAAAAAGTTTGTATTGAAAATTAAACTTGCCTTAAGCTAGGTAATTCTCTTAATATAAGTTCTGTACATACATATACATAAATAGTTAAGTCCAATAAGTATATTTTTTGTAGTCTAAGATATTTAGGTTATATTAGGTATTAAATATGTAAGCTTTAACTATTAAATTAAAAATGTTTGTAGACTACGATAAATACGATTATACAACGACTTAGTACGTCTGCTATATGTTTTGTAAAATATCGTTTGATAGAAATAAATTCAAATGTCCAAGTATTCTTAATAATTGTTTGATTTTAAATTGAGAAACTTTCCCATTTTCCCGATTATTTGTTTTATTACAAATCTTTCCCTTCCCATAGACAATATGGTTTTTAAAATTTGAACAAAAATCCCATACTCTTTAAATTTTCAACTTTTGAATGAATTTTTTTTACTCAAAAAACTTCGTGTATAATTAGCTCTTTAGATGAACTCTTTCCTTTTCTTGATAACTCTGGCGTACCCCAAGGTAGCCACTTAAGTCGACTTCTTTTTATCATCGCCATTGAGGATATGAAATTGATTACTAAATATTTCCATATCACATTTTACTGTACGACGCAAAGTTTTTGAAGAACATTACGTTGATGCAGGATTTTTTCCTTATTCAACTAGACCTCGATATTTTATCTATTAATTGAATTTTGTTTAAAAAGGCAACAAAAAGTAAGCAACAGATAAATAGATAAATTCTTTATTTTTTTCGATTCGATGTTGATACAATTATAATCTTTAAAATACGGACATGGCTGCTGGATATGACATTTCATGAATAAGTGATAGAAAAATAATAAACAATAATTTTACAGAATGATTTGCATACGAGTATGTTGATATAACAAAACAAATACATATTTATTTTTTTTTTTTGATTCAGAAACTTTTAATTTTAGGTAATATTTAGTCTGTGTGGTTCTTAGGCTTTCATAATTTTGATGATACACAATATAAGAAGTGAATATTTTAATTGATTTAGAGCAACAAACCTAAGTGTAAGATAAATAAATAAATAATGGAATAATGGGAGAGCGATAACCCTGAAGTTTTTGCAATTTTAATGATTTGCCACATACATAAAAAGTAATAATTATTATTTTGAATTTTTTGCAATTGTACCTAATGATTTACCACATAAGAAGTAATAATTTGAAAAAATATTCAGATAATACAATTATCAAAAACTATTCCGATAATCTAAAACGTGTTTGCAAAATTTGTATAGATTAGACCAACCACGACCACCATTTAATATTTCATACAATGTATTGAGTGATATCAAACTTTCTTGCAAATACAAGCGCCGAATTTCTTGTAATATAGGGCAAATAGAGATGAAGTGGTAAACATCATCACATTCTCTTCTGTTGCATAAATCACAAGTCTGCTGAAGATCAGTTCTATGAGGGATGTAATTCAGATTAAGGATTTCTACTCTTGCTCTGAAAATGGTACTTATAGCCTCGGACGAGTACTTATTGTTGAAATAGCTATTCTCAGTTAGAATTTGATGGTTAAGGTTCTTGTACAATAACCTAGAGGTTGACGAAGAAGCTCTGGTTAGGTGCTGGTCATATATCCTTTCATCGGTCTTAGCAATAATCGATGTAAGTACATTGTGTCAATCGAAAACGTTCGCCTCTGTTAAAGACAGAGACAGGTCATTGGACAGGGCCAACTGATGCCAGTATCTAAAAGGATACTGATTCAATTGCAGTTTTCTCAACAGAATTGATTTATGAAGACTTGTATTATTTCTCCTCATCACTTTTATTAGATAGTCTGCATGTGCTTTTAATTTGTTAATGCAGATGGGTGGTAAGCCAGATTCCACGTGTATTGTATAGGTTGGTGCTGAATTCGGTAACCGAAATATTCGTTTGAAGAATAATCTTTGAACAGCTTCAAATTCCTCGAAGGGCGTAACACCAAAGTCTTGCACCCCATAGCACATGCAAGTGTTCACTGTAGCACTAAACACTTGATATTTTGTTGAATGGTCAACAAAATATAATTCTGTTGATTATTGAGCCGCCACGTATCCTCAGGTAGTCTCACCCTTCTATATCGACTCTCAAAAATCATAACTTTGGTTTTTTGGACATTGATGTGGAGATCCCAAGTTTTACAGTATTCATCCAGACGATTAATTTGGAGTTGAAGAGTAAAGTGGTTGTCAGCTATTAGTACCAGGTCATCAGCGTAGAGAAGAACTTGATGAGAGTTCCAGCGAACATAAAGCCTCCAGGAAGTATTTCAGAGATATCATCGATAAAAATCCCGAATAAAAGAGGGCTTAGAACACTCTGACAAATTGGAACCATCCCAAACTGCTACACTAGATGACGACAAGAAATTGTTATAAAGCATCAGAAACTTCCGAGACACTCCAAGCCTTTCCAGCTTATAAATCAGAACCTGTCTGTTGACGCTATAAAATGCGACTTTAAAATCAACAAAGCATACATATAGTCTCTTATTTTTCTCAGTATATTTTCTAGCAATGCAGGTTAAGGCAAAAATGTGATCTATTGTGGAAAATCCAGAACGAAATCAAATAGCTTTCTTAGAGAATTGAGTATTGAGATTCCTCTATAGTTTTCGGGCTGCATCGTATCACCTTTTTTAAATTTCGGGAATATGAGGGCTTTTGAAAAAGTCGTAGGACGTAAGCATTGTTGTACAGAAGATTTAAAAAATTAACGATAAACGTTTTGAGCTGGCCATTGCTGTTTTTGAGAAATTCAACTGGGATACTTTGTTGTTTTTCATTCCCAAAAGAGTTTCCTCTTATTCTCCTGAAGATATCGGCGCGTCCGATTCAGACATATAAAAGTCTTGCATTGCGTAGCTAAAGGTATGAAGATGCTCGTCAGCCGACAATAGAGTTTTAAAATGTGCTGCTAAAGTCTGCAATCCATTCAGTTCATGTACGCTAGACCAGAATTTCTTAGAGTTTTTACTATGTTGTCCCTGTATAATAATTGTTTGAATTCCTTGTTGGCACTAACATACACATTTTTGAAGGAATTGTTTGTCAATCTGAATAGCTTTAAATATTTAAACGATAGTTTACGAAGCCTTGCACGCTCCTTACCGAACCATTTACATTAAGGTGTGAAAGTTATGTAATTCTTGTTTGCATCTGGTGCCGAGGGATACATTTTTCCCACAATATTTTCTTCAACTTGCTCTACCGAGCTTGTTGACTGTAGCTGAAGGATGTTACATTGGTAATATAGATTTATTTTGTAACGAGATGCTTTACTTTGAATCCATTTAAGTTTTCGTATAGTATCCAAGTTCCTCTGTTGGATTTCTTCCACGAAGCGAGCTTTAATCAAAATTGGTAAGTGGGCAGAAAATCCAGCCATAAGCACCTCGAAATCATCGACTACGTTGAACCACTCTCCAGATATTGCACAAAAGTCAATTACTGATTGTCCTTGACCACTAATTAACGTAAATTACCGCCTAAGTCTCCATTCGCCACTCCATTCAGCACAAAAAACCCGAGATCTTCAAAAAATTCGGTCAGTAGTTTACCATTTCTGTTAAGAGTCGTATCTTTTGAATTTCTGTTGAAACTGAAATTCAGCAGAGTTTGTATGACATATGAGCAGGAGTGGAGGATGAGTAAGCAACAATAACATGAACAAATAAGTTTGTTTTAATATCTGTTTTGTTCTAAAGATTTTTAGTCGAAAATCAATGTCTACCAAATTTACGACTAGTTTTTGAAGTTTCTATTTCTTATAAAAAAATTACGATTAAAATGAAATCATTTTGAAGTCAATACTTTTCGATCGAATCGAAAATCAATTTTAATTGATTAACCAACGTTTAACAATGACTTGGATTTTTAAAAAATATTTACTGAATGTTCAACATACTTCAATTTATTTAAGTAATGTTTTTATTTTCTGTGAATTCGATTTTTGTGAAATTTTTTTCAGAATTCAATAATCTTATTCTTTGTTGCATACAATTATTTTAAAGGTAAAATCTTCTTTAATTTATAAAAGACGTTAATTTATTCTTTTTAAATTATACTAGTAAAAATAAATCAGCAAGCGGTTGAGCCTTACGGTCCCCAATTGCAAAATACCATTTTTAAATAAATACTCTTGTTAATTTGGGCTATTATACAAGTGATGAAAAAATTATTTGTGGTTGACTTGTTCATCAACGACGAGAAACTCTTCCTTTGGAGTCAATAGCAACCGTTCTCGTATTTTCTTCAATAGTGGCCTTATCTTGAACAATTTGTCAAGTCCTTCTTGCCCAAGTGGAATTAAATTATCATTGTCGTTGAAATGGATGAAGCTTTTAATGTTTTTAAATCTATTGCACGTCATTGTTTTGTAAATGATCGGTTGTTCTACAATTTTATTCCAGTAATGCCTGGAAGATGCAAGTCGGCAACAGGACATAAACTTTGCCATTTCGATATATTGCTGTATTTTATTTTTTATGATGCTGACCTGGAATGTGTACTAGGTTCATTATCTCATCAGTAAGCACAAATTAAAAAAAAAATCCGGGACTTCTAGAGCCTTTAATGGTTCTAGTAGCTCAGCCGTTCCCAAAAGACAAGGTTAAGGATATATGGTTGATTTGATGAATGGAGTAAATATTTTCTTGTTCTGCTTGAAATATTTAAATCAAGAAGGTGCTTGACATTCCAGAATTGTTTCCAAGCGTTTATCATTCGATGTTCTAACTCTTTTATTGTACGAAATAGTTTGACCAAGGTATATGTACCTAGTCTTTAGCATATTAGAGTCGTTTATTATCCAAAGTTACTTATTAAAAGCGCCATTTATCATATTTTTTGCTGATAAGCTAATATTTTCACATCTAGAAAAAAGATAATTGATCATAGTTTAAAGTTCTTCACTATAGTGTTATATATAATGAAGATATCATCTGAAAATCGAAGGGTTGAAAAATATTTCTCATATTTAATCCTTTTTCCTACCAAAAATTTTAAAAGAATGCAGAAAACTCTTTAACAGAGCGAAAGCTTCTAGAGACATGTCTGACTGGGATTCATATAAAGAATCACTGAAAATATATAAAAAAGAACTGAGGAAAAGTAAACGATCGTCTTGGAGAAACTTCTCTGGCAACGTGGAAGATTGCTCTGAAGCATCCAGTTTGCGCAAAATTCTCTCCAAAATCCAATCATGCTTTCTAATACCCATCCTAGAAAACATCTTCAAGGGATGCCTTAAATTGGTATACATCCCGATGTCTTGGAGACAAGTAAAAGTCGTTTTTATTCCAAAAGTTGGAAAATCCAGCCACGTTAACCCTAAAGACCTAAGACCTATTAGCGTATCATCATTCCTTCTCAAAACTTTTAAATGTTTGATCGATATCCACTTAAGGGCAAGTATTGATAAGTCCCTCCTTTCAAAGGCATAACACGCCTACAAAAAAGGGAAATCAGTTGAAACAGGTCTACACAGTATAGTACGTACAATCGAATATTCCCTACATCATGTCAATACACATCTGCAATTGCACGTGTATTGACATCTCTGAAGGTAGATAAGTCGATCAGCGAATTGATTATTCAGATGCTGATAAGCAGGATTATCAATTCAAAACTGGGCGATTTTACTGCACAAAGGGGTGTCAGCAGAGGTACGTGGTGTCCTATCCCCTCTACTCTTAAACATAATAATAAACGACTTACTAATTATTCTAGAAAGAGAGGGCTACAGAGTGTTTGCTTATGCGGACGATGTTGCTATTGCAGTAACGGGTAAACATCCCTATATACTAAAAAAAACTATTACAAAACGCTTTAAATAAGCTCACCAGATGGCAAATGGGTGTAGACTAGGCGTTAACCCACAAAAAACTGACCTTGTCCTCTTCACAAGGAAATACAAAGTCCCACTCATTGACCCTCCTCTCATAAACGGTGTACCACTTAAATTCTCTGAACAAGTAAAATACTTGGGTCTCATTTTGGATAAGAAATTAAGTTGGAAACCTAATATTCAAGAGAGAATTAACAAGGCCACAGTAGCCCTGTTCTCCTGTAAAAAGGCCATTGGTAATAAATGGGGCCTACAGCCCCGCATAACACACTGGCTATATATTTCGGTCATATGGCCGATCCTTACTTATGGAGTAGCGGTATGGTGGACGGCACTAAATATAGCGACAAATCGCGATAAACTTGATGTTCTGTTCCATCTAATACTTCGGCAAGCGAGCGGCCATAGAGACAGGAAATTGACGAACTTGCAAAAACTTTACCTTTACAACTTTACCTCTGCTGGCTCACGATGCTAGCATAGGTATCCCCTTAGCTCATGCTAAAGCAAGATACCATAGAAGAAACAAACCTCAGGTGGAATAACACCACCACCTTTTTAGCGACAAAACTAATTTGGCCTAATCTTAGCGCCAGGTGCTCAAAACAATTAATCTCTCTGGTGGGTAGGTGTCCTGACTGGGCACTGCTTAATAGGAAGGCATGCCATTCAACTTGGAGCCCTTGCAAATGATTTTTGTAGGATTTGCATGGACGAGGAGGAGGAGGATACAATCTCTCATCTTCTGTGCACATGCCACCTTGGAGACAACTCCTTCAACGATACCAGCGATCTAAATAATTCTGACCTTATTTGTCTCCTACGCTTCATTCGGAGCTCCAATTGGTTCGACGAGTTAAGCTGATCAACTGATCCATGTGGTATTACAACGGACCATACTTTGGTCTAATTGTGTTGGACTTCCCAACCAACAGCCACTTTTACCTAACCTAACCTAACCTCCCAATCTTACCGTAGAGATCTCTTCGAAGGCTGCGCTCTTAAAAGAGGATCTCCTTGTCTTACACTTAGTGAAATCTTTAATTCTAGTCTGATATATTCCGTTTTTATGCCTGCAGTGCTTTAATCGTATATATTCTTTAAGGCTCAGACTATTTGTTTGGTATATATAAAATTCTTTTCGACCGCATCGAAAGCTTTTGTAAAATTTATAAAACCAAAGTAGATAGCTATGTTTTACTCTTTGCATTTTTCAGTTACAGTTTGTAAATGATCCATTGTTAAAAAGCCTGATCGGAAACCTGATTGTTCAGATGGCTGGTTGAAATTAAGATTGGGTTTCTCTTCTTTGTCAGATTTTTTTCAAAACTTCGAAGCCGATTATCTCTTAAACTAATATTCTACTTTGCATTGATGTGACCATTTTTGTGTAAGGGTGTACACAAAGTTATTACCAAAAATCATTATAAATTGTTCGTACAGGTGATTTTTTCAAAATAATATCCAAGGTATTTAAAGAAAAACAGATTTTCAACCATTCGTTTTTCAATTTTGGTATTGTTTATTTTATGAGGATAAAAAACAAAACAAAATAAATTAGTACAAACTTCATGAAGAAAAAAAATGCAACAAATTAAGCAAAGTTCAAAAAATTGTACGTACAGTGATAAAAAACGTAATTATATAATATACATATGTAAGTTTTAGTAGCGAGTGTGAAAACCTTTCGCTTTTATAACATCCTAGAGGCGATTCTTCATAGAGGGAACTAGTTTTGAAGTAACTTCCGGAGAAATTTTGTTCCATTCTTCCAATATAACGGTGTTTAGTTCGTTTTTATTACTTATTTTTGATTCTCAGGCCTCTTTTCCTAAATAACCCCAAAGATGCTCAATGGGATTAAGGTCTGGGGATTGGGGAGGATGAGGCAACTGCGATTTAACATTATAGAGAAGCCACTCCTTTACTATCCTTGATGAATGTTTATGGTCGTTGTCTTGCACAAGTAAAAAGTCATCATTAAGGCCAATTTTTAAAGCGGTGGCTTTCAAATTTTCTTTTAAAATTTGTAAATATTTGTTTTTATCCATTGTTGTTTCTATAAAAACTAAATTTGCAACACCATTGCCCCCATAGCTCCCCAGACCATAACATTTCCGCCTCTATGTTTCACCGTTGATTGCGAATTCTTCACATCTAATGCTGTGTTTGGTTTCCTCCACACAAATCTGCGATCGTCCGACCCAAAGGCATTAAACTTGTTCTCGTCAAGGAATAACAAATTCTTCCAAAAATCATCTGGTTTCGAAACGTATGCATTGGCATAGTTCAAGCGTTTTGAAACGTTTGTTTTGAAATATAGGGTTTTGTTTGTACCGTGCAACCATTATATCCCTTTAAATGCAGACAGTTCCTAACAGTTTGAGGGTTAAGCGATATTCCATCATTTGCTTGAATGTCAGCAGTTATTTTAGGAGCACTTAACATGGGATCAGCCTTTACCATTTTTTCAATTTTTCGTTATATTTTAGCGTCTAGTATTTTTGTTCGACCTCTTTCTGGGGCCACTTCAAAGCTTTTATTTTTCAAATAATTTTGTAATACATATTGAATTGTAGACCGTGGTCTACCAATAGTTGGCGATATCTCAGCATAACTTTTTCCGTCGTTTCTTAGTTTAAAAATCAGTTTTCTTACTTCAAGAGGTACTTTTTTATGAGAAGCCTCCATTTTCAAAATAAACTTAATACACCACGCCATACTGAGCCTACATCTCTCAATATCATTACAATACACAATTTATATTTCAAAAAGAACAGTTATTTCCATTTTTTTCCTATTATATTATATTACAATTTTATCAATAAGCTCAGATTTGTGGTAGGAAGTTCATAGTGTAAGACTACGCAGGTTCAGCCGACATATGGACTTGATTTTGCAAGTTTCTATTCAGCCCTATCATGAATTCCATAGTAATCGGAAAATTTTACGAATCTCCAAAAACTGTATCATGAAATCCGTTCGTAATGCAAAATTGTATGAGATTTTCCACTACGAACGGATTTCATGAAACAGTTTTTCGGGATTCGTACAAATTTCCGATTAAGATGGAATTCATCATAGGGCTGATTATCTGATAGTCCAGCTGCCAAATAATTACCTTCCAATTAAGGCAACTTTAATGGAAAGTTAGTTAAGAAAAATCTCACTAACTATGACGTCAAGTCTACTGCTAAAAAATGACAATTGATAATGTTTTTTTTTTTCATTCAACTGAAAGCTGAACTTTTTTACATTATGATTTACATATTTATTTTCTGCACAGCTTCATTTATATAAAAGGGTTCTTGTCAATTTGGAAAAGGAATAAGTAATATTTCTTTACAAAACAAAATTCAAACCTTGATGGACTTGTAGCTTGCCTAAGGAGTGTTTTGTAGACAATAATATGTTTAATAGTTTTCGTACTATGAGCTTAAAGTAGAGATTTGTGAAGTAAAGTTCTTACATTTACAGAATGAAGTTGACTGCACATGAAGTTCCTTATGGCCACTGTCATTGTTGTTTTGCATTTGTTTATTATGCATTAAAATACTCCTTCGCGAAATTTGAAAGTTACTTCACTAAATTCTTGAACGCATTTCCTGTCGGTTGATACCAATAAAGACTTTTTTTTAATTCATTTTTATTAATTCAATCTTAAACCTATCATAAAGCTAGACAAAAATTCATAAAACTTGCCTAATTATCCATAACTTACAACTAACTTAATGGTCCCATACTGACACTCTAAGTTAAACAATAATACTTAATACTAATGCCTTTCGGCCCTAAGATCTAATTTAACTTCAATTCAATTTTATTTATTTTTGTATTTATTAGAAAATTAAAAAAAAATTAATATCGGTATCCTTTTTTATTTTTACTCAAAAAGTAAGGTCCTTAATATAAAACTTAAAGCCAACTTTAACTACCTATTCTACCTATAAACTACTTAAAACTAGAACAACCATAGCAGCAAATCTAACTACCTAACATTTTTGTTTTTCATATTTTGTTGTCTTTTTTTTTTATTCCATGTTTTCTATTGCTTTTTGTGCCACCATGCCTATTCTACTTAAAACTAAACCCTAAAACTAAAAAACAAGTATGTAAGCCGGCCAAGGCTTTAAACCCCATCCCGACTACCCACTATCAATTGCCGATTGAAACCACCAAAACTGCCAAAACAGCCGTTTCGTCAGAGCGAAGGCTCCTCTGGCCCTCCTATGTCTGTCGAAATATAAATACTGATCTAACCAGATACCGAGGTACTTCACTACACTTTTGCTCGCTAATGGCTGCCCGTGAAGATCAACGATGACCATCTTGCGCCAATTCTTGCACGTATACCTCGTAGCCTTAGCCAACGGAGTCCGGAACAGAATTGTCTCCGACTTCTGGACATTTACTTTCAGTTTCCAGTCGTCGCAATATCGCTGAATCATGTCGAAATCACGCTGCAAGAGAATTCTAATAACCTCAACCCTTCGGGCCGTTCTGTACGCAATTAGATCGTCGGCGTACGCAATTGCCTTTGTAAGACTGCCTATCAGATCGCTGGTGTAAATGCTGAAGAGAATCGGCGAATTCACCGCTCCCTGTTGAAGACCATTTTTAATTGAGAATGTTGTGGTAGAAGTCACATTGCCGCTTTTGACAACAAACGTTCTACCGTTGAGCATATCATAAAGTATATACAACAATAGCTTGCTTATTCCAAGTCTGCTCAGTTTTAGGGAAAGACCCTATAACCATACGGTGTCAAAGGTCTTTTCCAAATCAACCAGAACAGCACCTGTGCATTGTTGTTTTGATTTATTCCATCAGAAACAAGTTTAGACGCAGCATGAATTGTGTCATGACCCGCCTTGAACCCGAACCGTTTATCCGGAATTATTTTGTTGTCCGTTGCCCACTTAGTCAGAGCCCTACTAATGATTTTTTTTCGAAAACATTGCTGCTGCTCGGAAGAAGACTTATCGACCGAAGATTTTACGGGTATACCAATATAGACTTATTATGTTATTATGTGCAACTAACTACATATATGGCTTACGTTTTTTGTTAATAACTTTCAAAACTCACAAAGTTCTAAAATTGTTCAACCAAATTTCACATAATCTTCACCTTATTCAGGGTTACAAAATTAAAACTAAATACACATAATGTGTTTTTTTTTTTATTTTAAATTATTATTTTGGAGCAACCAGTATTAAAGTTTACACAAAATAATGAACAAAAATCAATGCTAAAACTTTAAATGGCCGTATCTCGGTAAATTCTTTGATCTCGCATATCTCGTGAACTATGCCACCTGGAGACCTGACATTTCAATATTGGGACATTCTACTTGTTATTGATTTGACGGGCTTCAAGTGATACTTATTCAGTCGACTGACAGAAATTTTATCGTTCTAACAATAAGTTGAAATTTATCTTACGAGTATGCTCCAATAACTTTAAATATTCTTTTTACCATTTGACTTCTCCGGATAGCTAACCGAACAAGCTTCGTTTATTTGACAGTTTTTATTAAGTTTAAAAATAGATTACCAAACAGACCTACGACTTCTCCTCATGCGGTTCCAAACAAATCTTGTGTCAAAAACAGCTGATCATTAAATGGATTCTGTTTTTTTTACTTGTGCCTAGAAAAATTCAAATGCAGAAAACTTTAAATCGCAAATTCAATAATAAAATTATTTCTTGTATAAGCGTTTTATGCTAGTGAAATTTATTAAAAATATTAACATCACGTTATGGCAATATGCATTTGTGTTTCTAATTACTTTAATCAAAAAGAATATTATACAATTAGTGATGAATGTCCGGTAAAATGCTTAGGGGAGAAACGACCTCCAAAAAGTAAACTTTCGAAGAATCGAAGGAAAACTGAAGCCAATGGCATAGATGTGTACTTTTTCATTCGTGAAATCCTAAATTTCACTAGTTATAGACAAAAATGTTTAAATGATAATGTAAAAGAAGGTATCTTCCTTTTGATTCAAATAGTGCCACCCGAGAGGGAAGTCATCGATTATAAATGGTAATAACCAAAATTTAATACAATCCTTATGGCTTGACCATTTTTTTATTTTGTTCTTGACAGGAATCAGATGACTTCTTACACGTTATGGGAAAAAATCGAAGTTGACTATCTGATGTCATGGTTATCGACCTTGGGTGGAGGATTCTCTGCTCTTGGAGAACAATTTTCAACCTGTGTAAGCATTTATGTTTTTATAGGCTAGGTAAATGTTTAGTTTCTTTGTTTGCGTCCCTAAAAATTACTCCTTCGTGCACATGTAATCATCATAATAACGAGCATGGCACAAGTGCCGAGACGAGAGATGTTTTTGTTCACAAAGTTTTGTGTGCCCTTAATTTTGATCTGGCTCCTATGGTAGCACTGCGTTCGAGTGAAAATGTTTACTTAAACCTATCTGTACTTGACAGTAAGACCGAAATTATAAAAAGCTATTATGAAAATCAGGCAGTTAAGGGGTTATTAATGCCCTGAACATAGTTCTATCTTAGGAAAATTGGAAAGGATTAAGGAGGAGATACCGGTGCACATTGGTCTAAAAGTTTTGAATATCAAAATGAGAGAAAAACAATGTTGGATAAAGCATCACACTTTCTCATTGTGCGGTTAAAAAGATCTCTAAATAGTATTTCTGAATTGAGGGTAGTAAGCATTCCTGAAAGTGCGAGTACTACTGCTGACCTGATAGGGGAATACAACTGACTGATTTGCAGAACATATAGTTCTATCACTTATCATTTTCATAATTCTTTTCTTTGGATTTTTGATTTGATTAGCTTATCATACGCTACCGTTGAAGTTCCACATTTAAAGGAAAAGGATGTGAATCTAGAAACGAATATAACGTCTACAGAGAAGTAGTTTTATTGATAAGAAATGGTATACAAGAGATTGTTAATGAATGTATGAAAGAGAGTCGAACACAAAACGCATTAATTTTATGAGCTCCAGATTTGAAACCATCCAATAAAACTTATATTTAACCATTACATTGATGCGAAACGCATATATGAACACTTTTATGCTGGTTTATATTTATTTTCGTGATCTTAAATCGTATTTATTATATTTAACGGTTAGAAATTTAGTTTCTAATCCAACGAAGCAATGATTCGCTTATACCGAATGCTTCGTAAGAGACCAAGGTGCCAAACTCTATCAAATGCTTTTTAAATATCAAGTGCAATAATGTTACTTTCTCCAATACGATATAAATATTTGTTCCACTGTTCGGTTAGATAAACCATGTTTTGGTTTTTGTTATTCTTTTATTTGCAATGGCTGGAAATCAAGGGTATAACCTGGTACCATTATTCTTTTCCCACCATAGTCTCGCCATATACATTAGGAATGATGTTGCTTATCAGTTTTTGCCACAATATGGTATCTGCACCAATTCTTTTTTCAATTTAATGTGGTTTAAATCTTCCGTGAATAAGCAAATCATTCACTATTGCTTCCTTTATCGAAGCCCCAATCTAGACTGAGTGTAAACTTCTCGTGAATTTGATGCTATGTCTGATTCCATCCAAATAATTGTTTCGTCCTATCCTCTCACTGAAATCACACAATTCTTCATGGCTTCAACATTGGGGCCAGTCAACACCAGAAGGAGTGTGTGCTGAGATCTTCGCTGACTTAAAACACCTAACTCAGCTGGTCAACGAGCCCACTCGAATATCGGACGTGGTAGGTCGAGCAGAAAACACTCTTGACTTGTTTCTTACTTCTGACCCTGGTAAGTACACTATTAGTGTTCTATCTCCTGTAGGCACATCTGACCATTGTGTTATATCAGCAAATTTCTCGTGTAAGAACTCTCCAGTTAAAGAAAAAGCTCCTAAGAGAACCGTTTGGCAATTCGAGAAAGCCAACTGGGACGGTCTCAATAATTATTTTAGGATCTTTAACTGGTCACTATGCTTCCCCGATAGTGACGTTGACGCCAGCGCTGATATGATCACAAGTTTGATTCTCCTGGGTATGAGAACTTTAACCCCGAATAGGGTCAGACCCAAGGAAAACGCATGGTTCGATGCGAGCTGTAAAGAGGTTATTAGGGTCAAGAAGGCAACTTTCCGTTGTCTTAAAGCCAATCCAACTCCGCCTGTACTTGAGCGAGTTAATGATTCTATGGGTCAAATCTTTTTTCGCACTCGTACTGTAGCGAGAGCTTTTTCATCAGTCCTACTCCTCAGGTCTCGTTCCGAGCGGATGGAAAACCGTATTTGTCCACCCTATTCCCAAAAAAGGCGAATCCGTTTTATCTCCAACACTTTTTCTCATTTTTATTAACGATCTCCTGTGTGCAACTTCTTGTTTCGCTGACGATAGTACTCTTAGCTTTTTGTATTCGTTTTCAGATTCACACCCCTCTTCTTCGGATATGAAACTGCAACGACAAAAAATATGATAAATATGATAAGCTCATTAAATTTCGACCTAAACAGCATTGTACAATGGGGAATAAAAAACCGCGTGGAATTTAATGCTTCGAAAACGCAGTACTGTCTTGTATCGTTAAAGCGAAATATACCCTCTTTGCCATTATCCATAAATGGCACTTGCATCGAGGAGACTTAACATCTCGATATTCTCGGTATGTGTATCACCAGCCACCTTTTGTGGAACGATCACATAAACGATGATGGCAAAAATGCCGCAAGGTGTTTGTGTTTTCTAAGGCGATGCAAGAAGTTTTTCTTCCCCTTTGATTTACAAGAGTTATATTATTCAAAGCTTGAGTATAACTCCTATATCTGGGCTGGTGCTCCTGCAACTTACTTAAGCCTCTTGGATAGTATTGAACGTAGAGCATTTAAATTGATAGATGATAATATCATCAGAAGTTCATTTATTTCGCTTGAACATCGTCGTAAGGTCTCTTGTCTGACCCTCTTTCGCTGTTATTTTAATGGTTTATGCTCTAGAGAAATAGCCAGCTGCATTCCTACCCTTAAACAGTTCAACCGTAATACTCGCGCTTCTAGGAATGCTCATCAATAAACCCTCGAGTCCAACTTCGGTCGTACTGTCAAGTACAGAGATTCGTTTTTTAGCCGTACTATGCGAATGTGGAATGCCTTGCCACACTCTGTCTTTCCCAGCTATTGGAATATTCAGGAATTCAAAACCAATGTGCACCGACATCCCCTTTAAACCCCTCTCTCCCTTTCCTAGTGCTCACACTGTGTCTACATAATAAGGGTAATATATCCCTTTGAGTGTGCGCTTGAAGAACGCGAAGACGTTGAAGAACGCCTCGGACCAGCGGATTTGTGTATGGCATGGTCTTGTAGTAATATTGCGACTGCACGAGTGCCAAACAAGATTCGTCCCATAAAATCGTTTACGCTCTCAATTACAGGAGGACTAAGGACACTCTCTGACAGCGTCGGATTGACAGCAAAAACTGCAAGCAAATTGGCTTTATCAATTGACCTTACGAATTACGATAATCGTTAAAATCCCGCGTTATCGTTATGTTTCGTTTTTGGCCAGCAACTTGAAAAAAATAAGTAATTAAAATGCATACATCCATTCTTGCAGAATCGGTCTAAAGCGCCCAATACACGATACAATCTATCGCACTGACTTGAATTGTACCGATATCGGTAGCGATATCGAAAGTGAGCACACACACATACGACTAGCTCACGATTTGATCAACTGTCAAAATAGTTCCTCATTTTCATCTTCTATTCTTTGTTTAGAGTTTTATTTTGAGATTATGGCAAAAATTAAATCATGAGTGACTTAAATAGAAGAAACAAAGTTATATTAATATGTGCCAGAGTTATATTAAGCGAGAAACTTGAAAAAAGGAGAAAAAGAAAGTGGGCCAAGGAGTGGCTCCTAGGAAGATCATTACATTCGGACATTTATCTGGTTAACAAACTTAAGGTAACTGAGCCCGAAGATTATAATTCTCTTAATATTTTGTTGCTATAATCTGGAATGGAAACCATTTTCTCCTAATAACTTGCTACCAGTCAAAACAAAAACATCGGTTTCACGCCTTCACGGTCGTCACATACGTTACAAACGGTACGATTCCCATCAAAACAGTTGTATGCAACCTCTCGTTTTCCCTCGATAGCATTCGACCATGCGATTTCAGTACAGCGGATACTTTGTTTTATACACACGATACAATCATCGCATGCAATTCAACTTTTGTACGATAATCGGTACAATAATTGTATCGTGTATTGGGCGCTTAAGTCGTGTCTATAGTTTTTAAGGTATCGTTGTTTTTCGTCTCATGTTTCGTAATTCCAAGGCCCAGAACTATTGTTATTTAGTTGTTTATGAGTACAAAGACGTTAAAAGATTGAATTTGCACACGCACTCATTTGATATCCAACTTAGGCAGTAAAAAGGATATTTTCTTATTTATATAATTTTCTCTACGCACCTAGTAAAATTATACAACTTTATTATATTGCCTTCTTATCCTTTAATTTTTAGGCTGAAACAGCTGGTAAAATATCACTTCGCCAATTACAACTGGGACTGCGACTGGGTGATCCATTTCTTCAGGCTCGATGCAAACTCTACTATAGCATATCACTAATTCAAACTGGTCGCCTGCGATATGCAAAGTATATTATCCGAGAGCAATACAAATTTGCCCGACAGCATAAAGCAATCGATGGTCGTTTAGTGAAAATGTGTTTTGGAATTTGGCATCGACTTCAATACGAATACATGTTGAAACAGAAGAGAAAACAAACAAATCAACCAAGAAAACAACCAACAATTAAACCAATTCATTAGATTTTGCTTAGTTTTTATTTTTGAAATCGGGAACAAAAATGTCTCATTAAATGACTCGAAAAGTTCTCTCATAAATATTGTGATCCAAAAAACAAACAAAAAAAAGTTTAAAAATTAATTCAATAAATTTTTATTCTTTCTATCAACATAATTGTATAAAATATTTTGTTTTTAATTTATAATTTATTTCTTCTTCATAAATAACATCATCTTTTTGTATCGATAAAAAAAGAAATGGCATTCAATTGAATTTTAGTATGCGAAATGCAGGTTTTTCTTGACTTGTTTTATTTTAAAAGAATTATAGTTTCTTGTATTGATTTTTTTAAATGTTAATATTCTTGTGATGAATTTGGATTTTTTTTTTATTTATTGAGCAAGGGTTCCCATGGGATCCCACGCTGGAAGCACAATTGGTTTCATATCGAATACTTTAAGAGTTTCCTTTGGAACAACACTTTTATCCACAACAACTTCGAATCCAAATTCTTTGAACCAATCAGCCGTCATAACAAGATATCCCTTTTCACCACGATCTTCACCCCAGGAGTTTTCAACGCGAAATTTGGTTGGATTGCCTTTAGCCTAAAAATATTTTAATTTCATCAAAAATGTTAAGAAGTTCTTTTTTAAAGACTAAGAACTTACATCCACAGATACAGCAGTAAAGACCATAGCATGAGTCATTGCTGACTCGCCATACAGAAGACGATCTGCTTTGGGAAGAGTGATTTGGATGTCAACATCAAACACCAATTTGAAATCATGTCTGAAAGTAGAAAAATTTTATAATATTGCATTAATTTCGAATACATAAAACAAAAACTAAAAACTAGGGAATAGTATCCATATAAAAGGGTTTTAAGAAGACTATTGACAGCTTCAACATTCTGTTAATCTGGCATGCTTCGCAGAGGAGGGTTATCCCCAACCCTGAACAGAATGCCTACATGAGCCACACTCTCCGTACAGCAATAGTTTATTGACCGTTCCTAAAATGGAAAGCCTGCTCGAAGGATAACAAAGTATATAATGAACTCATTTCTATTATAAAGGCAACTAATAAGTTCGAATGTCAAGTTGTATACACAGGTAAGAGAAGTCTGATAGAGCTCCTGGAAAGCTTTGGATTTTTCGTGTTGAATGGGGTTTCCAAAAGTGACGCTTAGCAGACAAGGACAGTCGGTTATAGACATTATGTGCTATATCTGGCCAATGGTTGATACCGATTGAAGATTTCGAGGTTCTGGATGCGACTTTTTCTGCTATTTTTTTTATTTTCTCTAAAGGAACTCGAAATATCGCAAACAACATGTGCAAGTTGAAGTGGGTTGACAGCAAGGCCCTTCTTTATCAATCTCGTTTCCTAAAACTATTCCGATTTTTTTTTTAAAACCAGTGCTTACATTTTAATAAGGAATAGAAACAGCTTTGTTCCTCAAAAAAGATTGAATATCTTCAAATTACTGCAAAAAACTTAGTGCTCTAAAACATTTTGAAATAATGTGAGGGCGTAATTAGGAGGGCGTAAACATACTCCTAATAATAATGCTCTCTGAGCTGAGGTTTTGGCAGATTACTTCAAAGGATTGCTATCAGCAAATGAGTCTTTGTTATATTCCTGAACTTGATGTACCGATATCCTTGATTGAACTAGAAAGTGTTTTGAAAACAATGAAGAACAACAAAGCACCGGGTGCTGATGGAATCCCAACGGAATTTTACATATATTTTACTGCTTACTTCAAAAACTACTTTGTGGACTGGTTCAACCAACTTTATAATGATGCTTGCATACCCATTTGCTTTCACACAGCCATTATTTACGCTATTTTCAAGGGAGGAGAAAGGAGTCTTGTAGAAAACTATAGAGGCATATCTATTCTCAACTGTTTTAGGAAAATCTTAAACTCTATTCTTTACGAGAGGCTTACGAGATGGATAGAGACAAACAACCGCTTAAGTATCTTCCAAGCTGCGTTTCGATCCGGTTTCTCAACGGTAGACCAAATTTTTGCGCTTACAAGCATAGCAAGACAACATTTGGAGAAAAAGAAAAAGCTTTACAGCTGCTTCATTGACTTCAAGGCTGCTTTTGATGCGGTCAATCGACAAGCATTGATTTACAAACTATCTTCTCTTGGCCTTTCTTAAAAGATTATACTTCTTTATTCTCACTTTCTAAGTTCAACGAAAGCCTCAGTATGGGATGGCAACAACTTTTCCGAAAGTTTTGAGACAGCGGAGGGAGTTCCGCAAGGATGTATTCTAAGTCCCATTTTGTTTGCACTTTATATTGATGCGGTTTGTGAAATCCTTCCGGGAGGTGTAATATTTGACGAATCTTTGATTAAAGTTTTACTGCATGCAGACGATCTGGTACTTTTGGCGGATAACCCATTTTCCTTACAACTGCTAATCAACAGACTTAAAGAATATTGCGAAACTTGGGGCTTACAGGTCAATACTAGAAAAACCAAGGCTATGATATTTAAATCCAGGCGGTATGCACGACGTGCTGAAGAATCATGGAACATCAACTACGAGCGTATTGAAATTGTTAGTGAGTTTAAATAAAAATAAATAAATTGAGTGGGGCAACAGTCCGTTGAGTACTAGGGCCTAGTGACTTACAACTCTCAGCCATTCATGTGTGCGAGTAATGTTGCTAGGAATGGAGGGGACCTATAGTTTATATGCCGAATCCGAACGGTTTATTTGAGAAAGCACTTTTTCATGATTTTTCAATTCCTCGCAAGAGGCAGTACCCGTGAAAAGACTTTAGATGGCATAGGCAGGGATCGAACCCAAGACCTCTGGCATGACAGTCCAACGCACTAACCATTATACAACGAGTGAGTTTAAATGTCTAGGTGTATTGCTGACCTATAAACTAAACTTGAGCAATCATGCGAAAGAGAAAACCAGGGAGGCCAAACTGGCCCTAAACCTGATGTGGCCCAATTCCGAGGAAAACCTTTAAACATTATTTACGTCCCTTATATTCGAGAAATAAAGAAATATTCCGAGGGAAATTTTTATTCAGGACAACCCTAATTGTCTCTACTGAAGGCGGAACCGAACAAAATATCGCTAGACGTATCGGGAAATCTAGGGTTATCCAGTATTTAGAGAAAGGTCTCTCTCAGCTCGAAGACAAAGCTACGACTGTTCCGCTTAGACGTCCAATCAGTACGTATAACACGTCTGCAGCACCTAGAAAATAACACCAACGATTAATAGGAAACTTTAAACCTTCATAAATAGAAGCGAAACATCTTACGGGACCAATCGATAAAGGATAAAGGCTCAGAAATCCATTGACACAACTATACGCGAGCGAAAGTGGGAGCGGATTTTTCACACGCTTCTTAAAGGGAACGAATGCATTGCATGACAAGCAACGCAGTGAAATTTACTTAATCGCGATTGCAGAAGAGTCAAGAGAAGCACGTGAACAAGAACAGTCGAGGAGAAGATTTGTCAAAACTGAGGAAAATCTAGAAGGATTCAAACGCATCGCTGGTAACCGGAAACAGCAGACCATGGCGCGTAGGAGTATCTGAGACCCATACTGGCTATAGGTCTCATTACCTAAGTAGGCAGGTAGTCCAATTCATTTTTCCTTTAAATACGTCGAGGCTTTAAAAATTTCCCCAAAATAAATTCCCTTGCAAAGAGAAATAAAATATCTTGCAAAGATTTTTCCTGATGCCAATTAATTCCGAGGGAAACTTTTATTTATTTTCCCAATCTCCGAGATAGGGAAACTTTTCCAGAGAAAATTGTATAAGAAAACAAAAATCAAAACATAACTTAAATAATACTCACATCGTAAGATCTTCAATGCCTTGTTTAGAAGCAAATCGCTTGCTTACTTCACAGCCAAACCAAACTGGTTCACCCTTCTTTAAACTCTCTGTTACAACTGTCATTAAAAGTTCAACTGGTTGATTGTTATACAAAACTGGACGACCACCAACAACGTTGCCCAAACAATCTACTGTATAGGCGGTATCATAACTGCTTGTGGGACGTGGATCAGTCACAAGACAAACCTAAACAACAAAATAAATACCAACTGTAAAATAAACTAAACAAACAAGTCTTTTGTGTTTTTACCTTATCCTCAACATTAAAAATTGGCTTAACACGTTGATTATAAAACTCGAGTGGAGTTATTGGGCCAACACTGAGGAAATTCTTACTCTTATCATAATATTCCCATGTGAACGTCTGAGGTGGTATTCCCAAACAAATGCCAACAATTTTATAAATTTCTCCCATCATTGTTTGAATAGCTGCCTCGAGGGCACCTTCAGCTGGACTTGATGCATGAAGTTCTCGTAAATTTTTGGCATACTCTCTTAGCTATTAAATAAATTGTCATGATGAAAATATTGTTTTTTTTTTTAAATTCTTGAAACAAAGAAACTCACTTTACTTTTGAGAATGGCATTCATACGCATACTGGCCTCGCAGCTGTAGCTCTCTGGAAAGCATTTCTTTGGCATAAGGCCATGTTTTGTGATTAGATTAACTAACATATCCCACTGACCACCATCACATGTTGGATCCTAAATGATAGACACACAAGTTAGAACACTTCACAACAGAGGAATGCACATAGATGCTACAACTTACATTCAATAGAAATGATACCAAGCGACCATCAACATTTTCACCTCGTTCTGCCGTCTTCACAATATTGTTCAGGAAATAGTTACATCTCTCAATCTTGTCCCAATAGAATAGATAACCTTGGGAGAACTCGAACTCATCGAGAGTTAGGGATTTCATGAATGGAACACGAATGCAATTCAGTGCTGCAAACAACCAACACCTTCCTGAGCTTTTTTGGTTTGTAATAGGCTTACCCTCACTCTCAACCTGAAAACAAAATAAATAAAATCAAATGAAACTTATCACACTTAACACAATATTTAAACAACTTTACCTTATGGGTGAATACATGATTGGTATTTTGCAAAACTGGACGTGACAAAGCCACATCAAAGGGATCACCTCGAGAGCAGACATTTTGTGCGAGCAAATTTTTTGGCTCACTATAGAATTCCTTACGCCACTTGTCCAATTGTTCACTGGTTATTGGAGCTAAAAATATATTCGTTGAGGTACATGTAGATCGTTGGGTTGTTTTTGATTTTGTTGTTGTTGTTGTTGTTGGGATAGTTGATTTGATTTTGGTTGCATTTGAAGAATGCAATTTCATAATTTGTTCTTGCATTAAACGCAAATTTGTTTGAGTTGCTAATAACTGGGAATCTCTTCTTAAATGACGATATAACATAGAGGAAGCGGAATTTTTTTGTAAACGCAAAACTGCAATGAATCAATTTTACAAAATATTTTCGAAAAAGAAGAACACAAATAATCGTCATTTAAGAAAAGATCTTAGATACATACATATATTTATTTTTTTCATAAATTTATTTACACACTCGTATAAGACAAATTAATAATAAATTGATGAATATAAACATTTAGATTTAGAAATCAAATATTTAAAAAGTAACTGACTCAAAAGAACACACATTTTTATAAAACAAACACAGAACAAAAAATATCTACGAAGTCCTTTTTCAATAATAATTCAAATAAAAACTCGTTTTTCAATATACAGTGTCGGGCAAAAGTCTTGGTACCCGTGCGGGTATTCTTGATAAATGAGTTGTGTAAATGATATTAAGACACAATTTTCAATTTATGTTTTGATTTATTCAAGTTTAAGTTTATTTAACAAATTAACACAAGAAAAACAGAAAAATATCCTTCAAGGATCTTTAAAAAGTTAAAATAAAAGTATTAGTCCCTAACAACAATAGTGCAAAAGTCTTGGTACCCTAGAAGGACAAACGAATTTAATTCGGTTTCGAATGTTTTATGTTAAGAATATAATTACCTAATATTTTGTGGGAAAACCTTTGAGCCTAATAACCTCTTTTAAACGATTTGGCATAGATTTCACAAGTTTTCGCGTGACATCTGACCCTATTAATACCCATTCTGATACCGGGAGCTCTTTAAGGTGGGTTTTGCTCGTTATATTGTGTTTTCTAAGTCGTTTCTCTAAGACATCCCATAAATGTTCGATTGGTTTAAGAATTTGGGGGGAGGGGGGTGTAACTAGCATGTGGGGCGTGTTGTAGGCGATCCACAACTTTACATTTGTAGCCGTATGCTTGGGATCGTTATCCTGTTGGAAGTGATATGTGTCTACGATCCAAAGTTTTTCTGCACTTTGTTGTTAGTTTTGTTTTAAGATGTTCAAATAATCTTTTTTATTCATAATTCCATCAATTATTGTCAAATTCCCGACACGATTGGATGACATACACCCCTATACCATTACACCACCGCCACTGTGTTTCACAGTTTCAATTGTGTTTTTAGGATTCAAGGATTCGCCTTGTTTTCTCCACACTCTAATCCTTTCATCTGAGCCAAAAATGTTGAATTTCGACTCATCGGAGAATGTTACGTTATCCCAAAATTTATTTCACTTACAAACGGCTTTTTACGAGGTGTGCACGACTTAAACCCAGATCTCTGGAGCGATCTTGCACCTGTCCACGGAGAAACTGTTTTATTTAAACTAATCTGTATATCGGTAGCAATCTTTAGAGCACTTTTAAATGGATCTTTTTTCATCTCTTTATGTAAGCTTGCGCGGACGACCAGACCTGACTTTATTTTCGATTCGGTTTTCTTTATTGTAACGGTTAATCACATTTTGTATGGTAGATTTGGGTCGTCCAACAATTTTATTAATATCCGCATAACTTTTACCTTGCTCATGGCAATTAATAATAATTTGACGCTTATTTACCGTTATTTCTTTTCTAACCATCGCTTTTTTGGTTTTGCACAACAAAATTTCTTAAACCTTAACCTGCACGACCGATCGCTTTGTACTGATTGACACACACATGTCATATTACAAGCTTCATGCAAAAAAAAAAAAAACAACGCCAACTGGACCGTTACAAATTTAAACAGTTAAAACTGGTAAAGTGCAGAAGTACCTAGACTTTTGCACTACTTTTTTCATAGATGTCAAGGTTTTATTATTTTTTGCTAGAAAATAGAATTTGTTTTTGAAGTTTTTCTATTGGTAAAACAAAGAATAAGGTTTTATCATAATAAATAACTTGATGCATGAAAATTAAGTCCTTAAGTTTTCTTTTTTTTCAAAGCTTTTAATGACATGGCACTTTGAGTACCATGACTTATGCTCGACACTGTATCTCATATCCTCCTGAGACCCTTGACTGTCAAAATTTGTTTTTCCTAAGAATTTTATAGTTGTAATACATTGCCACAGCTTTTGCACCAATACGAGGCTTGGCTCTACTCGTACATTTAAGACGGCCTCTAGTGAAAAGTTGGCATGACTTTACATTTGCTGATTGTTTGGTACAGCGTGTTTTTAAACCACTTCTGTGACCATTTCAATCAAAGGATGGTTTAATAATAAGGGCCGTGAACCACAGTTAAACGTCAAGTTTTTTTTCTGCATTTAATTTGACATTTCTCATATTCAGGCTTACTCGATTTGGACAATGGAAAGATACTCAATCTAGCAACGCGTTAAAAAGCTATTAAGGCTTATTTTCGTGATTTTTTAAAATGCAAAAATTTGAGCAAACTGGGGGGTCAGGTCATTCCGTAAAACGATAATAATCGTTAGACGATAGCGTTTCGACGATAGTATCACATCACGTAAGACGATAATCGTCAAAGTGATATCGTCAAAACGATAGCGTTTGCACGATAGCTAAGTAGGTATCGTCTGCTATTAATTTCTATTGATACCTTAGCAAATTGAAGTAAAAAAGTTTCGGTGTAGTTTAGCTTTGTTACAAAATGGAAATAAAAAATCAAAATAATACAATGGATTAGGTTACGAAGAAAATTAACAGCCCTATTACGGTTGTCAATTATCAATACGCTAGTTGACATTTTTCAATGAAATTGATGAATTGGTATTATCGTTATCAGCAATCAAAATTTTTGATAAACTGTGAACGCTCTTCAGAAATTAGATCTATTGTGAATGATTCAAATTAACAGTCTTGGTATTATGGTTGTCAAAATATTTGTTAATCATCAAATTTTCAGTCAATCACAAATTCCTTGTTGATAAAATATTTTACGGATCGCGAAAGCCAAAAGCATGTCTACTATTGAACTATTTTTCGGTGAAAATAAAATTGAAGAAGAAAATAATTTGGAGCAAGCAAAAGATTCGAAGAAAACTACGCGATGCTTCAAATCCGATGGATTTGGCTGAACATATGTATGTAGGTAAAAGATCTTTTTTAGTTACATTACAAAATCTAGTTTGGCTCACTTTTAGATTCATTCAAAACTTTAGACTTTCGAAAGAAGCCTTCCTTAATGTATTTTTAGATATTAACGACAAGTTAAAACCAACGAAAAGACAACAATCCATACCAAACATACTAAAATAGGCACTATTCACAATAGATTTTTGATCTTTGTTCACAATGTATCAAAAAATGATCAACTCGCGTTCATAATACCAATTTATCAATTAATTGACAAAATGTTTCAATTGTCAATTAATTGATCTTTGACAACCGTAATAAGGCTGTAAGAGATGAATGGGACCTTCTATCTATTCTAACTGATATGTGAGCATTTTTTTATATACAAAACATTAGTAATCTCTCTTAATTGTTGTTAAATATTACAATTGAAGTTTTGGAATTGCAAAAAAGGACTTTATGATATTATAAACAATAAATTTGCCAGGCGGTTGTCGTTCAACATACATAACGTATATACATACATTCAATATTAGAATTTGTTGTAACTATTGAAACTTTGGGGCGGATGAACATTGGTATATTCGACAGGGGAGTCGTTCCGTAATTTCCCAAACGATAATCGTTTATTACTGCAGCTGATTTCAAAATTTCTCATAGAGAAAAACCAAGTTTAATAACATTTTGAAGTTATTGAACAAGCTTACCTTTCGTTGAGTTCATTTTGACATTTTGAATATACTCAACGAACTTATACTGAAAACGATTGAACGAGACGATAGTGATAAAGTTACGTTAAGCAAATTATTTACCGCGTTTACAAGGAGAGTTGAATCCGAATTGAATCAGGATTTAGCGCCGTATAGACCTGGATCGGATCGAAATAGGATTACTCGATCCGATCCCACTGAAAGAGGTGAATCGAACCGAAAATTTGTTTGTAAACCTGAATCGGGGAATCGAGTTATTGGTGTGTGAGGTCTTGCTTGTGTGCGTGCGATAAGTTTTTTCTATCTTGTTTGTTCTAAGCAAAAATACTCCATTTAAATGAAGTATTTTTGGTTATAAGCTGAATTTAATTTGGCGCTCGTCTTTGTGTTGAGAGCATTGTTTTAAAATTTGAAAATTATTCACGTAGCAGTACGCACACAAATACAACCCAAATGTCATTTCGATTCTATTTGAATTCGATTCCTCGATTCAGTGCCACCATATACCTGGATCGAAATCTCAATTCGATTCGATTCCTCGATCTCCTCTTGTAACCAGGGTAATTGACGATATAGTTAATGATAATCGTTTTGACGATTATCGTTTCGGAAATTACGGAATGACACCCCTGTGCATGCTCGCACTGCTCGTATTGCAGAAAATATTGTTGCTGTTAATTTATTTATTCAGCTTAATAAAAGCCCTGAGGCCCACATAAAAGCTCTTTAATGTACAAGAACTAACAATTTTGAATTTATTAGCTTTAAAATTACAAGGGACGAGGAATTAGGACTCAAAAAGGAAAAAAGTAAAGGGTATCTTTCAGATGAGATTTGGAGATGTTAAAATCGAAGACTACCATAGCAGCGTTGCAGTGACGAAGAATTCTGAACATTGGTTCAAAGTGCCCGTAATTAGTGCGGTTATGAGGGATTTAGAAAAGTTATGCAGATCGCAGATTTCGAGGGTTGGTGTTAAGATGAATATCACTCAGGAGTGCCGGGGAATCTATATTGCCCATTAACAATTGGTGAACAAATAATATATCAGCGTTTTTGCGTCTAATACATAAGGGCTGCAAACCTAGCAGTTTTAGTCGATCGGCATAAGGAGGCAAGTTGGATGTATCATCTCAGAGGAGGCCACGTAAGGCAAATCGAACGAAACGTCTTTGAACATTTTCAATTCTGAGTGAATGGTTTTCATAAAAGGGAAATCATACTTGGCATGCATATTCAAGATGAGGACGGACTAGGGAAATTTAAAGCGCTTTAGTTACATAGGGGTTGGAAAATTCTTATGACCATCTCTTAATAAAACCGAGAGATCTATTAGCTTTATTAATAATTTGGTCAAAATGGAAATTCAGGCGTTTGTCACACATAATACCAAGATCTCTAATAGAATCGACTACGTTGACGGCGTCATTAAGGAAGTAGTATACTCTATGAGATGGGATTTGTTTGCGCGAAAAGGTCATTTGTTTACATTTACCTACATTTAACGCTAGGAAATTATGCATGCACCAAACAAAAAAGATATTAAGATTATTTTGTAAAAGTAAGGAATCAGATGGAGTAGAGATAATCTTAAAAATGTTCTTATCATCCGCATACATTAGTATATCTGAGTTTTTTAATTTAAGACAGACATCGTTAACAGATAAGACGAAGAGAAGGGGACCATGGTGACTACCTTGTAGGACTCCAGAAGTCGCATGTATAGGACTGGACACTGAGTTACGGAGAAGTACTCTATAAGTTCTATTCGCTAGATAGGAGCTTATCCAGTTTATAAATATAAATGGAAAGCCTAGGGCTCTTAGTTTGAGATAAATTATCTTATGGGATATTTTATCAAAGGCTTTGCTGTAATCAGTGTATACAACATCAACTTCTTTGCCATTCTCAAGGGCTGACAAAACTTTGGATATAAATTCAATTAAGTTAGTTGTAGTGGATCTACCTTTAAGAAAACCATGTTGAGCGGGGAAGAATAAAGGCTTGCAATGAAAATAAACGGAATCATAAACTAAGCTTTCAAAAAGTTTTGGAATGCATGAAAGTTTAGCAATAGGTCTATAATTGTAAATTTCAGTTTTATTACCTTGTTTATGAATGGGAAATACGAGTATATATGAATCTTTCCATATATGAGGAAACACACCTTGGGAAAGAGAGAGCTCAAAGAATGAGTTAGAGGCTTTGACAGAGAATGCATACATTTTTTTAGAACAACTGATGGGACGCCATCAGGACCAGGGCTAAAGTTTTCTTCGAGGCTTATAATTTTTGGGAAGTACCATTTCTTCAGTTATTGTAAACGATGAAAGAGAGGTTTGAGTGCAACCATCTAAATAACTAAAGTAATGTGGATCAGGATCATGCAGATGTTCAGTATACGATTTGCTAAAGTAATTAGCAAATAGATTTGATATGGTTGTTGGATCAGAGGAGATTATGTTGTAGAAACTCATTGAAAGTGGAAACCCATCAGATTTTCGTTTGACATTTATAAATTTGAAAAATGTCCTGGCATCAGAAAAAAGGTTATTTTCCATTTTGTTAAGGTATTGGTTATAAAGGGATTTCCTTAATTCAGAGAAAGAATTATAGGCGAGAAGATAGTTGTTGTGATCAGTATTAAATTTTGGACTGTAAAAAGATCTTCCAAAGCTTGTTATGGGTATTTCTTCTGCTCCCCCCTGTTATACCAAGGGGGAGCAGAGGTGAAATCTTTTCTACGAGAGAACGGTACTGATTCTTCAATACAGTACGAAAGAATCAAATAAAACCAATTTGTAAGGGACTCAACTGTTAAGTGGAGGGATCTTAATTCAAAGTCGACTGAGCTAGAAGGTTGTTAAGTTTGGAGAAATCAGCCCTAGAAAATCATAACAGTAATTTTCCATTTTAAAAAAGTTGTTTTCAAATTCAATGGGGAAGAAGAGATTAAGGGGAGGATGATAGCGATCCAAAGTTGAGAGAAGGTGAGGGCTCGGGGAGACAACACATTTATCGCAATCAGATGAGAATATGAGATCGAGGTGTCTCCCCATAAAGTTTGCTACTCCATTTAGTTGAAAAAGACCACAATCAGACCACCGATCAATGAACAGAGATTCAGATGAGATGTTAGTTAGAAAGAAGGATGTCTGATCATCTGAGGTGAATCAATTGAGATTGAAGTCTCCAAGAACGATGATCAAATTATTAGGTTGCACTAGTTCAAGCAGATAATCAATAGCATTAACATCAGCTTGATATGCTTTAATTTGTTGGGCTGGTCGAATATAACAACAAAGGACATGATGATGATGATAGTGTGGCTGAAAAGCCATCCACCTCATCTTGTTGTTGTGCCAAACAATTGCACCTCTCACGCTCGTCGTTGATGAACATTATGCATATTGACTGAAAAACTAAAGACTTGTGACAATTTCAAGTGTCGTCAATGGTCAGAATGGTGGCAAGAAATGGGAACAGTGGATGAACGATTCTCGAGAAAGATCATCTTCAGTGATGAGGTTCTCTTTCGCCTCAGTGGACTCATCAAAAAGCAGAATTGCCTTATTTGAGATAATGATAATCCAAGAGATTGTTTGGAGCGGTTTATGGACGTGAGATGTTAACGGGCTCCTTACATGCCCGTGCTTCGACCAAGAACGTCAAACCGACTCCCACCATCTTTTCATCGATTTCAAGTCCGCTTATGACAAAATCTACAGGAAAGCAATATAGAGCCATGTCTAGTGTTGGCATCCCTGCCAAACTCGTCCGTTTGTGCAGGATGACCATGGGGAATTCATGCTGCTTCTTAAAGGTTGAAAACAGCTGAACAGAACCTTTCGATATCAAAAAAGGCTTTAGACAAGGTCATGCGATTTTGTTTTAACATTCAACATTTTTAACAACTATCTTTCAAAAGTCTGTCCAATTACTTGGAAGAACTCAGAGTGATGTCAATGGGATTTTTGTTAGTATTGAGGTAGAGGCGGCAAAAATAGGTTTAACGGTTAATAAGGGCAAAACAAAGTACATGATGTCGTCAAGAAAGGACACACAACCCCGACGTCTTGGTCAGAACGTCACCATCGACAGACGTAACTTTGACGTAGTCAAGGACTTCGTCTACCTAGGCTCCGCTGTAAACGCAGAAAACAACACCAGCGCTGAGATCAAACGCAGAATAACTCTTGCTAACCGCTGTTTCTCTGGACTAAGAAAGCAGTTGAGTGGTAAAGTCCTCTCTGGAGGGACCAAATTGTTGCTATATAACACTCTTATTATCCCCGTCCTGCTATACGGTGCAGAAGCATGGACTATGAAAAAAGCTGATGGAAGCACCTTGGGTCGATTCGAGAGAAAAATTCTTCGTGTGATCTACGATCCCATATGCATCGAAGGGGAGTGGAGGACGTGACGTAGACTTAGCCAGAGGGGTAAAAGTCAAACGACTTAGATGGCTGGGTCACGTAGGGCGCATGGAAACCAATGATCCGGCCCAGAAAGTCTTCGAATCCACACCCACAGGACAGCGCAGTAGAGGAAGGCCGCGGATCAGGTGGCGCGCACAAGTGGAAGGTGACCTCACCCAACTTGGAGCGCGAAACTGGAGACATCTAGCTAGGGACCGAGCTAGATGGAGAAGTTTGTTAGGTGAGGCCCTAGTTTACACAGGACTGTAGCGCCACCTTAAGTAAGTAAGTTGTAATGAACGCTAAAAGCTACATCAATGTCTTTAAAGATTTAATGTTGTCCTATCAAGATAGAGTTCCTTGTGATATGGAAATGTAAGCAGTAAAATGACCCTAAGCGTACCGCTAGATCAACTGGAGCTTGGTTTCCTAATAATCCTATTTTTTAGTTTATCCTTTAAAAAAATTGTATTCATGGTTTTGTCTTTGAACACAATTAAATAATTGATTTTCATTTTGTTTCAAAAATTCTAGATTTGGAGAAAATTTAAAAATTACTATAATTTACCGCTAAGGTTCCCTAGCAACTCAATTCCAAGACATTCTTTAGACATTATTGATTTTCCCAATTTTCGAAACTGGGAAGAACTCCAAAACGACATTTTAACCACGAAGATTCCCAATTCTCTTCATACTTAACGGTCTTACCTTAGAAGTAACAAACCATATCTAAGCGTTAAGATATTACAATCAGTTCCAATGACATAGATACGACTCATTTTTATTTTAAAATCATAATAAAACTTTACGATGTTCACTTAAATACTGTCAATTGTAGTCAATGTAAGAGATGGATGACAACAGATTGAATTATTTGAGATACTAACCATAAAATGGAAATGGTTACCCATAAAATTTGCAACAACTGATAGTACTTTTATGAAGCAGGTAGAAAATATTAATGCATTATGTAAATTTTTGCTCATATACTCTTTTATTGTTTAGCGACAAAAGCTGTCGCCGCGTCGCCTTCATCACCACTTGACAATAAATACAAACATTAATTTCCACAAAAGAAACTAAAACTAGACTTGAATATATTTTCCACTCTAAAAGCATTCAATAAGATAAACTTTAAGATGGGAGTGCTTGCTTTTGCTGCAGTCATACGAGAAACGAGTCGTTGTTTAAGAAATGCAAATGAAATCGAGCTGTTTACATCACGTTCACGATTATTAGATGCCCACTTCAATGTCATCTATACAAGCTTTAAGTACAACTGCATACTCTGTGAAAATTGAAACATCTGAAGCTCTGATTCTGCTAAATACAACCATTGTAGGTAGATAGCTATCGCGAATTATAATAAACACACAAAAAACAAAACAGAAGCAAAGGGAGTACAACCTATCTACCCACAATTTGCATGACCAATTTATCTTTGTTTCGTTTTTTAATTGGGAATCAAAGAAAGATTAAATGGAAATCATTTATTGGGGTTTAAAGGGCGAGTGCTCAGAACTCAGATGCAGACAGAAACAGTTGTTGTTTGACGATTGAATATTCAACGACAATAATAATAAGCTGAATCCACCACCTGATTGCATAATCAAACCGATAGTAAACTTTATTCCTTGGGATCTTGAGACAGAAAACCAATTTTTTTTATTGCAGTGCCACGTACAAATATTTATATGTAAAATGGATGATTAGATTATTAAAATGCGATTACAAGCCGCAATCCGCAAATATGCAAACCCCAAAACGGCCCAAAACCCAAAAAAAATATTATCATCAAGTCATCGTAGAGGCAGACAGCAACAGTAACACACAACACAAAGAATGAATAACCCACAAACAAAAAATAAAGCCAACAAAAGAAAGGAGGAGAAATAAAGAAAGTAGGTTGTTGGCCTATCCATTGAACAATACAAAAAGAAAAACAATAAAGCCAGCCAATGCTTCAGAAGAGGGAGTAAAGCTAGTGGATTGGTCTTGGTCATGCTCGAGCCACGAGCCATGGGCCTCAGGCCCCGGGTCTGATACACCATACACAACTGCAGTCGCACATCGCAGTTCTGTTAGCTGCTCTGCTCCAGCTATAGATATGTGATATGTGAATGTTCTTTCTTTAAAATTCTCCGTTGACGATTAACTATTTTTAATTTATTATTTTGGAAATGGCAAAACAACAAAAGAAAAGCAACGAACAATTATATGTATCAATTTCTGTTATTTACTTACTGGAAACCATTTTAATTGCAGAAAAATGAGTCAGGGAAGGCAAAAAGTATCACGAAATAAAACTGCAATAGAATTTAAAATTTTATAAAAATTAGCCTTTCATCTTTTTGTTTTCAAGATAATAATTACTTTATACTTTTTTGGTAGTTGGATATTTTTCCTTTTGTTGAGAGACAAACACTTCACAGTACAACAACTTTCTGATCACCACAACTCAACAACTCAACTCGCAAAGTCAAGTCAAGTCACAATTCTGAATTCTCACAAATGGATGGAAATTGGAATGGAAATGTATTTCGAGGTGGAGAAGGGAAAAGAATTGAAAAAAAAAGCAATATAACGGAATGGAGTGGAGTGCATTCAGTGTGGCATAACGGCATTTTGTGCTTGTGACCTTGATTGCTGTCATTCGGTAGTTTTGACAGCTAAATGAAATTGAAATTGTTCGCTCGGGGTATGTTCGTGGATTGTAGTCTTGAAGACTGCTCGTTATTTTTTTTCGTGGACTAACGAGTAATCGTTATTTGTGAAGTCTCGTACTGTCTGGTTGATTTACATGTATCTGCATTTAATTTCTGCAAAAAATTAATGTTTGTTTTAGAAGACAAGTTTATATTGGAGATGAACTGTTCATCTTAATTATAGAATTTTCGTCTGCAATAGTGTTACTTAAAAAGCATGCATTAGTGTTGCAATAAAAGCTTTAAATTGTTTCTTTATTTTTGAAATAAAAATTTCATATAAATTTCCTTTTCGTTGTGGCCAACTAATTGCAATTTTTTAGTAACTTTCCGAATTTGCATGCTTTTATACGCAAATTCTATATGTAAAGAACTATAAAGACCTTTTAAGGCTAGGCGCACACATGAAACTTTTTCAAAACCTAATAGTTCGATCGTTAGTTGCTCAAACATCGCACACATAAGCAACTCCGAAAGTAATCAACTAAACAAACTAATACACAGGAAACATTTATTTACTTTGACTTAATATTTCTCTCTCTTGCACTTACAGAAAATTATTCAACGATTTAGTTGAATGTCCGCACAGTTACCTATTTTTTTTGATTGATTGATGTTTATTTAGCATTAATAACGCTATTTTACAATTTTAATACTTAAAACAACTTACATAATACAAAAAAGTACAAAATAATTTAATTTTATTTTAATTTTATTTTATTGTATATACAATATTTTATGATAACTTAGTAGTTGTGTTTGACAAATTGTGATATTTTATTTTTAAATTTTAGCATATTGTTTTCGATTTGTACATCATTTGGCAGACTATTGAACATTTGTAATCCTTTATAAAACAACATATTTTGGGTTCTATTATTTGTGAAAAATTGTACATTTAAATTGTTATTGTTTCTAAGGTTATATGGCTGAACATCAGCTCTTCTCGTCAATTTTCTTTGAAGATAGTTTGGCGTTAAATTATTTTTTCTTGTATATAAACAGTAATGTGCAAAAAATTATTCTTTGTTTAATACTTAACCAGTTTAGAATACTTAACATGCTACTTATGGGTGTATATCTATTACATTTCAATATCGACCTCATAGCTTTATTTTGTAATATTTGAAGGTTTTGAATCATGCCATTAGTCCCAATAATAGTATTGCTGGACAATACTCAATATGTGGTTTAATTATAGTGTTGTATATTTTTATTGCCATTGAAGTACTTAATTTCATTCTTATTCTTCGAAAGAAACCGATTTTTTAGATATCTTTTTATTCATACTTTCAAAATGCCTTTTAAAGTTTAAATTACTATCTATTAATATTCCTAAATATTTAATTTCCTTTACACATTCGAATTCTTCAATATAATTTATTTCACTATTACTGGGCTAAATCAATACTTTCGTTTTTTCCGTATTTAATTTCAGTTTGTTCATATTCAGATACATTTTCACATTTTTTATATCATCTTTAAGTTCTTCTATAGCAACATTTACATCAACATCACTTACATATAACAGTCCATCATCAGCAAAAAATGCTATTTGTGAGTTACTTGTAACCTTTTTAAAATCATTTATGTATAATATATATAACAGTGGGCCTAACATTGCCCCTTGTGGCACTCCTAACTTAACAGAAATACTGTTCGAATGTTCACTATTATACTTAACTAATTGTTTTCTGTTTTCCAAGTATGATTTAAACCATAAATATTCCATTCCTCTTACCCCCAAGGTGTATAGTTCCTTTAATAATATAACCCTGTCAACTGTTTCGAATGCTCTTTTGAGATCCAGGAACACTGCGATTATTTTCTTCTTCTCATGCATCTTCTCTTTCCAATCAGCAATTACGAAATTCAACGCAGATTCACAGGAATGTTTGTTACGAAAACCAGATTGTTCTTCCATTATAATGTTGTTGTCTTCCAAGTATTTCTCAAATTGTATTTGTACAACCTTTTCTAATATTTTTTCAAGTAATGGTAGCATATTCACTGGTCTAAAATGTTCGCATTTATAAGAGTTAGCAATTTTTTGAACCGGAACTATAAAAGATGTCTTCCAACTGTCAGGAAAATCCCATTAGTTTATGAATAATTTATTATTTTTAGTAAAGCTGGCCCAACATAATTGAAACTGTCTTTTAACATATCTTTATTCATGAAGTTATAATCATTCTTATTTGGCATCATTTCTATAATTTTCAAGAGTTCATCAATACTATCTAACGTTTTAAATTTAAAACACACTTCACTTTGTTGATCATAGTTTACCCAGGGTTCATTTGGAATGTCATTATTTATTTCTTTTACACTCGTTACGAAGTATTTGTTAAAATTGTTGGCTATCTCTTTATCATTTGAAATCTCTTTTTGTTCAAACACAATGCTTTGATTTTCTGTTTGCACTTGACCCAGCACTAAGTTCTTAATTGTCTTCCACATTGATTTTTGGGTTTCTGATTCATTTATTTTATTCTTAATGTATAATCGTTCTGCTTTGTTAAGATTATTTTTATATTTATTTCTTATTTTTTTATAATTTTGCCAATCTTCAATAGACCTAGTAGTTACAAACTTCAAATAACTCTGAACTTTATGGGTCCTTAATGTTCGCAGATCATCATTAAACCATTTTATTTTATTATTAAATTTAATATACTTCTTAGTTATGAATTTTTCTATTACACTTAACATTTCTTTTTCAAAAATATTGCTTGTTTGACTATTAATTTGTGTAATTATGCTTAAGTTATTAATTGCACTTCTTCTTACTTTTTGAACAAATTGAAATCTATTATACTTTAAATATCTTATTAATTTTCTCTTTTCACACTTATCTTTTTTTGTCGTTGTTATTTTAAATGTAATCGTTTCGTGATCACTAATTTTTAACTTGTGGTCAACTTTGACCATACAGTTTTCTATATTTGTAACTACGCTCTAGAAGAGTTTTCGTCGTTAAAGTTATACGTGTTGGTTCAGTAACCAGTTGATTGTACATAATTTCCCAAAACATACACTCTAGTTCATTTATATATATGCTATTTAAAAGCCAGTCTATATTGAAATCACCAAGTATTATTAAATTCTCTTTTCCTTCTAATTCATCCATCCATTCTTTTATTTTATCACAGAAATTTCTTATAGATGTGCTCGGTGAACGATATACAACAAAAAATAAAACTTTTTTTATATTGAATTTCTACCTCAATTACTAAGATCCAAGCACTAATTGGAGATTCATTAAAATTTTAAATTCGTAACAGTCTTTTATATATATTACTATTCCTCCAGTATGAGATGATGTACTTTCACATTTTATCATATTATAGTGCACTATATTCACTTCACTGTCTTGTATCCAGTTACCTAAATGAGTTTCAGTTAAATTAATAACATCATATTCTTTTTCACTTATTAAATGTTTAATTCCAGTAAAGTTATTTATTAATCCTTGAATATTCAAAAGTATGCTTTCAAAATACGATTTTGATTGCTAGTATGCAAATTTAGTACGTTCTTGATTCATCCTTCTTAAGTATACTGGACAATTCACATCACGAGCATCATGGTTTGGATTTATCTCCATACCCAAATTTTCTATCGTCATTATACAATTTTTACATTTTAGGATTTTACTATTGCATTCTTCTAGTTTGTGTTCTCCACTACACTTTGGGTAACATATGTTTTTTGTGCAATCTTTTGCCATAGGATTGTATCCCCAGCATTTGTAACATCTTTTTACACTTATTTTATCATAAACTGCACACTTATTCCAACCAACATTTAAACTTGGCTTATCCACTTCTAAAATGTTTCTAAATAATTTGCTATCTGTTTCAATTATTGCATTATATTACATTTTATGTTGATATCTCTCGTAGCACTTAACAACTTTCATTGAACCTTCAATTTTATTTTGTTTTTTTACCACTTCTAACAAATTATTTTCACTGACTTCTTTATCAATTCCAATAATTACTATTTTTGGTGCCACTAAAGATGGAATGTTAATATTATATTTTTCTCCTAATTTTTCTTTCAATTGTGACTCAATCTTTTTAGTAGACTCTTCATTTCCACATTTTATCACCACTAATCCGTTTCCACTCTTCGATACCCCACTAATCTGCAATGCAAGATCAGCTGGATCAATGCTTTCTTTTATAATTTCTTTAGTTTTTTCACTGTTTTGTTCCACATTGTCTTTTGGTTTCACAATAACCGGCGGTACATTTTTAATCATATCACTGTTTGTCTTTTTCTTTTCTAAAACGTTTGTCTCTTTTTCACTCAGATTTTTAACATGTTTAATTATTGTTTTTATCTCCTCTTCTTGCTTTATTAACGCCATTTTATTTTCATTAACCACTTTGAGCATATCATCAATTTTATCGATTACACTTTTTATATATGGTTGACAATTGTCACACACAAATAAAATGTTTTTGTTACTAAGCAAACCCATTTCATATTTACTCAATTCAGTGCATTTTTGGCAATAAACATTTCGGCAGAAAGTTTGACATACAACAAAACTTTCATTTCTACCTATATGCTTACTGCACTCTTCACACTTTGAGACAATTTCACTCATTTTACTTGTTCTCAGCTTTTTATATATCTATAAGCAAATTGAAGTGGAAATTCCTTTGATTAAATTTGTGTTTTTATTAGTTTATATAATTGTCTTTTTCACTGACTTTAACTTTTTTCCGTTTTATCAATGTTTTTGGTTTAAATAAACTTCACAATAAGCTTTCACACTGTTTATTTACTATTTTTTAAATTTACTCAATCTTAAGCACTTCGATACACGTCAGATCACTCTTCATCGACTCTCTTTAATTCCTTGTGACACAAACTAAGGAATCGGTTCGATATGATCGTTTAGTTTGTGTCGAAACGAATGGGCGGCAGAATGTTTCCGCATGTGCGCGGACTGTCATATAAGTATATAGTGCTCAATTTAAAAACCAAACAGTTTCGAAACTAAAAGCTGTCTAATTATCGTTTGAAAACAATGGATAAACATAGTGTTCTGTGTTCAAAGGGTAGCATGAGAATTCAAGAGGACACAACCGTCCACAGGTTTTTCTCAAAACTCACCTCTGTCTATCAACTCCTACTCTCACCTCTCCGCGGTTAACATCGGGTGCCTATTACCTCAACTGGAGATTGGGTTCCAACCCAGTGGAAAGTTGTTGGGGGCAGCAAACGAGAGAGGTGTTTCCACTAAGGCACTTCTCCTTATCCAGACGGCAGCGGACGAATTCTCGAGATGGAATCAACGGTGGCGTCTACAGTTCCAGTAAGGTTGAACTACTGGCCTGTAAAGAGCGGTTTATCCGGCTCCCCTTTCTTGGAGTTATACTAAGGATGTGGCCTTCCAGGTTGGGGGCTGTGCCGTCGGGGTGACTTCCTGGCCACGTAAAAAATACATTTAGTTGCAAAGCACCAACAAACCTCGGATACGGACGGACTCACTGTTGACAACCCACGCAAACGAAATAAGGACAACGAACTTCGGATCTGTACGTGGAATGTTAGGTCTCTTAACAGACCACGTGCAGCCGAACAATTAGCGGAAGCCATAAACTGCTGCAAGGCAAATATTACAGCCATTCAAAAAGTGCGATGGGATGGACCGGAAAACGCAAACTAAAAGACTGCGATATTTACTATGGCGATTGCTACCGAGAACAAAGACAGCGTCTATTTGGATGTGGATTTGTTGTTGGAAATAGACTCAGGCAAAAAGTCTTGAGTTTCAACAGTGTGAGCGAGCGCATCACGACAATCCGCATCAAGGTTGAATTCGCCAACAACGCTCTGAGTAGAGTTTGACCAACATTATTCATACAACGCGAAGCAAACGTAAAGTCAGTCGCACTCAGTTTTTTACTCTATTAGCTCGGTCACTTTGTTCAAAGCTCCATAGAGGGTGATCCAATGAAGCTTCGATTGAAAATAGAAACATAACCCGAGTCCTCTGATATTTCTGAAAAAAAATACCTTTTTTTGACAGATCAGTTCTCTAACCTGCCTGTGCCTTTTGGTGCTCATTTTAGTGCTTTATGAGGTCGACTTGGATGTCAGGGCAGTTTTGTGATTCTTGGGTGTGCCATCTTGTATTATAGATGCACATTCATATTTAATACCTTAAGAGAGGTGGCGATGGATACAAAAAGGAAGTGGAACCTAAAAACAAGTCCCAACTTTTAATGTATGGATGGAGTTAAAGCTTAAATGTTTGCAGCTTGTGTGTTTGTTTGCGAATAGATGGGGGAGAAAGACATAAAAGCGACGGAAGATCCATGGAGCAAAACTTTAGTTGATTTTTAAATTTTAATTATAAATCGTTGGTTTATAAAGAAAAAACATTACAGTCCTTACCTCTTTTCTTTTGAATAATGTCTATAATATATAGGTATTACAAAAATTTGAAAATTAAAATTAAAAAAGGGAAAGAGACGTTAAGGATTTGTTTTCTTGAATTTTTGGTTGAGATAGAGTGGGATAGTAATTAAGTGGCGAGATAAGATTGCGTAATTTCGTTGGCTCGCCCTCGTTGATTTTTGACTTACTGAAAATCCAAATGGATCGACAGAGACAAATCGAGCCATCTCAGTTTCCCAACGGCCAACACACGGTCGGTTTTGGATCGGCTATGGTCCGTTTAGCTCTTTGGCTCTATCGTGTATGGCTGGCTACCTTTAGAATTTAAAGAAGGACAGTTTATTAAATAATTGCCAAAATGTAAAAGACTTGACAGCTCCATAAACAACGAACAATTTACGTTTTGTAATTTAAAATTTGGAGAGCATATTGTTTTATGATGTTATTACGTTATGTAGCCAATGAATGTTTGCTTTTGTAATTTTGTCTATGCTCTTCGAGTTCAAAAAAGTTAATCCATATTTTATCAATAATTGTTCTATTCCTAGAAATATATTTTCCAAATTTGGAAAATCCTTGATTTTGAAATATTGACATATCAAGAAAGATCCTTTTAAGTATGTAAGTCAACTGAACTTTGATTGTTTATATCTTTTTATTTGTGCTTCTCCAAATTCTGAAACTTTTGTCCAAAAACGTTACCAACTTTAATAAATTAACTTTTTTTAGAACAATTAAGGGGCAACAATTCTTTCATACACTATGTGAGCAAAACTTTAAACGTTTCCACAGCTTAAACAGGCGAAGTTCTGAAATGCAAAAAAATGTTTAAATTGGTGTTCCTCCCGTATTTGTATTAGAGGGATGTTTTATAACCTTTCTTAACAAATGGGTTTTCTGATACTGAAATAATTTTCAAATCGAAACAGTAGTTACTGAGATTAGCGCGTTCGAACAAACAGACAAACAAGCAAACAAACACTTCAGATTTATAATATTAGTAAAGATTATAGTTTAACAAAACAAAAAATACAAAAATCTAGTTTCAAAAATGTCTGCCTATTTCGGCTGAACTTACAGAGGGGCTAATAACGTTAATAGCCTTTTCACACCAAACCCAAAATCGTGTTTTCGACAAAAAGTTTTCGAAAACCCGAAAATAGTTCAGTGTCATTTACATGTTTTCATTTGACATTTAAATTTGTTTAACACCGACTGTTAAATTTTGTATTAAAAAAATTTGTGAGTTTTGTTCTTCTCAAATTATTTGTGAAAATAAAATGAATTCTAACCAATTCAAATTGATTAAATACATAAAAAGAAAGTTGAACAAAATATGAAGATTTTGTTAAACTTTTTTTCATTATCTCAAGCCTGAAAAAACGTAAAAGGCTGAACTTTCCTTTACCGCAGCATGAGTTTTCGCACGCGTTTTTTTTTAATCGATAGATATGCCCTAAAAATTATAGTAACCACAATTTTAGGGCGAGGAAAAATTGTTTTCTATTTTTAATTAATTTTTCAAGGTATACTTTTCCCCATTAAAAAAACATACAATAATGGCTATTTTCCAGATGTTTTTTCTTATTTTGACAGATATTTCCAATATTCCAGTCGTTTCAGTGATGCTAGATGTACTTTTTTGGGATTTTATTAGAAATTGTTCCTTTCATTTAATTTTGTTAAGGAAATTTTATATACATTTGTGGGAAATTTTGTAAATTTTGCTATTCTCTCTTTTTAATTGTTAAAAACAATAATATTTACAAAATTACTTGAGAAAAAGCAGTTATTTAACGGAAAATATTCCGCAATTTAAAAAAAGGTATTGCATTATTTGAATGCAATTTTATTATATTAAAATGAAAGTGTTCCTGGGAGCTCAATTAAAGTTGAGCAAATTTACCCCACAAACAAAATTAAATTCTGACGATGTTCGGAAACAGTGGTAATTGTTAAATAGTTTAATAAATTATTGTTTTTCTTATTTAAGTTTATTTAAGGAATTTGGTGAAGGTACCAAAACATCAGCGACGTGACCTTGGCAGTGAAACTGGCAGAAGAGCTGGGTTTGTTGCCAGTTTTAAAAAATGCAGAATTCACAGAAACCCAATGGCCATCTACACCCATGAAAACGCCATCGGATTCTTTCAGTGCGGCAGGGATACATGCCTAGGCAAAAAAAGGATATCACGTTCTGTTGGGACGTGGTTCGAAGAGGTATCCCTGTTCAAAGGGTTATGTACTTGGTGTACAGTTTCGCCTGAAAGTTTCATCCAGAGTAATCACTGAAGCTTTTATGATGTATAAATAATGTTACTTCCCACGACCAAATTTATTTCAAAATGAAATATTTGTTTTGACAGAAGCCTTCAGGTGTTTCATTTACACTAATATTTATAGATGACATCAACTTGAAGTTAGATACCAGAAGCTCATATCCCGTAGGTGAATTGTTACGATATTCGTAATAAAATTAAAATTGATGTTCTTTTTGATATCTTCAGGAAGAATTTTTTAAGTTTTCTCATAACTTTATGGTCCGCCAAAAATTTGGGTATATGAGAACTAACTACATGGAAACTTTGGACAGTTGTGACTCAAGGGTGATTTTTGGTTCGAAGAAGGAAAATAAAGCTGATAAAAAAATCATCCATTGTTCCGAGTTTTTGTGCACGGCGAGTAATAGACTGCCTCGGTTTCTGCTGCACACTTTCACGGACCGCGGCAATGTTCTGGGTAGATCTTGCGTCCCTTGAACTAACGGGTATTGGCTGATTGCTTACTGAACCAGTCGTCTCAAATTTGGCCACTTAACGTTGAAAAGTCGACTGTGAAGGATCATACGCATACCGTAAAATGGGAGAAATGCGCGCATCGTTTGCCTTAAGAAACGCTTATTTTGATAGTAAAGTTTTATCATTTAAATAGTGTAACTTGACATGAAGATTTGGCATAAACAATTGAATAATAAACAAAAGGTTTAAAAGATGTCACCAAAATCTACCCGCGTCATTTGAAAACCCTTTTTAGTAATAAGAGAATCAATAGTACCAAGCGACTATCCGTTCATTGTGTTCAGCCAGTAAATTGTATTTTCCGCTCACCGCCTCATATTTTTCAGATCCAAAAACGACGCTTGTCAAGTTGTTCAATCGCGTCGCTGATGATGTGCGAAATTTCTGTCATCTTTTTGTTAAAATATAAATATTGTTCGCTTGCGTTTCCATTTCCAAGTTCCAACAAGAAAGAAGCGAAGAGTATTCCTTAAAAATCGAAAACAAAATACAAAAACAAAGGTCGTTTCGTTTTGAAGTAAGAAAGAAGTATCTAGTTCACTAGAAGCCAAGCAATGCAGCTATAGATAGACGTGTTAAAAAATTTGGTTAGTTTTTATTCCTTTGGTATGTAGCTTGTTAAAAGCAAGAACCCATCTCAACAAGGGGCTAATAAAAGGTTCATTATCCTTCATTGTTCATCAAGCACAAATCGAAAGTAACATAAAGAATTTTTCCTTTTTAGCGGCCCCAGTGTTATCCATGTCTTTGAAATGCATTACCCTAGAAGTTCGCAAGAACTTGCATTGTGCCAATGTCTATCTACAATTTGACCACAGTCTTACTGAGACGGAATTTGTTAAAATTCAAGTCGACGATGAAAGCATCAAACTACGAGAATACTCCACGGAAACTACGATTTCTCTTCAAGGACACCTCACTGTTCAGGCGAGATCTTTGAGCAGCTTGGTTGTGGAGGAGAACAATGCAAGTTTTCGTATGAACATCGACACACCTTCCCCTTTGTGGCCAAATGACGATTCTGTGGACCAGAAAGTTACAAAGCACGCTCCCGATATAGAACCCTTGGCAAAAGTTAAACTGACATGCAGCCGATGCCAGAACGAAGTAACAAAGGATGACGTTCAATTTGAGCGTATTCTGGAGTTTCCATCGGGAACCATAGATGTGGGTGAGTTCTTCTGTCACCACGGACCAGACCTGAACGCAGTTCTTGTTCCCAAACGCAATGATATGTTCTACGGATTTTTCTTCATGATCTTGAACGCCGAATGTTTAAAGGGAATTCGTGTCAAGGAGGGACATGTATTTTGTGGACGATGTCTCATGCATCTGGGTGAGACCCTCTTTGACAACAAAGCACTGAAGATCTGGACCGACGCATTGCAAGAGGCTGTTTTCAAGCCGAGGGATATAGAATCGATGGTGAGTCAACTGATGTGTAGAATCCTAGACGAATGCTCAATCGGAAATACTATGCACATAATGCAATTTTCGAAGGCCATCGTCGAGGCTGTTATGCCCACAAGAAAGAAGAAATTCATTCTACTTAACATACTCGAAAGGAACTTGGATATTCTGAGAAATGTAGATTGTTCCGACGAAGACGGATACAACAACAATTGGGGGGTTGTTAAGTTAGAAAAATGCAAGGCCAACAAAGTACTTTATCAATTTCATAACGAAGACGAAGCGAATGCCATGTTGAAGTCGTGGCTGCAAGATATAAGTGTGCATACGACAAGGATTTCGCCGACCCTATTCTCGGCCCTGCAAAGACGACTGGAGAAGAACTCGAAGTTATTACCTGAAGTATATCGTTATAGCAATGAATTTATTTTAAGTTATGTCTTCTACTAGAAAATGAGAATGTTTTGCATTTTGTTTTTCTTTGAAATTGTTTTGTATAATAAGATGTGTATATTTTTTTAGAAAGAAAGTATTTAAAAAGAGACAAGAATCAAGACAACGTAAGAATTTAATTTATTTAAAACAAAAAAAATATAATAAACATAATGTAATAATAAAAGTTTGCCTTCCCTTTACCTAACACTAGTAACATGAACTCTGTTTATTGGTGAAATAAATTTTCAACTGCAATTAAATTGAAATATTTTATTTTTTTGCAATAAGAAATGGAAGCTCTTTAAAAGCTGTTGAGTCATCAGAAATATTAAGTAAGTATTTATTATCTTTGTTTACTTCCGGTCCATTTCGATTGTTATTGTAAATAAACGTAGACATATTTACATTTTCGAGTTTTTCAAATAGCTTTTTTTCGGGAGGGAGGAAGGAATGATACCTTGAATTGTATGTACCTCAAAGTTGTAGGATCTATGGGAAGGCTTTGTGATTCAACTGTGAGGTCAAAAGGTAAGTTTTCCGTTCTTATGTTATCAAGTCTTTTTGGATAATAACAAATTTTATTTGCTTGATTTTGGGCAATGAACTCTGATTTGGTGCAATCGAGTTTTTTATTTCAACAACGTGTTTTTAAACAAAAAGTTAAGATTTACCCTCACAAAAAATCGGAATTTAAAAACATTCACATGAAAAGTATAAACAAATTAAAGACACATAAGATTTAAATAACAGCAAACCTGTTTTAAGTTAAGTTAAATGTAGGGGAGAGTAGGAAGTTTTGTACAAATCATAACTTTTTATTTAAGTTTTTTTCTGCTTTAAAAGAAACAAAACAAAATTGCTGTTTTTATTTAGTGTTTTAAGATTTTTCACTGTAAGCAAAAATAAATTAATAACTTGTGAATACAAAATTGATTACAAAATGTTCGTTAGCTTCTTTCTACAGTCCCGATGTGTTTATGGCTAGTGAAAATAAGCTAAACCACAAACACAAATTGACTCATAAAAATTACAATATCGTAACAAGAGACCACTCAAGGGGCCGGTGTCGCTCTCTTCAAACGAAAAGGCATTAATTACAAAAAGTCATATACAACAATGAATTGCGAAAGCTCAAGACGCTAGAAGTTTGCGTTGTAAGTATATGAGTGCGGCTTATGCGGCTGGAGTTCCGCAGGTTACTTACTTTGCTTCAGAACTCGAAATTCTTTTTAAGGAACTGAAACTGAGCTTGGAAGAAAACTATTTCATCTTGGCCGGTGATTTGAACGCAAAACATGAAGATTGGGGAAATCAACATAGTAATCCCAGAGGTAACCATCTTTTTAATTTCACGAAACACTAAAACGAACGATGGAACGGACAATACCAAAGTACAAAGAACAGGACCAAATGGACGCTTACAGAAACGCGACTATTGACGCACTGCGAAGGCACAAGAGTGACTTACTGACAAGACTCAAACACTTGTACAGACGACTTACAGACCCACATGACTTGGAGGTTAGGACACTGATGTCTTCAATAAAAAATGTCAATCTGTTGATTAAGGAGAACTACAGGCTATCAATTAACAAGTACTGGGGCCGCAAGATCTGGTTAGTTAATTACAGTGACTCTCGTATGTTCCCTAAAAACAACAATATATACAGGAAAAAGAACGACAATGACCTTCCAAATCTGAAACTCCAAAGAACCGAAGAGAACAGAGACGTACTCAGGACAGCGCAAATAGATCCAGAAGAAGCCGTCTTTGATGATGACTTTTACATAATTGAAGATCCGAAGGAAAAAGTGGAGGCAGTGGGAGCTGCTTTCCAGCAAGTGTACAAGGTGAATGTTAGCATTCGCCCCAACCAAGACCTGGAAAACAGAGCCCTACTTAATCAATTTTACCTTCGAAATGATATCCAATGACAATGGTGATCTGAGAACCGTGCTTTCATGTGGTTCAATGACGATTCCTTGGCAAATGCCATAGTCGCCAAGCAAACGGGACCAAGTCCCTTGTTAGTGACGAAGGTTGAGCTTCAGCTCATCTTCAATTCAATAAAAAGCAAAAAGTCTGCAGGTATCGATGGTATATCCAACGTTGTACTAAGACATTTAGCGATGGAGGCAATTGACATTTACACCACACTCTTCAATAATGCACTGAATAATGCATATTATCCAGTGCATTGGAAGACCGCTGTGGTTCATCCTCTTCCGAAAAAGGGAAATTACAACTCCAACCCGTCAAATTTTTGAAAAAATCATTCATAGGGCAAAATAATTCCGGATAAACAGTCCGGCTTCAAGGCAGGTAATGACACAATTCATGCTGCGTCTAAACTCGTTTCTGATATCCAATGGAATAAATCAAAACAACAATGCACAGGTGCTGATCTGGTTGATTTGGAAATGGCCTTTGACACCGTATGGTTAGAGGGTGTTTACCTAAAACTGAACTTTATGATATGCTTAACGGTAGAAAGTTTGTTGTCAGAAGTGGCAATGTAACTTCTACCACAACATTCTCAATTAAAAATGGTCTTCAACAGGGAGCGGTGAATTCGCCGATTCTCTTCAGCAGCGATCTGATAGGCAGTCTTACAAAGGCGATTGCGTACGCCGACGATCTAATTGCGTACAAAACGGCCCGAAAGGTTGAGGTTATTAGAATTCTCTTGCAGCGTGATTTCGACAAGATTCAGCGATATTGTGACGATAGGAAACTGAAAATAAATGTCCAGAAGTCAGAGACAATTTTATTCCGGACTCCGTTGGCTGCGGCCATGAGGGATACGTGCAAGAATTGACGCAAGTTGGTCATCGTTGATTTTCACGGACAGCCATTAGCAAACAAAAGTGTAGTGAAGTACCTCAGTATCTGTTTAGATCTGTATTTATATTTCGACAGACATATAAATGCTGCTCTGACCAGGGCCAGAGTAGCCTTCGCTCTGACGAAACCGCTGTTTTACAGCAGTCGGCTTGACCCCAGAGTGAAGGTAATTTGCTACATGGCCCTCATACGGCCGATCATCGTTTATGGTGTCCTGTTTGGTTCTCCTTCCCAGATGGAGAAGTTTCGGGTGTTCGAGCGGCAGTGTTTACGATGCAGTACCGGCTTATATCGAACAGCCGGATCTTCTTACGTGTATTACTGTTCCAACGAGGTCCTATACAACGGGGCTCGAATCAATTTCGTAATAAAACTCGTTCGAGGTCACATTGCAAGAGCTATGTCTTTAACCAACAATTTAGTTTTCGGGGCGTTCTATCCGAGCGACGAGTATTTTGAGAGTGCACGCTTGAGCTACTTCATTCCACCAGAGGCATTCCTCTTTTTAAATAGATGCGGTCTGATACAGGATAGATTGGCAGTTCCGTTAATTTACCACGTCAGACGACGAACCGTGCATAGGTGACTCCTGTACAATCGGGACGCCATGGCACAAGGCGGAGCAGAGCTCATTGGGTTCAGTAGGGCAGTGTCCGAACGGGACCGAACTGATATGGTGAAGCAGGAGAACCAGTTTTGGTGGCTTCAATCGGCACTTGATAGTGGGTAGTTGGGATGGATTTTAACCCCTGGCCGGCTTACATACTTGTTTTATAATTTTAGTTTTTAAGTTATATAAGTAAAATAAATATTAGGGCCAAAAGGCATTAGTATTAAGTGTTATAGTTTAACTTAGAGTGTCCGTATGGGACTATTAAGTTAGTTGTAAGTTATGGTTAATTAGCCTAGTTATATGAACTTTTGTCTAGCCTTAAGATAGGTTAAAGATTGAAGTAATAAAAATGAATTAAAAAAAAGTGCGTTGGATAGTCATGACAGAGGTCTTGAGTTCAATCCCTGACTGTGCCACCTAAAATTTTTTCATGGGTACGTCCTCTTGGATTAATCGACAGATTATCCAAGAGTAATTCTTTTCATGAAAAGTGCTTTTCGCCGTTAAGATTCGACTTAAAACTGTAGGTCCCCTCCATCCCTGCGAACATTACTCACACACAAAAATTGTTGAGAGTACATCTTAAAATATACATACGTCAAAAACTTAAGTATAAATCCCATCTTTAGGCTGGTGATCCAGCAAATTTTAGAAATTTAAAATTATTCAAAAAAGGGCTTTTAAAATAATTGATGACCAAAAACTCATTAACTCAATTACGCCACTGGCGTATTATCGTCGTAAGGTTTCTTATCGTTATTTTGCATTCCTCCCTTACACAGTTTAACGGTAATACTAGCGCTTCTACCATAAGCTTACCTTCAGACTGATTTTCAGCCGTACTGTGAAATACAGAGATTCGTAAATGCACAATGTTCAAGAATTCAAAATCAATGTATGTACACCGACACCTACTGCTTTTAGCTCCTTCCTTTACTTTATACTTTTAAAACACAAATAACGAAAAATAAACATCTTGACTTCTCTTTTAAATATTTTAATTCAAGCTTCGTGCTTTCGATTTCTTGATCAAAATTCCCACCACATGGCAACACTCGCTGGCAGCGATAACGATAACCTTTTCGTGTTATTTTTCCATTTTAAGTTTTCATTCCATGTTTTTTGCTATAAGAACATAGACAGGTTCTGTTAACTTGCGGTGCTTTAGCTTTTCTTATTATTTTTTTCTTTTGATAATTCCGATTCCGAGGTAAGGAGATTTTGCAAATCATGAGCTCACATCAGTCGAAAAAAGTTAAAATGACATCCACTTTGGATCATTTGAAGAAGTACACTACCATTGTTGCTGATACTGGAGATTTTGAAGGTAATTATGCGGCATGCACCTAGCAACTAGCAACACAAGTCAAGTGTTCTATTGGTTTGGGTTTGTGGGGGGCATGTTGGATATATGAAAAACGTATGTTATTCAAGGTGACACCAGAATCGTTCATTATAGTGCTCACGATATTTGCGAATGGAAATGGAAAGTTCTGGCTGGCCTCTTAGTTTTGTATTTGTTGTTTCTCATGTGAATTTTTATTTTGTCACTTCATTTCAACTTCGCACTACTTATCCAAATAAAATGTTTGTCATGTCATGTTAAGTGCTTTTAGCCTAATGATAATGAGAGAAGACATTCCTTTATGGAAGCGGTATCTAGACCTACCTCTTCCTCTTCTCTGGGGATACAATATAAGAATGTAAATAATTTCTATTAATGTTTTACAGCCATTAAGGCTTACAAGCCTACCGATGCCACCACAAATCCTTCGCTGATTCTTTCGGCGGCAAAAATGGAGCAATACAAGAGCATCATTGACAAAGCCGTCAAACATGGAATCAAGGCTGGAGAGTAAGCTTTTTTTCTTAAAAACTAAACTTACAACTTTCATAAATAATTCAATATGATTTTTATTTTATCTTTCTTTGAAATAGAACTGAGGAGGAAAAACTATCTGAGGCTATGGATATGCTTTGTGTTTTGTTTGGATGTGAAATCCTCAAGATTGTCCCAGGTCGGGTATCCACCGAGGTAGATGCTCGTCTATCGTATGACACACAAAAAAGTATCGAAAAGGCTCTTAAGTTAATTGGACTATACGAAGAGTTGGGAGTTTCAAAGGACAGAGTACTCATTAAGCTCGCCTCAACTTGGGAGGGTATCCAAGCGGCTCGAGTTCTTGAAAAGGAACACAATGTTCACTGCAATCTCACATTGCTGTTTTCGTTTTGCCAAGCTGTGGCTTGTGCAGAGGCAGAGGTAACCTTGATTTCGCCATTTGTTGGTCGCATCTTGGATTGGTACGTCAAGAACACCGACAACAAATCATTCGAGCCCGAGAACGATCCCGGTGTAGTGTCGGTAACAAAAATCTACAATTATTACAAGAAGTTCGACTACAAAACCGTAGTCATGGGTGCATCTTTTCGTAATACCGGTGAAATCAAAGCATTAACTGGATGTGATTTGCTTACAATCAGTCCAAAGCTTCTCGAGGAGCTTAAAGACAGCGACGAGTCAGTGGATAGACTCTTGGATCCAGAGAATGCAAAGAATGTTCGTTTGGAGAAAATCTCGCTGGACGAGCCAACTTTCCGTTGGATGTTAAATGAAGACGTTATGGCAAATGATAAACTTTCCGAGGGTATTCGTAATTTTGCTATTGATTGTCGTAAATTAGAGGCTGTACTTAAGGAATTAGTACGCGCAGCAAGTTCTTAAAGGGAAGAAAATAATAAAATTATCAAGATTGAAATGATTGATAATTGAACTTATTGTTGTTTTGTTTTTCATTTTCTCTTTTGTATTTTGGGTAAAAATAAATAATTTTTTGTAATCCTAATGAATTTGTTTACTTTGAATATTTTTGGTAAGACAATTCTAAATTAATTGTTGACTAATGAGAAATCTAATTAAAACAATAATAAATGTATAAAACGGTAAGGTAGCTATAATGAATTTTGTATGGTGTGCGTCCCAATTTGGTAACTCTTATTATGTAACATGAAAGGTGTATTCACCATTGATATTTATTGAGAACTTATGAACCTATAATTTGAAGCATTCAAACGTTTCTTTGAAAAAAAACTTTAACAAAAATAAGTGAAACTCTTATGAGCATACCATAGGGTCGTTTAAATCGATTAAGATATTTTTGTGATCTCGGTAACCGAATCGGAGAACATTTCCGCAAGTTTTGTTGCCGGAGAAAATCCAAAAAAAAATGTGAAACGCTTCGCATGAAATTGTATTTATTGTAGCACCCAACAACTTTTGCCGGTATGTATAGCTATAGACATTTTCTACGCAGGTGCATGAAAAATTGTGTCGGAGGTGATTTGTGTATCCGAACGGTTTAGATGATACAAAATACATACATTTAGTACAAAGCCAATCAAATGTCTCTCGCACTCAAGGGTTTTTTGTTTCCCTCATTTTTATGCCGAAGATTCAGTTCGAGTACAAAGAAAGGAATATAGGACTTGAAAGGAAGCGTCCGTACTCCGTGGCGTGGACATTGGTTTTGAATTCCTTAATATTGCAAAGACATGAAAAGAAGGAATGTAAGAAACTAGTTCGGCTAAAGAACGAATTTCTATTCTTGACAAAAGTTAAACTAATGACCATTCTTGGAAACTCAAGTTGTATAGTGGAATTGCTTCAGAAGACGAATGCAACAGGCTACATCGTTGGAGCACAATCAATCAAAACAACGGTAAGAAAAGTCACTGGAACACGAAACTAAGGATGGGAGTTTGGAGTTTTGGAGGTACTTAGTTTTGGGGACATCACGTGTGTTATAGTTTTGAGATTATTAATTTCCTTTAAGAATGGTAGTTCGTTTTTTATTTAAGACTACAATATATGAAACAAATTGTGAAATAGCAAAGTCTTTCAAATTTTCAGAAAAAGGGGTTGATTGAGGTATCGAAAATAGGAATTTTTATGAATTTTTGCGGATTTTTATAACTAAGCATGCAATATGAAAAAATACCAGAAAAAACTTCAGATTACAGAAATATAAATCTCAAAAGTCTTCCTTTCAGCCTTCCCCCTTCCAGATGCAACGTAAGTGAAAGAAATGGCTTTTTGATAAATAACTTAGTGTCGTTTGCCCAAAAGCATACAAAATCTCTAGGTTTTAAAAACAGAAGAGCCAGACGTTTTACTTATAAATAAATAAATTGGGTTGCGCACCAGTCCCTTTGAGAACTAGGGCCTAGTGACTGACAACTCTCAACCATTCCTGTTGTCAGGGATGGAAGGGACCTAGAGTTTTAAGTTGAATCCTAACGGCAAATTTGGGAAAGCACTTTTCATGACAAGAATTACTCTTGGAGAATTTGTTTTATTATTACATTTTTTTGACACACATAAATAGTGATTATTGAAGTGATTTTTACTGCGACATATAGGAACTATATAGCAAGTTTTGAATTAGTAAACAATTTCAAACCAGAGTTTTTAATCAAATATGACATCACGACGGTAGAGAAGTCGAAAAAAGTGGGTACCTCTATTCCTTCCGTCTGTCTGTCTTTCCTGGCCCCTACAGTCCAAACAATTGTTCTGATTGAAATTAAGATTTTCAGCTGATTAGTGTAGGGAGTTTTATAATTTTTTATAATACAAAAAATAACAGCAGTCCCCACACAAATTTTTTGGTTCAAACATATTTTATTTTCTAAAACTTTCTCAAAATTTTCTGTTCTTTATTTGGCTTCTTTCTACAACAAAAACATATTTTGGTATTGCTCCAGAAGGGTACACCTCAAAAAATTCTTTATTTTGTTTTTAAGTTTCTCAAGAGCTAATGGAACGATTTCAAAATTCTTCTGTTTCTGTGAAAGCTCTTGTCAATGATCAAATTGATGATGATTTTTTATGATCAAAAATGTATTGTTTTTATTTTTAATAAAATACTTATTTTGTTTACAAAACTCGATATCTCAGAAAGACGAAATTTTTTTACGAAATTTAAATGTAAAATGTTCACATATTTATAAGCTCTTTATTTAGTGCTTATACCAAAAATATTTTTAAGACAAAATTTAAAATGATTTGCGATAAAAAAGGTTAATCTAGATTTTTTGACAGATAAAATGGCATTTACATTTTTGAGAAGAACTTATTTTGGAGGTACATTTTTAAATCTTAAAATATAGGCAATATTTTTTAACAGACTTTTTGGAAGAAATTATCAAGTTCATTTCTTTCAAAATTGGTTTTCTGTTAAATACAAAAGATCTTAAAAAATTAAATAAATATACTTTTGAAGTGAATTTGCTTTGGATGCTCTAGAACTGAGATTCAAACATGAATTTCAATAATACAAATGTCCCAAAAAATCAAGTAACACTTTTATTAAACTAGTAGTAAAAAACATAATAAACGTTTCATATCTATTGATATAAAAGCTTTGAAACGGCTGCAAAACTTTTCTTCCCAACTTATTTTTTTACTTACCTTACTTTGTTTTAATTTTTTTTTTTTTTTTAGATAAATTATGTTCTTAAATACAATTATTTCCTTAAATTCAAGAACCAAACCTTTTTGTCTCTACAATTTTTAAGTTTTGTTGACGCCTTTATAAGATCCAATTACGAGTAAGCAGATTGATAACGATAGTAATAAGAGACTCCCGGAAATTGAGTTCGAAAAAACTACGTCAAAAAAGCCCGACATTTTTACATATGAAGTCCTCTCTCATTTTATGGATTTTTAAAGTTTTCCAGCGTTCTTCGCATTAATAGAAATTAAAACAAGAAAAGTGTGTTTTGTTTTTGGAAAAAAGCAACGTTTCAAAACAATTTCCTACATTTCTTAACTTTTTATAGTAGTTAAGTAAGCTATTAGATCCTATGATCCATAAAGAGAACCAGTAGCGGATTCCTTGAACCTTGTGGTCTTGAGCTTCTCTTTGTTTCATTTGTAAGACGTTTACTTGAATATGGTTGTTTAATGTGGTCACCTTACTACTCAATTCATATAACAAGGCTTGAAGCAATTAAAAGAAAATGTATGCATTTTTGGCTTCTTTTTCGTTCTCAAAGTCTTGCTTTAATAAACCGCCCAACACTAACCAATTATAGAAAGTATGTAAAAGTAAAAAATAGGTCAATATCATCTCGACCAGTTCTAAGTCAGTATTTTTTAGTTTTAGTCGTACAAGTATAAGACTAAAGCAACAATTGTTTTTAATACATCAAAATACGGAACAAACAGCCCCTTGGTTTAATACATTTTACTTTAGTATAGTCTTTAAATGAGAATCTAAAATGCATTTAATTATAAACTATGTTCTTTAACACCTTAGAATAATTAATTTAGATTGTAAGTAATACGAGACGGTGTTTTTCCCATCAGAGACTTGGTCAGAATTGAACCACTGATAGGTATAACTTCTAGGTGGTCGAAATATGCATCTATCTGGCCACTGCTGTTTATTCTGCAAATGACATCAGTGCTGAAATCAAGCTTAAGATAACTCTTGCTTATGGCTGCTGCTTTAGACCTAGAAATCAATTGAAAAACAAGAACCAAAGGAGACGTTCTAAGAAATTCTCCTTATCTCGGTCTTGTTGTAAAGCATGGTCCTTCTCTCAGGTAAATGAGGCTCTCTTGGTATTTTCAAGATTAAGGTTTTACGTATGATTTATGGACTGATTTCTGTCAACAGGAAAAATAACAGCGCACAGCCACCAACTGCTCCAGCTGTACAGGGACTTGGTACTGGAAAAAAAATGCGCGTTCAACGGTTAATAAGGCTGGAGCACTTTAAGCGAATGAATATAGAAGGTCAATTTGTTAAAATATTAAACGACAAACCAGATGGAACATGAATCAGAGACAGACCTCATCTCCGGTTAAGCTACGAAGTTGAGGCGGATACTACTAGAGCCAACATCATAAAACAAGAGACAACAAGCTAGAGATCGAGTAAACTGACGTAAATTGTTGCTTGAGATTCAGAAGCATCCCTCACTTTAGCGACAGTTAAAGCAAAGGTATATTTGCTCCTTTGCTTGAGGAAGACTGTTTTTTTTTTTGTTTTTAATTGGAAGATATCAACAAGGTGATGACCATTAAGTCGACATGAGCTCAACCCCATTGCATGGAAAACAAACCCAGAGTTGGTCTAGGCACGTGTACTTTATAATGAACACTTCATAGGAAATATTTATGCTAACCAAAGATGCCTTACTGAGAAATATTACATTCATTCGTACATAAGACGACTTTCATTGAAATGCTCCAACATGAACCCTGAAAAATTATAAACATTTAGCAATGTATTTTTTGTCAAAATTTAAAATTGGTCGCATTCACAAAACTAGTGGCTACGTAGTAGGACCATGCAATGGGGGATCCAGAGGGGGGGGGGGGGGGGTCGAAGAGGTTATGACCCCCCTGGGAGATAATTTGTTTGTTTTTTTTTGTAGGAATTCCCTTTAATTCTTCAATTATTATATTTTGAATTATTTATTTTTTGTATATAAAAACAAAATTTGTATATTATTTTCTAAACTTTGTTGCCAAAAGTACCACTTTTAACTGAGGGCTGGACCAAGAACATAATATGAATCTGACATTCAGCCCTATTCCAAAAACTTAGCACAAATTCATCAATTTTTGACCAATGGACGATCCAGGGGGGTTCATATGTGTTGGACAAATATTTACGACAGTTGAAACGAATGTGTCCCACTTTCTTGCATTAAAAACATGTTCTGTTGTCTACTGTTCGCTTGGAATCCGTTTTCATTGCTTTTTCTGGTCTCGACGATTCCAAACTGTTGACTCTCCGTGGAATACCGGTCACCTCCTTATCGGACATACTGTCTAAAGTGGAAACCAGGGTTTCAAAGGAGTCCGGGAGGCTTTGCAGCATCATGCGTATTTGCGTATGCTTATCTAGGACATGTCCAGCAGCAGCCGTCAAAAATCACTTCTATTTCGAAAAGATGTTTTTCGACATTCCCATGTTCTTGCAAACGCACAGAGCACAACTTTTTCAAAAGAGCAACACGTGTAGACCGGGATATGTTTTCGTGCTGCCCACACAGGGCATCCCATACATCCTTCGCATGCACACAATTCTTCATCAGAGACAATTGGCTATCTCCAAGGAAAAGAATAATTGTGCCCTTGGCCTTCCTGCCGCCCGTCTTCCACTTTTCAGTCTTGGCTTCGTCAGTCGGAATCGCATCCTCGATATATGTAGTCAGGTCGTCTCGTGCTAGGAAAATGTCTACGCCAATTTTCCAAACTTGCCAGTTCGTGGCATTCAACTTCGGGATGTACACTCTGTCGTCCATAATCCCGCCTGATGGGAACATAACCTGTTGGACAATCTCTAGACTCTCAAAAATTGAGTCCGAAAAAACTACATACGTCAAAAAAAAACCAAAATTCTTGATATCAGATTCTTTCTCATTTTCTGGGTTTTGAAATGGCAACAAAAAAGGATTTTTTTTGGATGGAAGCAAAGTTTCAAAACAATTTCATACATTTCTTCATTAAAACAATAAAAACCCTCTAAACTATTGTTTTTTTTTGTTTTGCTCTTATATATGACATACTAGCGGACCCGACAGACGTTTTCCTGTCTACACGTCTTTAATTTGAAAATTTCAAACTTTTTTTTAAAAAGCTAAAACATTCTGGACCATTTTGATGAAAATTATTATTCAAATGTGTGAGTATGTGTAATGAAATCTTCAACTTGTTTTAATTAAAGGTAAAAAAGCTTACACTCAAACTATTTTATTTAAAAATATATTTTTTTATTTACAAAAACTTAATTTATCGTAATGCCATTGGATGTACAATATTTTTATTTAAACCCTGAGGTGTATAAATAAATAAATTCGATGGTTTTTTAACTCTGGAACACGCAACATATAATTGGCCGTTAGAAAAACATGGATTTTCTACATCTAAGCCACAAATTGTCATTATTTGGCCTTGTGACTAATTTATAGTCATAGCATATGCCAAGCGGATTGGAAATTGTAAACGTTTGAATGGTATATGTGAATCTGAAGGAATCATTGGGATCCGTGGCAAAAGTACAACTTTACCTTGAAATTTTCCACTCAAAATAGTGGCTTCAAGAATGTTGCCCATGATTTTTTTTACAACTAATCGCGTGCCATTACACAATTTTGGGACATTTAAATTTCAAAGTAAAACTATAGGTGAGCCAATTTTCAGTCGCAAATTATGTGGTGGCATTCCAGGTAAATCTAGTGAATTTAGAAACTCTACAGGATAGTTGATAACTTCGTCAGGATCAACAACAGTGTCAATTGATTTAAATGTAATTTAATCACCAGGCAATGACTGTTGTATTTTAAAATTGATGGCGTCAACATTTAAATTTTTTGCGGCTAAAATAGCTCGCTTCTCGCAGCCATTCATGATTAGTATAATTATGTCTTAAATCTGGAAAGATACTTGTTATTAACTCATCTTTGGCAGCCACCATGTTGCAAAAATTCTCTGGAAGTCGAATATATTGTGTATCTTCATACAATTGAATTTTGCCGTTGCCAATGTCTAACAATTGTTCAGAGAATCCTGACGCTAATGGATCATTTTGAAGTCGAACGCGCATATTAATAGTAGCCTAGTACATACTTGTGAACCATCTCGTGAACCCATACATATTTCAGTTTTTAGTTCACCCGTGAACTTGCTCGTGAAGCTGAGTGGAGAACAAAGTGGAGAGTTTTCGTTCACGGGCAATTCACGTGCAAAATGTACGGGAACTGTTGGTGAAGCTTTGACATTTGGTTTGTTCATGTTCACAACGTGTACTCACAAGTGTGTACCAGTGAGCAATGTCAAAAGTTCACTTTCTCCACTGGCGAACGTTCACTTCACGAGGAAGTATGTACTAGGCTTAAGGCATAATTTAGTGACACTTGGCCATAGATAAGATTCTTTCAAACATGCGTTGATTTCGTCTGCATATGGCGCGCGTGGAATGACTGGTAATGTTTGTCTGAAATCACCAGACAGCAACAGTAGAGCACCACCGAAAAGCCGAGCATTATTTTTGATATCTTTCAGGGACCTGTCGAGAGCTTCAAGCAAATGCTTGTGGGCCATTGTACTTTCAACCCAGATAATAATTTTACATTTTCTCAAAACTTCAGCCATGCCTCAATGCTTTATTAGGTTACACATTGCTTCGGGATTTGTATGAACGTTCAAAAGTAATTTAAGTGCTGAATGCGCAGTCCGTCCACCATCAAGTAACGTTGCTGCAATGCCTGATGAAGCAATGGCCAATGCAATACGATTTTGAGATCGAATCCGCGCAAGTATCAGTGCGATAAGAAATGTTTCACCAGTGCCAACTGGAGCGTCTAAAAAAAGAATCCAGCTTGTTGTGCTGCAATTGAAACGTTAATTTGATCATATACATTTCGTTGTTCAGCAGTAAGCCATTGTTCATTTTCCGCAACAAAAGTAGGCAAAGAAGCCTTATCGAACTGGTGCTCACGTTGAACATCGCTGTTGATGATGTCTACTGCTGGGCGATTCGGCGCTGGCATTCCAAAATGGATGAGCGGCATGTTTGAAATAAGAATACAAATATCCTCAATCATTATTAATGACTCGTTGTATATTTCGGCGGAGAATTCAATATTAAGATTTTGATAAGTAATTCTAGTCCGATTCAAAATATCCTCACTCATTGAGTCTTTATATTTGTTCCACAGAGCAGATGCATCAGACGGAAAACACGTTGTCAATATTATTAAAAATAATTGACGAATTTGTTGTAGAGATGAGCTCAGTGCTGCATCTGCAAGTGTGAGATCCCAATGGTTATCATCCTCCAATAAATGTAACTCACGACACGCATCGAAGAAAGAGTCGTATGAAGTACCATTGACTTTTCGCAAATATTGGAAGGACGTCGTCGGTCCAGAGACGTTAACCAGTAATAAACGCAAAAAAAAAAACATTCGCGTTGCTTAGGATGAACTGTATATAATCGACCTAAAGTTTTTGTGATAAATATATCAGCGAATCCTGGTACTGGAATGCCTCGTTTCCGCGGTTCCCAATTCTTTGATTGTTTATTCCATGTAAAAAATTTAGGAACATCAGTGTACATCAACGTCCTTGCGAATTGACCAACAGCATCTTGTCGACTACAAAGGTTAAAAAATTGAGTAAGAGTTGTTTTTGGAGCCGTCAAAGCCTGTTGTAGTGCAGTTTCTTCTGTAAAGTAAAAACTCTGTCCGTTTTCAAGATGTATGGCCAAATGTATAACAGCAGGATCATGTATAGGGAACGTTTTGTACATTTTCCATTATCCATACATGGCGACATCATGTTTAGAGTGCCACATGGACCATGGATCATATTTGTAGTAACAATGTTAAACAATTCTGGATCAACATTCGGATCTGGAATTTCCGCTGAAATAATTAATAATTAAATAAATATACATATATTAAATAAATAATAATTAAAATATGCGCATGAGGTAAACCTCGTTTTTGCCATTCAACAGAGTAAAGCCAACAACGCGTTTCACCAAATACCGAGTAATGTGTAATCAAATTCATCAAAGATTTTAATTTTTGTTTAAAGACACGTGCAGTGACATCATGACAGTGCATCGATTTTTGACCTGGCAACAGTAAACTTTTGATTTCATCCCAGTTTGGATTACACGTTAATGTGATAAAAAGATCAGGTCGGCCGTATGCACTGTGTATGACGTGGGCTACCGGTGTATGATGATGGGAGAATATATGCGGTACCAATATTGTTGATGTCATTCGTTGCATCTACGTTGCCGATTACGGCGTCACGCAAATTAATGTACTCCTCAGCACGAAGTTTTCAACAACTACTACAAATTAAAAATTAATTAAAAAACATTGTCCAGCGAACAAAATTGTGAATCTAAACCATTCTCAGATCCCCTGAACACACACAAAAATTTCATCAAAATCGGTCCAGTCGTTTAAGAGAAGTTCAGTGATATTAAGATTTAGAAAACTGTAAGAATCTTGGAATGCTTTCATATGAAGAAAGTCTACTAAATTAAATAGTTAGACTATACCTTGCTGGACAATAGCATTTTAAAATAATTTAATAACTAAAGTTGTCAGTTCACCTCTTGAAATGTGTACATTTAAGGTTAAGATGGACACTATGGGATTTAAATTTTGTTAGCCTTTTTTAAAACACATTTCATAGACAAAATTTGACGTGAAACAAAATAAAACTAATGAAAATTAATTGAAGCCTCATTTTATATTTCCTGAGTCATCTTTGTTTTTAAAACTTTTCGTATAGTTTTTGATTCGTTTATTGAAAACTTTGTTAAACAAGACGTACATTTTTTTGAAGCTGTTATACTCGCACAAAGTTACGTTTAACCTTCTTCCAATAGCAAATTATCTAAAGTACATACTAACTTATAACTTAAAAACAGTTTTAAATTTAAAGAAACGAATAAAGAAAACATTTTATTTAATCTATGAAGACTCTAAGAAAGTTCCTTACAAATTAAGCAAGTTATTGATCCGCTTGACTTCTTTTATCTGTCCATCAATTTCTCCCATCATCTGCATGAGGATTTCCTTAATAGTTGTTTCTTGTTTCTCCGGTAGATCAAATGATTTATTCTTGGAAGTTTCAAGATACTTTTGAGTGTGATAGTATTGTCTGTTGATGTTTTCTTTAGCCTTTTGTGGGACATTCGCAAGGCTTTGGGTTATTTTGTTTATTTTTTCAACCTCTTCGACGAGTTCCTTGTCGGCCTGGGCATTACTCGGAAGATATGTGTTGGCTTGTTTGATGTAGTTTTGGCATTTTTTCGATAGCAAGTCTTGTGTCTCACTGATTTCCTCAAACCGCTCAGCCAGCCTATGGGCATTTTCTCGAATCGAGTCCCTTTGTCTCTCCAAATATTCGATTTCTTTTCTCTGCTGTTCTTTGCGCAGTCTAATGGTGTTGCATTTCTGTAAGAATTCAGCACGCACAATCTCATGCTTCTTCATGTACTGCGTCCGGAGGACTTCGATCGTTTGAGCAAGAAGTTCGTAGGACTCTTGGGGTTTTGGTTGAGTTGTTTTGTCAAGAGACATAATTGGTTGTGTGACCGAACGTTTGAGAATATTTTGGATGTGTTCGACAAATGATTGACCCGAAGTATTGTCCGTGGTAGTTATTCGTGTGTCTTTGTTGTTGTTGGACTCGACTGTTGGGTTCAGCAGCAATTTAGTATCAATGGCCAGGTTTAAGCTTATAACCTGCCCACTGGACAAAAGTAGGACGATTCCTGACGGCATTTGCAAAATAACAAATCCCAGAACTGCATTGACCTTAGTTCCGGTGCTGATTTTGGTGCAAACAAGATATTCGGCCCGTGAGCGATTGGAGAGTGGAGGAGTGTCCGAGATTACATCTGCGTCTAAATACAACTCCAGTTCAGCGATGAAATTGATAGTTACAACATGTAAGCCAGTGTTGTGATAGGCAAAGTAACGCATCTCATTGATGGGGTCTCTCTTTAGATGGATGGGACATGAGTATGGAGCAGTTGGGTCGTTTTTGGCATCTTTCATTCCAAGTTCAAGTTCAATGGTTTCTAGAACCTCCAAAGACCATTCAGAAGGATGGATTGTGAGGCCAGAGTCCACTTCATTGAAGGAGAGTTCTTGATCGTCTGCTTGCATGAGCAAGGCATGATGCAGTTTTCCGGTGGACTCTGCTATAACAACAGTGGGTGGAAGGGATTGAATAAGAAGAATGGAACACGAATCAAGCCCATAGTTGTCATTAGTTTGGGGTCGTATAGTTATGGGTCCCTGGAGTCGTGGTTTTTCGCTATCAATCCCAGCACACAAAACGTAAATATTGCCGTTCTCTCTCAAAACCACAATTGGCCATTCGACTTTTTCATTTGTTGGTTTTGCGGTCGAATCGCCTCCTAAAAGTGAATCCTTGGTTGCAACACTATTTCTCCTATTGCTGACATCTGCGTCTCCATACTTAGAAATGCTTAGGTTGCCAAACGTTGTATCGGAATACGAAGTCACAGCTTGACCAATATCAAAATCAACACTCGATTCGCCTAGAAAATGGGGGGAAGGCAGTTTGGTCGACGATGGGTTGGTGGTGGAATTGCCATTGTGCGTCGTTTGTACCATCAAAGATGGCCCCACTTGCCACACATGTCGTAGGTTAAAGTTATCATAGACTCGAATAGTGTTATCGCTGAGCAATACAAGGAGATGCGAGTCGGTGGGCGATGCAGGATGCCAGCGAACTTGACGAATTTCTATGTGAGGATTATTGCTGAAGAAATGATCATCCAAGTTGTTCGATCTGCAGGTGATGATTTCCTTGCCATCCATGAATTGACCATTTGCTCCCCATCGTCGAGGAAGTTCCAGCAGTTTGAGTCCATGTGGTCCGGCTAAGGCAATAAGCGATCCTTCGATAGAAGCCACCAGACGCTCAACTTTGAAGGTATGAGGTGTTGAGGGGACTAGGGTTTGATGTTTAACCTCAGAGAATCCTTTAAGATGTGCCAACCGCCAATTTATAACCAAAATACTCGATTCTACACTGTCCCAAGCATAGAGCAGGTCATCTTTGCATTCTAACAAGTTTTGGGTAATACCCGCATCGTTCGGCAAATTGGAGCGGATTTTCTCAAACATTTGAGACTTATTTAAATTAATTATGTCTGTGGTAAACATTTTGTGTACACAAAATAAAGTAAAAAATAGAAATTGCAATGAAAAATCAACAAAAATTTGACTGGCAAACTGCGAGCTAAAATCAAACGGCCGGCGTTCATCAAATGAACACGGATGTCAAACGGGTGAATTTTGAAATGAATTTGTTGACATTTAATGTTAGGTTCGTTCGTTGTAATATATTTTTGTTCAATGACCGTGCTGTTACGTGTGTGGTCCACATTTTTTGTTCTGAAAGTGCTTGGATACACGAGCGCAAAAAAAAATTAATTCACGAAAGGAAACAGATGGTTTTTAGAAAGAGAGAAAGGGATAGAAAAAAAGGCCAAGTTTCGTCTTTGTCCTCATTTTCAGATACATATGAGTTTTGCGTTAAAAATAATGTTTCTTTCTCAAAACGATCTCCTTTTGACAGACATTTTCATTTCTATTTGCCGACGAAGTAATATGTATACAACAAATTTGCTTTTGTTTTGCTCGTGCTGTTTTCATTTCCTTTTTGTTTTTTAATTCAGTAGAAAAACAACTACTTTAAACGCTTAAATTTATAGAAGTGCTACAAGACTATCCAAATTTATTTCAAATTTGGCACGCTGACTGTAAAAACCGGGTTAAAAAGTCGCAAAGTTTAAACGAAATCCTGGAGAAAGCAAAATGTTGTCGACCGGAGACGTCGGTGAAAGATGTCATTCTTAAGCTTAACAATATCCGTTCAAAAAGAAGTGGTGCGGGTGCGAATGAGGTGTATGTGTCTATATTCTGGGATGACACCGGTGATGAGGTTGTTGGAGAGTCAAATATTTCATTTTTGTCGGTAAGTAAAATTAGGATTGAAAATTAAATAAATATTTTATGTTAATACATATACATACATGAACATTTATGTTTGTAGGAGCATTTTGATCCCACATCATCGGAAATCATTGCTGAGCCAGAGGTTCATAGCTTACCAAAGACATCGAGATCCTTACATACAACAGTTCCGGTAGGTTAAGATTAAATGTATTTATTTCCCGAATGTAGTACCCGTAGCATGATAGTTAGTGCGTTGGACTGTCATGCAAGAGGTCTTGGGTTCAATCCCTGCCTGTGCCACCATAATTTAAAAAAATAATTTTCGCGGGTACTGCCTCTTGCGAGGAATTGACAAATCCTTCAAGAGTAATTCTTGTCATGAAAAAGTGCTTTCTCAAACTAGCCGTTCGGATTCGGCCCTAAATTGTAGGTCCCTTCCATTCCTGAGAACAGTACTCGCACACAGGAATGGTTGAGAGTTGTAAGTCACTAGGCCCTGGTTCACAACGGACTGTTGCGCCACCCCATTTGATTTGATTGATTTCCCGAATGAGTGTTTAAACTATTATTAAGACAAAATAATATAGGGTGATGTCTTGTGAGGTCAGCGCCTTCTCTAAATAAATAGTAAAAGCCGACTTCTTGAGTATGAATATATAAGTGGCGGACGTCTAAGTAGTCCCAAAGGTAGTGTGTATGATACCGACGGAAGCGGCATAATGAAAATTGGTCGGTCGCCACGATCCTGAAGCTTAATTCCGATAATGACAGTACAGATAGTAGTGATACCGTAAAAGGATCATCAATGTAAGATCCACATCATATAGGTGGAAATAAATTTGCCACTCGTACAGATTTTCATTTGCAGATCAATACGCGATGTATGTAAGAGGATTGGTGTGTCCAGGAATGACAGAGCGTTGTTGTTTAGATTTCAAAGATACCAAGAAAAGTGACATCGAAACAGTACTTAAAGTGGATACAGTCTGTCACGCACATATTCGTATGCGGCGAGTCACAATTTTAAATGGTTTCATAAAATTTTTAAAAACAAAATGTGGTGTTGAAACTAGCTTGAAACTGGATGATTGAGTTGAAATGAGGCTGATTCTCCTCGGGAGTAGAAATTTGTGAAAAAAATCTTAGATGGAGGATAGTTGGTTTTACAGAAAATGCATTATGGTGTATTAATTTGCATTTTTCGGCAAATATACGAGTAGTTTTGTTTTAATAGATATGTGTAGTGACATTAACAAAATCAAAAAACTGTCTGCGAATAATTCGCTATAATTTCGGGTAGTTTTGGGAGAGTTATAATACATGGATACATCTATAATCATACTATATTCCAATTAACTATAAAAATGCTTTAGTATTTTTTCAATAGAAACGGAAAGGTAGTGTATCAAACCTGGAACTCATAGCGGTACATGCGCTTTCAGTGGCTGATGAAATGGCTAATGCAATAACAAACCAACCATCCTCAGTTCTTCGGCATTTCTTAGGCAATTTAGAAGAGGAAATGACAGTGGTAAAGGATGAAGATCTGATGCGGGAGATGAAGTGGAATATATATGACTTCGTTAAACAATTCCAAGTCAAACAACGAAATGTCGGCGTATCACCGTCAAGGTCTTCAACTCCATCCATTCAGTTGCTGTCTGAAGTCACCGATTATAAAAATTCCAATTCTACAAGTTCATCAAACAGAAACTTAATTGAAAGTGCAATGGAAGATGTTTTTGATGACGAAGATTTTTTATAAACAATTAATATCCTTTTTTGTGTTTTGTTTTTTCGGTTTGTTAATTTTTATTTTTGTTTAGTTTTAGAAAAATGAAGTCTATGCAATATTATTTTATTAATAAATGAATGAAATAGTTTAATAACAATATCTTAATACTTTTACTTTTATTGAAAACTTATATATATCCTGCCATGGAAGTAAGCCTTCTTTGGTAAAGTTTTTCGAAAATTCGTCTCTTTTGTCCGAAGCAAGTTGTGTAGGCCTCCTCTGTCACTTATTTCGTTATCTTCCGTAGGTGTGTATCCCCTCAGTGGGCGTTGTGGAACTTCGTAGCTTCCACAATTTTCTATTTAGAAATTATGAAGAACACAGCCAGATTGAACTACAAGCTTAACTTTTTCTGGGCTCAAGTGTATGGTTGTCTAAAGAACCCTAAATCTATTCGCCATCATTCCAAAGCTATGCTCAATGCATTGTCTGGCATGGCTAAGCCGAAAATAAAAAGTTTTTTTTTGTTTTTCCGTTGATGTATATGGATACGTTTTTAAAATATGCTTTTGCAGAGGAAAAGCATGATCTCCAATTATACTATATGGCAATTTTCTTTCGCATCCGATAACATCTGGTGAAAAATATCGGCTAGGGTTGTTCATAATAGTGCGAAGATCACTTTGGTTGAGGTCTCCTCCATCACTTGTGTGAATGTGAATTTACATCTCGCATCACACATTGCTATCAGATAATACTATTGAACCCTGTAAATTAAAAAAAAAAATGTGGTAGGTATTGTTCATTGTTCATTGCTCATATTTTATTTCTTTATAATATAGAGCACCAATGTGCTTGCCGTCCATGGCACCTAAACACAATGAGAAACTCCATAGACGTGAATACCCTTCAGCCACATCATCGAAATCCATTAAGCTCGTCGGAAACTAAAAGCAAAACTGCATAAATTCAAAGTAAAATCATCGTTATCGCATAAAAAAAAATATCTTCCTTTTAAAGATGAATAAATGGCAGAAAAATATCTGGGTATAAATATGCTAATGAATGAATGCGATAGCCGGGGTTGAAAGTCCAAGCTCCTGTAAGATTCCCCAGTAAAAACTTTCAAACAAACAGGCCAAACATTCTCGAAGATCAATCGGATCTCTCATTTGAGTCGTATCTTTAAGAATCAAGGGTTCCACAAGTTTTAAAATTTTATTGAAACGTTCTTCGTCCATTCTTAAATAACGACGATAACTATCTTTGTCATTCAGACGAAGTTCATACATACCTTTTCAGTCTCCATGTCTTAACCCATTCTTTTTTTTTAGAATTTGATGATTCTTGCTTTTCTTTTGCAGCCACATAAAATGACAAAGCAACTGCAACACACGTCCTATATCCTGCTGCTGCCTACAAATCTTCCTCCATTATGTATATTTTACTTAAAAAATTATCACCACACCGTAATCCAAATAAACTCTAGCAAACAAAAACAGTAATAATAACTTACAATATTTTATTTAAAAAGAAAGTACCTGCAGCTGAGTATCCAAGTATTTTTGTGTTTTAATTTCCGACTGTTCCTCTATTGTCAAATTTTCTTGCATGCCCACTTAATTTGTTTTTCTGTGTGTATCCACAAAAGTAATTCTTTTTTGCGCTCGTGTAACCAGGCACAAATAACCAGGCAAAATTTGAGCAAACCGGGCCTGTAGGAGATGTGATAACACCAATGCATGCTGGAACAGCTTGTACTGTAGAAAATGGACCTGTCACGCTCGTCGTTGATGAACATTATGCATACTGCAACTGACTCAAGAACTAAAGCCTCTTGAACATTTCAAGGATCGTCGAAGAAAATCGTCTTTGGTGAAGAAGAACGTTTTCAACTCAGTGGATTCGTTAATAAGCAGCATTGCCGCATTTGGACGAATGGTAATCCAAGAATGATTGTCAAGAAACCAATGCACTCAAAAAGTGACAGTTTGGTGCGATATATGGGCTGGCGGCATCATTGAGCCGTTTTTTTTTTTTTCAAAATGAGTCCGGTCAGGTACTTACTGTGAATGGTGTTTGCTATTGTGAGATGAAAATAAACTTTTGATGGCCAAAATTTCTAAAATATGTGGCTTCAACAGGACGTTGCCACTTGCCACACAGCTCACGAAACAATCACTTTTTTGCGTGACAAATTCAATGGTCATGATATCTCACGTAGTGGCGATGTCAATTAGCCGCCAAAAACATGTGATTTGACATCGATGGGCTTATTTACTTACTTACTTAAAGCGCTACAGTCCGGGTGGACCAAGGCCTCAACCAACATGCGTCTCCTGGCTAGCTGTCTTTAGTTCGGATTATTTTTTGTGGTTATTTGAAAGGAAAGGTGTACGTCGATGGACAACAACAATTCAAGAGCCAAATGATGAGATAATTCGGCATATCAATGCCATAAAACCTCAATCATGCCTGAGCTTGATCGAAAATTTGGACTATCGGATGGAGGTGTGCCGCAGAGTCACGGCAGCCATTTGGCTGATATTACATAATTGAACCATATCAATCATAATAAAAAGAATTATAAACAATTTCCTAAATAATTTGTGATTTATTCAAAATCATCATCAACCCTTAAAATTTAACCACTCTTTAGGATGTCAATAACAAAACTATTCATATATTTCCGCAATTATTTTGTATGGATGATCTTGCAAACGTCTGGTGGAGAAAATTCTACCTGATCGAAAATTTAGTTTGTTGTTTGAAAATTCTTTATATTATATCGAATTGGAAATTTGTAAAATTAAAAAGTCATGCTTCTAAACAGCCATAGCCAAGAAACAGTCCCTAAGTTCTATTTATGAACACACCTCAAGTGCCATATATGTCAGAATTGACATTTGATTTTGAAAAGCGTTTCATCTGCCGCGTTTGTTTTTATAAAAAATAAAAAATATTTTCCTAAAATTTGATACTGCACTGAAATAAAATGACTAAACTCGGTAAGAATTAATAAAATATTTGCATTTGTTTGTTAAATTATTAATTTGATCATAAATCTTTTTAGAACCCCGTGTGAAAAAACAAAAACTTGACTACGATGAAGATGGTAGGCGCTATTTTATTATAAATTACCTACGAAATTAACTAGTTTCTCTTACAGAGCTCGAAACTCCATCCGCATTTAATCCTAAATTCCGAGTGTGTCCCTATCTGGACACAATCAACCGTCCTCTCTTAGATTTTGACTTTGAAAAACTCTGCTCTATTTCTCTGACCCGGATAAACGTTTACGCCTGCCTTGTTTGTGGTAAATACTTCCAAGGGAGAGGTACAAACACACATGCCTACACCCATTCGGTCTCCGAATCCCACCACGTATTCCTAAATCTGCAAACTCTTCGATTCTACTGCTTGCCGGACAACTATGAAATCATTGATTCGTCACTCGATGACATCAAATACGTCCTAAATCCAACGTTCAGTGTAAAAGACATTAAGAATCTTGATAATCCTTTGGTAAAATATTCTCGAACTGTCGACGGTACTCTGTACTTGCCTGGCGTTGTCGGTCTGAATAATATCAAAGCGAACGACTACTGCAACGTTGTACTTCACGCTCTGTCGCATGTTGGACCCCTGAGAAACTACTTTTTGCGAGAAGAAAGTTACGCCAAAATTCGTCGCCCGCCAGGTGATTCTATCTTCACACTTGTCCAACGGTTCGGAGAGCTTATGCGGAAAATGTGGAATCCAAGAAATTTCAAAGCGCACGTTTCGCCCCACGAAATGTTGCAAGCAGTTGTGCTTTGGAGCAACAAACGCTTCCAAATCACCGAACAGGGAGATCCTATTGATTTTCTTTCATGGTTCTTGCATACTCTGCATCGGGCAATGAAAGGAACTAAGAAAGCCGACTCTTCCATCATTTACAAGATCTTCCTTGGTGAAATGAAGATATTCACCAGAAAAATACCCCCTGTTGAACTCGATGACACTCAAAAGGCGCTCCTTCTGGCCACCGAAGAATACCAGGAGAAGTGTGAGGACTCAAACTTTCTCTATTTGACCTGCGATTTGCCCCCGCCTCCTTTATTTACCGACGAGTTCCGGGAGAATATCATTCCCCAAGTGAATTTGTATCAACTTTTGTCAAAGTTCAATGGCACAATGGACAAGGAGTATAAAACCTACAAGGATAACTATTTGAAACGCTTCGAAATAACCCGACTACCCCAATATATAATTTTGTACATCAAAAGATTTACCAAAAATACCTTCTTTTTAGAAAAGAACCCAACTATAGTCAACTTCCCAATTAAGTAAGTAAAATAAGCAAAAAAGTATATTGAAGTTCTTGGATTGACTTAATGTTCTGTTGTTTGTTTTTAGAAATGTAGATTTTGGTGATATACTCACACAAAGCAACAGAGACAAACACAAGAATACCAAATACAGTCTGGTGGCAAATATTGTGCACGATGGAGAACCCGGCAAGGGCACATTCCGCGCTCATATACTGCATAAGGCCAATGGCCAGTGGTATGAAATGCAAGATTTGCATGTCACCGAAATTCTTCCCCAAATGATAACATTAACTGAATCTTATATACAAATATATGAGACTGAAGATGTCTAGCTAGTCAAAATAGGACTTCTCGTTTTATTTAATTTCTTTTAAACTTTTCAATTTTTTTTTCGCAGGATTCTTCTGGGCTTCAAAGTAGGTAAGCTACTCTTGGAACAGGAGTTTTCTTTTAAAAGTGTGGGATCACAAGATCGTAGATTCATTTTGATTTTGGTCTTATTCGATTCCAAATGAGATGTGGGAAAGCTTTCAATCATCTTTTGCAAGAAAATCGGTTGTTAACCAACTTTTAGTACGGAAGCAACCAATGAAGCTTCGTATGAATGATGGTGATTCAGTAGCTAACCACATCATGATTTTTGAAAACTTGGTAAGGCAACTGAAGATGTTGGCTCAATTCGATCTGTTAGTTACTGCCTTACAAAACTTAACGGGTGGAGAATTTACGTTTGATATTGTCAAAGATAGGATACTTTTGGAAGAAGCGAAATAAGAAGATCGGGAAGGTGAAGTTTTTCTCGAAAAATCGGCATTCGCTGTGAACAAATTCCCAAAGAAAACCTTTAAGTTTCAAGTTAAATGCTTTAAGTGTAACAAGATAGGGCACTTAGCAAAAGACTGTCTGAAAAATGACGTTGGGCCGAATCAAAGATGCAACAAAAATACGAAAGGCATCTGTTTGATGTCAGATTAACCAATCAAGAGGAATGAAAGATCTTGGTACAAAAATTAAGTTAAGAAAACTGGTGTTTTTCTGAAGAGAATGAGTTAAGCGAAGCTGTACAAATCAATGTTGCCAAGAATGATCAATTTTTAGTTGCAAAAAGTTCAGGATCTTTAACAAACAAGAATGTAGATGTCATTATAAAAGACGCGTTATACTTGCCAGAACTGAGGGGCAACTTACTTTCTGTAAGAAAACTAACTAGTGTTGGAGTTGATGTCCAAATCTTCAAAAACAAAGCTATAACAGTTAAAAATGGACTAGTGATTGCAGAAGCTTACTTGCAAGGAAATTTATATGAATTCGAAATACAGGGACATTCAGCTAATCTATGCAAAACAGAAGAAATCAAGTTGTGTCATAGACGTTTGGGTCATGTTGGAGAGGAGACTTCACAAAAATTGCAAGGGAAAACATGATAAAGGGTCTCAAAATGACTTCATTGGATGACATTGGTTTTGCGATGTCTGTATAGAAGGTAAACAGTGTTGTGATCCGTTCAAGGGTGTTCGAAAAAGAGCAAAAAGAGTTCTAGAAAGAATTCATACTGATGTTTGCGGTCCCATTGATGAAGATGCTTGAGATGCTTCAGGATACTTCGTGTCTTTCTTCTCACATTTTGCTATGATTTATGTAATAAAAAGAAAATCTGAAGTTTTTGATGCGCTGAAGGAATATGAAGCTATGGCACGATCGATGTTTGGATAATCCATATCGAAGCTTACTGTAACCAAGGACGAGAGCATTGTTTAAGGGAACAAAAGTTATGGTATAAAAAGTTTGGGATTCATGTTGAACATACTATTGCTTACTCGCCACAGCAAAATGGAGTGGCTGAAAGGTTTAACAGAACTTAATTTACTTAAGGTGGCGCTACAGTCCGGGGCGGACCTGGCCCTCAACCAACAAGCGTCTCCAGCCAGCTCGGTTCCTAGCTAGCTGTCTCCAGTTTCGCACGCTTAGTTGGTTGAGGTCCTCTTCCACCTGGGTGCGCCACCTGAGTCGCGGTCTTCCTCTACTGCGCCGCGCCGTCCCTCGGGATTGGATTCGAAGAACTTCCGGGCTGGAGCGTTGATGTCCATCCGCTCTACATGACCTAGCCATCTAAGCCTGCTAACTAGGTCAGTGTCACTGTACAGCCCGTACAGTTCGTCGTTATATCTTCACCTCCATTCTCCATCTATGCGAACGGGACCAAAAATCACCTGAAGAATTTTCCTCTCGAAGCATCTTAAGACGCTCTCATCTTTCTTTGACAGGGTCCAGGTCTCAGCGCCATAAATGAGAACCGGGATGATGAGTGTCTTATAGATGGTGATTTTACATGCTCGAGAGAGGACTTTACTTCTCAACTGCCTTCTAAGTCCAAAGAAGCAGCGATTTGCAAGAGTTATTCTTCGTTTGATTTCAGCGCTAGTGTCGTTGTCTGCATTAATAGTGGTGCCTAGGAATACAAAGTCCTTAACTTCCTCAAAGTTATAGCTGTCCATGGTGACGTTTTGTCCAAGACTTCGTCGTTTAGTGTCCTTTTTTGATGACAGCATATACTTGGTCTTGCCCTCGTGACCACTGAACCCATCTTCTTCGCTTCCGTGGCAATGCTCAAAAACGCTCCACTGACATCACGCTTTGATCTTCCAATTATGTCAATATCATCTGCGTATTCGAGTATTTGGATGGACCTTTGGAACATTGTGCCTCTAGTGTTGACGGTTGAGTTTTGCACAATTCTTTCCAGAACGATGTTGAAGAAGTCGCATGACAGTGCATCGCCTTGTTTAAAACCTTTTTTGACATCAAATGAATCGGTAAGATCTTTTCCGACCTAGATAGAGCAGCGTGCATTCTCCATCGTCTTTCTGCACAAGCGGATAAGTTTGACAGGGATTCCAAAACTAGACATTGCTCGGTAGAGCTCTTCCGTATAGATTCTGTCATACGCGGCTTTAAAATCGATAAAGAGGTGGTGGGTATCGATTTGAAGCTCCTGGGTTTTTTCCAAGATCTGCCGTGTGAATATTTGGTCGATAGTGGACTTTCCTGGTCTGAAGCCACACTGATAAGGACCAATCAGGTTGTTGACGAATGGCTTCAGACGTTCACATAATACGGCAGAGAGGATCTTATACGCAATGTTAAGGAGACTGATGTCTCTGTAGTTGGCGCAGTTTAGAGGGTCTCCTTTCTTATGTATCGGGCATACTATGCTGAGATTCCACTCATCGGGCATGCTTTCTACCGACCATATTTTGCAGATGAGTTGGTGTATGCTCCGTACCAAGTCATCGCCTGCTGCTTTGAATAGTTCGGCAGCGATGCCGTCAGCTCCAGCAGCTTTGTTTGACTTAAGTTTAGATATAGCTATCTTCACTTCGTCAAGGTCGGGTAGGCGGAATTGTTGATCTGCGTCGCCGATGTTAAGTAGTTCTATCTCCCTTACAGCGGAATTCGGTTCGTCATCGCCGTTATATAATTTGAAGAAGTGATCTTTCCATATTCTCAGCATCGACTGCGGTTCTACTACAATGTTCCCCTGATCGTCTTTACAGGCTTCGGTTCGTGGCTGGTACCCTTGGGAGGTTTTTTTTACCTTTTGGTAAAATTTACGAACCTCATTCCTGTTGTGACATCCCTCTATCTCCTCGATCGCGCGCTTCTCATGCTTTCTTTTTTTCCGTCTAAGAAGCCGGTGTTCCTCTCTCCTCTTCTGCTCGTAGAGCTCGCGAGCAGCTCTCGTCCTTTTGTGCATCGCCGTTTTGTATGCCTCTTGTTTCGCTGCGTGAGCTTGCCGGCATTCGTCGTCAAACCAGAGGCGGCATCTCTGATGGCTGCAAGGCAATGTTGCCACTGGTTTTCAATGCTTAATGCAGGAAGCATAGGACTCCTTAGGAGGTTATTAGAGACTCGATCGGAAAAGGACATGGCAGTCTCTTGCGATTGTAGCCGTCTAACGTCGAATCTTCTCACAGTACTTCCCTGAATTGGCTTGGATTGGGATATCCGTAGCCGTACCTTGGCTACAACGAGGTAGTGGTCCGAGTCAATGTTGGCCTCTCGGAATGTTCGGATATCCTGGATACTGGAGAAGTGTCGTGCGTCGATCGCAATGTGGTCAATCTGGTTGACGGTTGATTGATCAGGAGATTTTCATGTCCCCTTGTGGATATTGAGATGCGTGAACTGCGTACTAGCTACCAGAACGTCTCGCCTCGCAGCGAAATCGACCAGCCTGAATTCGTTGTCGGAGGTAGTGTCGTGCAGGGCACTGCTCATATGTCTTGTCCAAGAGCTCGAAGAATATGTCTTTGGTGTCTTCATCTTTCTCCTCTGTTGGGGCATGCGCGCATATTAGGCTTATGTTGGCGAATTTAGCCTTGATGCGGATTGCCGTGATGCGTTCGCTCACACTGTTGAAACTCAAGACTTTTTGCCTGAGCCTAGTTCCAACAACAAATCCACATCCAAATAGACGCTGTCTTTGTTCTCGGTAGCGGTCGCCGTAGTAAATATCGCAGTCTTCTAGTTTGCGTTTGCCCGGTCCATTCTATCGCACTTCTTGGATGGCTGTAATATCTGCGTTGCAGCAGTGGCTTCCGCTAATTATTCTGTTAAGGGACCTAACATTCCACGTACATATCCGAAGTTCGTTGTCCTTATTTCGTTTGCGTGGGTTGTCAAAAGTGAATCCGTCCGTATCCGAGGCTTGTTGGTGCTTCGAAACTTAAGGTATTTTTTACGTGGCCAGGAAGTCACCCCGACGGCACAACCCCCAACCTGGAGGGCCAGATCCTTAGTATAACTCCAAGGAAGGGGAGCCGGATAGACCGCTCTTTACAGGCCTGGGCTCCGAATATGTCCAAGAAGCTAAGTATTTCAACCTTACTGGAACTGTAGACGCCACCGATGATTCCATCTCATGGATTCGTCCGCTGCCGCCTGGATAAGGAGAGGTGCCTTAGTGGAAACACCTCTCACCCCCTCTCTTTCCACTGGGGTTGGAACCCAATCTCCAGTTGAGGTACTAAGCACCCGATGTTCACCGTGGGGAGGTGAGAGTAGGAGTTGATAGACAAGGGTGGATTTTGAGAAAAAACCTGTGGACGCTTGTGTCCTTTTGAATGCACATGTTTACCATTTGAACATCAAAAAAAAAATAACTTGGAACCTACAATAAAACACGGCGGCAGTGGAGGAGTGATGGTATGGGCGTGGACGAGCTTGTTTTTATCGATGGAATGGACATGAAAGTATATATCAACATTTCGAAAAAAAACCTGAAAAGTTGAACTTAATAGGCTCGTTCACTTTTCAGAACGACAATAACCCGAAACATACGACTCGCGACGACGACGCACGTGCGTATGTGGTTGACATATAACTTTGCACATGTTCTTCCACACTTACAACAATCCCTGGATCTCAATCCAATTGGGCAGTTATGGGAATAGTTGGATAGACGCGTAAAAAAGCGTTTTACATCTACTAAAGCTCAACTCAAACTAGCATTGATAGAGGAATGGCAGAAAATTGGTGAAGAAACGACCAACAATTTGGTGCATTCTATGCCAAGGAGTTTAGATGCTGTTATAAAGCAGAAGGGCCTCGCTACTTAGTACTAACACTAACTTATATTTATAAAAATTACTCTGTTTAAAAATTTAATATATGGTGCCAATATTTTGTGCTGAAAGAATTATAGATGTTTTGTTATTCATTATTTTTTTTTCTTTAAATCTAGACAACTTATTTTAGATTAAACTAACTGCGTTTAATAGTATATATATGTATATGCATGTACCAAACCAATACAAATTTAAAAAATAGCGTGTTTCCAAGGCAAAGTTGCTTCAAAGTTAAAAAAGCGCGATGTGCCAATATTGTATTTTTTTCATATCGCCTTTGTTCAAGCAAGCTTGTATATAGTTTCTAAAAAAATTACTTGAATTTTTGTCAATTCAATTTCGTCCACATGAAATTCTATGTGTGACAAAATTCGATTTGAAACATTTAATTTAACGGTTATCTAAATTCAAACACAAATGAATCCACGAAAATGAATCCAACATGGCGTCGACCTATTTAAAGCTTTTTCGAATCAGAATCAAAACAAACAAAATTTTCTTAAAGCTTAAATATCTTGTCAAAAAAAATCGATTAATGTATTTACATGTATACATACATAAGAAGAAATCCTCGCCTTAAAGGCCGTCCATACCTACCTCTAGTTAAAATGTATTGTTAAATCAATAATTTCAAAACATCTCAAAAGTACAAAGTGAAATCGTCAGCATTTTAAAATTGTATTCCCGTGGTTACCAAAATGTTCATATCCTCAAATTCAACAATTAATTGATTATTCAATTATACTCCATTGACTTCTTATACAAATTAGAAATTTTATTGAATAATCTTCATAAATAAAAGAGACACCAACCCGTCTACTATAGTGACAAGAAAAACGTAACATTAAAAACAATACAATAGTAAAATGGCTGAGGGTACATACGAATTTGAGTGCATGCGAGCTGAACTTCTAGGAATCGCGAAACCCGACCAAGAAGAATTCGAAAAGGCTCTTGCTGAGCGTCAGAAAGCAGAACAAGATGAAATTGAAGCTTTAGAAGCTAGTGTAAGTAAATTCAAGCCATCATTTTTAATTTAACTATATTGATAAAGTTTTTCAATAATTTTTGTATTAGGCTCTAGAAAAGGACGATGAATCACTTCAAAATACCGGTGGAAAATTAGACGAGCTAAATAGTATTCTATCAGCGACGCAGTCGAAAATCAATCGATTAAAGCAATCCGCCCGCGGCAGTATAACCACTATGTTCAGAGGGCAATCTGTTGATGAAACTGCTTCCTCCTCATCAAGCAGTCGCCGTGGTACAACAGGCGACGTATCAGCTGGTGGTGATATCAATGATGCCATTGACAATCTTGAAGAAATTCAAAAGCAACAAGGCCGAGTGTCCATGATGAGAAATGCCTCGCTTGACATTCAAGGCAAAATGACTTCCCATCTAGACAAATTGGATATGTTAATCCATAAGGCCGATAGAGCTGAACAGTCTATGTCCGAACAAAGAAAACAAATGCAAAAAATGGCTAAATAAGTAAAAATAAGGCCTTGATATGAAAAGAAAGTTAAATTATCTAAATGGAATGCAAGCAAAACCCCCCTAAACACGCCCAGGATGTGCTGAGCCAAAATACAACGCGATAATAAACTTAGTTCCATTCTGTTCCAACGAAATTCAACTGTTTTATGTATAACTAACTAATAACAATTAACTACGACTTATTATAGCCTTCTTGCTTAGATGATTTAAATGTTTTTATAAATATGAACAAAATAATACTTATTTTAATATATACTTAATTTATTATTGTTGTTATATTATTATATATGATCTCTAAGCTGTGTATGCCTTCAACTGAAATAAAATCGTCTTATGATTCAAAGCTGTGTGACCGACCAGGATAAAAACGTGTATTTCGTACAGAAAAAGCAATCATATTATATATTTATCTGCATAATAACTATAATTATTGATGTATAACTGTGTTAATATTATTTCTAAAATCATTTTAAAATAAAACTTAAATGTACTCGAAACTCAATTTATTTTCGTTTTCATATTCAAAACATTTAAATAAAGTATAAAACTGTACACTCAAAAAAAAAAAAAAATCTGGTACCGGTGAACTGGTTTCCCGGTTAATTTATCCAGAAAATCCTGGTAAATTTTACCAGAAGATATTTCAAAGAATTTCTGGTAAAATACACCAGATTTCTGGTAGAATATATCAGGAATATTTTTTTCCTGGTAATAATGGTAATGATGTACCAGAATCCAGGAATATTTTTGTTCCTCGTAAAAATGTACTAGAATTCCTGGTAAAAATGTTAAAGAATTCTGGTAGAATACAGCAGGAGAATTTTTTTCCTGGTAAAAATTATACCGGGAATAAACCTCTTATTCTGATAGAATATACCAGGAGCATTTTTTTCTCCTGGTAAAAATGTACCAGATTTGTGGTAGCATATACCAGGAAATTCTTTTTTTCCTGGTAGAATCCACCAGAACTTTGGTAGAATATACCATTAATTTTGTTTTCTGGTAAAAATGTACCAGAATTCTGGTAGAATATAGCGGGATTTTTTTTTAACTCAAAATGTAGCTGAATTCTGGCTGGAGCTTAATATTCAGCTGTTCCCGCTAAATGATGGTAAGCGCCTTATGAAATTATGAATTATGCATAGCAAATATTCACATTACCGCAGATCCTGGAAAAAACTCAAGAACACCAAATCGACACCCACATATGACAGCATCCACAGGAGCAAGCTGTATAGAGCCATGTCTAGTTTTGGCATCCCTGCCAAACTCGTCCGTTTGTGCAGAATGACGGAGAGTTCTCGCTGCTCAATAAAGGTTGGAAACAACTTAACAGAACCTTTCGATGTCAAAAAAGGTTTTAGACAAGGAGATGCGCTGTCATGTGATTTTTTTAACATCGTGCTTGAAAGAATACACGTCAACACTAGAGACACTATCTTTCAAAAGTCTGTCCAATTACTAGCATACGCTGATGATATTGACATAATCGGAAGAACTCAGCGTGATGTCAAAAAGGAAAATACGAATTTGACTTATAATGGAATACAAAAAACATTGAAACACTGAAATGGGTACGATACTATTGCTGCACGCAGAATATGTGTGTTTTATTCATTACTGTGTAGTAGGCACGACGTCTGTCATTCTATTATGTCAATTTGTTTGGTTTGTTCTTCTTCTAACTTTTCTCGTTTCTAAACGTTGAGATTGTTGCCTTTTTCAAAACTATGAAGTCATCACATCGTTCCTAAGCTCATAGTTGAAGTGTCGAATAGTTCCGAATGTAAAATCCACAACTCAGTTCAAGAGATGATTTGAAAGTGTTGAACTGTCAAAGTAAATGATTTGTTTACAATCAAGCAATCGTTTTCTTTTTGGCTGGGGAGAAAGCAATGAATATTATTCATCAACTTGAATTTCAAGAATTAATTTTACAATAGGTAATTGGTTGTCGTCTCCCCCAATTTCGATTTTCATCTTTTTTAAAAATAAAGCCTGAATATTTGATTCATAATGAAACATTCATTATTTACCTCATTCATTCTTATTGAATTTCTGAATCAAGTTTTGAGCAGTTTCCATTTGTCTTTCTCTTTACATTTAACGATTTAAAATTATAAAACCATTTTTTCCATTTTTGAATGTTGGAAGTTTGACAGATCAATAATTTCCAATACTAGTCGTTCCTAAATGATGTTTACGAATTCCAACAATTCCTTACAATGGTCACATTCACAAAGCTAGTGGCTACGTAATCAAGGGATTTTGATTGGCTAAATCTAGTGCACACTGGTTTTGACGTTTCACAATCAACTGCTCGGTAAGGACACATGAATTCAAAATGAAATGAATCTTTCGGTTTTTAAATACAAATATAAATCAATCATGTTATATCTTCTATTTGGTTTTATTGAATTTAAAAAGAAAAAAAAACTATTTAAAGTTCTGAAAACTTAAAAGTTTCTTTTTTATATATTTGTATTTGTCATTAATATGACAGTTCCGGATTGACTAGCTTTGTAGTGCAATTTTGCATTCACAAAGCTGGTTGAATTTTGACTACGTAGCCACTAGCTTTGTGAATGCGGCCAATGACACATTATATTTTTTTTGACATATTAACAATAATTAAAAAAAAATGAAAACAAACAGATCTTAACGTAGCATAAAATGTCAAAATCTGTTGTCAAAACTCAGTTGCGTCTGTCAAATAAAAAGTAAAATGAACGAATTTCAAGTAAAAAAATGTTTTTTAAAGCAGAACTTTGCTGATTAAAGTTTCAAATATGATCAATTGTCAACATTACTAAAAGAGCAGTATTTTTAAAATAAATGTATAATTCAAAATTCGATCTCATTTTGTTTTTCTTACAGATTCCGCTTTCAACACAAATAAAATTAGTTTTTGTTTGTTAAAGAAAATTATGATGTGCTAGTTATACAGCAATAAATAAAACACACTTGAAATATATACTAAATCTGGATATGGTTGCGTAAGACGAAAACTGTCGTCGAATAAAATGACAGCCATTTTGACGGAAGTGTTTTCAAAATCTAAAAAAGATACATTCGTCTTTTCTCGGCTAAAGTTTAGTTCATTTCGATATACATTTTTTTTAAGTGATACCATTAAATACATTTTTTGACAACGAGTAAGAGCAAATGGCTTGTAAATTTAAATGTTTTAACCCGGTTTATCCAAGCCCATTTCATGCCAACATTTCTTTAAAGAAAAATATTTGGGTGCCAAGTCAGTTGATATTTTATTTAGATGGAAAAGTTGCTTCAACTAAAGGTCTTTTGATCTTAAACCTGGAAACCGAAGGGCCCTGCTTTTTTTTTTAAAGAAATTGAATAGTGTTAGAGATGAAGGCTCTTTTTTGACATGAAAGTAAACCTGTTGATATTAGAGTTGTAGGTACCCTTAGTAAAGGTGATAATAGAAACATTCATCTGCCGGCACATGCAGTGGACGTGTTTCTGAGAAAAAATGTTATAAAAGTACAACTTTTCCGAGAATTGAATTAGGCACGGAAACCACTCCAAATGCATTTCATCCTGAGGCCTACGACTTGCTGATCTCAAAAAAGATTTTGTCAAACGTGTAAGTGGTCACATTTGTATTACGAAGGTTTACCGAAAGAGGTGTTTTTGTTCGACGTCTTTAGACTTTTGGGGAATCCACTTGAAATTGGTCTTATCCGAAACCTTAGACTCCCTGATTGCGCATTTTCCCAGTGGCTATGTATCGGGAATTACTCGTTTCAGGCTAATCGTAGACCATAGCGATATCGCTTATCCTTACGGAAAATAGTCAAGCGCCGGTAAAACACACGACTTGTAGTCCAATTCACGGATCCTTAACGTGACACTATGCGGGTACCAAACGTTTCCTTCAATAAATCAATTGTGGCATGAGCTGTGTGACAGATTGCGCCGCCGTCTTATTGAAACCAAAATTGCAATTCCTTATTCCATAGTTCTTCAATTGATGAACGAAAAAGTCAGTAATCACTGCTATATAGTGGTTACAAGGTTATTACTGTAACGGTCTGGCCAGCATCATTGTTAAGAAAGAACCGAATCATTATTGCAAATACGTCATTTTTTGTTATTGACGTATAATTCAATAAAAAGTTATCTTCATCGGTCAACAAAATTCGCGTGATACCTATTTCGAACACAATCATAATTTTTTAAAATAATATAGAAGTTTCCTTCAGTCCATTTGTGTTTAAATGTCAAAACTAAAAATAAATCATTTGAAAGCTGAAAAAATGGCCGCCAGTTAAAACAGTCTTGCCAAATTTTTTGAATTTGTCAGAACTTTAATTTTCTTTAGCTATAGTCCAAATTGATTATTTGTTCAATTTGTTTAGGTTACTGCTGATTTGAAATCAAATTCAGCAGATCTTAGTTTTGCAAGATTTGTATCATATATAGTGTTCAAATAATATTCCTGAAAACGCCTAAACTAAACGCGAAGTTATACATTGTTAAAACCTAGATTTAAAAATGGATGCCAATAATATGAATACAAGTTATTTTAGGGTTCGAAATATTTTAAAATTCTGAGTTTGGGGTGAGTCTTGATACCTCAGATTGTGAAGGATATAATACAATTTTACCTTAAAAATGGGTTAAGTTAAGCTTATGATTCATTGAAGTCAAGTGTCAGCTACAAATTCCCTAAAAAAAAAATAATATTTCACTTTACCAACAAGTAAAGACCTATGAAAATTATACCACAAATTTTTAAAAGATAAAAAACACTTAACAGTTTGCTTTAAAATAACCTTAAAAAGACGCTGCTTCTTACTATTTGTTTACTATATTTAGCATTAGCGGCTTTAAGCTTACACCAAGCATTTTTTTTAAATTTTACTTAATGTGGATCGCAAGAGGATCACTGGTTGACAAGGTTTTGTTCCTTGAAATCAAATGGCACTTCTGATGGGAATTTCGGCTCCAAAATTACATTAATATATTGTATCTGGTTTTGGGATATTACGTTTTGAAATTCGAAAAAACACAGTCTCGTATTTAAGGGTTTTTGAGACTACTTAAATTCAGGAAGTAGTTTTTTTTCCCAACAAAATTCGTGATGGTTTTCCATTTTTATAATCTACCTTCAATATTCAGTTAAAATATTTAAGTTGTTAGATTTCACCTGTCGCACATATATCTTAGAGAATCTCTGAAACATTTGTGTTAAAAGGGTTTGAAAGTATTTTTTTGTAATCTGTCCTCCAAGCAAGGTTACAATATAATTTTTCGAAAAACATACGTACATTGCAAAAATATAAAAATAATGTTTGGGGCATGTTTTTCGAATATTCAAAATCAGTAATAAATATTTATTTCAAAACCACGAAAGTGTTAAATTCAAGCTACCTACGTTGTGATTTACCTAAGCCTTAAGGTTTTAGGATTTATATAAAGAATATTTCAAAAAACCTAATGTACAATTAATTCCTTTAAAAAAGGATTGGTCTCCTTGTCTTTTGAAATATTAACAATTATAAAATATTAAAAAAGTAAACAAAAATAATTGGATACATTTTTCTTTATTAATCAAAAATTATCATATGAAACCAACAACGTTTTAGTTTTATATTTATCGCTAAGAAAATTATACCATATAACATTTTTGTTTTGTTATACAACTTTTGATTATTTTATTTATATAAAAACACAATTTTAAAATTTTATTATTTATACTGTTATTCATGTTATGTCAATTTATCTAAGGCACATGTGGATTTTATTTGAAACAAAAATCTAAAGAGAAAAACCAACAACTGGTATTCTTCTTTTTAAACAAGATTATTCGAACGATATTGAAATTATTACTGCAAAACGTTAGTTTAACATTACGTTCTAGAATATTTTCAATACGGATTAACAGCAGCAAGTCCAACTCGGCCGCCTGATCTAGCAAATGCTGGTTCTGCATAGCTGTGTCGGTAGCCCTTGGTTAAGTTGGAGAGGCTCTTCGAATTCGATATCGGCAAAGGGGCACCAGGACCGTATCCATCGGATCGCTTTTCATTCGGTCTTTCACGATATTCACGCTGTGGCTGTGGATCTCTGATGTGTTCCCGGACTTCGCGGTGATGATGATACTCCCGATGATCGGTGCGTGAGTCGGGAATATCGCGACTCCTCATTTCATGGTATTCTCGGGGAAGGTCATTCGCATCTCGTGCTGGTTCCCATTGCTCACGGCTGCTCGACCTCGGATGTGGAGCGGGGCATTCTTCTTCGTCGCTCCAGTCATCATATCGGATTCCACTGTCGGCATGCTCGATCGATGATCGCCGTTGGAGATTCCTGGAAGTTGGTGCAATACGCGATGGGGCGTGGACTTGTGCTTCTTTTTCTTCACTGATGTATCTTGTTCGTTCCATTGCTCTAAATTTCTCCTTGGCATCCTTGAATCTGTCCTTGGGTGTGACATTTGAGTTGACAAATTCTCTGGGATCCCGTGACTGTGTCTTTCGACTGTAGGAGAATTCCTTTTCAACATCAAGTTCTTCGGGGACGTGTGATGACTTTTCGCTCCTTGGCAGTGACTTACGGGGACTAATTCTAAGATGTTTTTCCATCTCTGGCTGGTACTCTGCTTTCGGATCATTTTCGAAGGATTTGTATCGCATAGCCTGCGACTTCATCATCTTTTCCATGCTTTCGATGTATGGAATGCTACTTGGTTCCCTGTACGGATTCCGCTCGTTACTGTGAGAGAATAACTCTCGCTCTCGGGGCCTAGATTCGGTAGGTCTCTGACGATCCCTATGCCTTTCGACTGGCCGTTGAACCTCACGTTCACGCTCTGGTGAATGGCTTGGATACTGATGCGACACCGTTTTTGGTTGTGTAAATGGCAGATCAGCAGGATCCACGTAACGATGTCTTCCAAAACGATCTGGCTCTGGGTAACTTTTGACCTTTTTGCCATTGTACTCTTGAAACTTTTGCTTGTCAGTTAGATTTTCTTTCCGGTAACCCATTGGTACGGACACAGCTGGCTGAACTGGGATGTGGTGGTCAACATCAGAATCGTAGTCATCTTCTTCCTCTTCGACCTTGTAGCTTGGCTTCCGCTCCAGTGACAGCTTCTTCTTCAACATCTTGTCTATATGATTGTGGAATCCACCATCGTGAGCGTCATATGACGATTTTTGTGCTGCTGTTGTTGCTGCTGGGTCTTCCTTATATTTACAGAAACCGGTATCTTCTGGTGGTGTATAGTTATGGCTGCGTTCCTTGTATGCGGCGTCATCGTGGTGCTTATCCATGAGCACTCGATTGAACTTTGCATCGTAGTCGGATGGTCGCATGATTATTGGCTTTATTTCATCCTCTTTGTTCCATGACTGTGTTGGCCTGGCAATCGGTCGGAGTTCCTTTTCGCGACTGCCGCTGCCTGCACCTCCGCCACTACTACCACCAGTTAAAGATGGGTTGTAAGGTTTCGATGGAAGATCACGAAGGTAATTATCTTCTGGCGGTTGGACTGCACTTTTACGATTCAGCGGCTGTTTGCGTTCCATTTGAATTTGTGATGGCTTCAAGGCTATGACTGAGTTATCTGCTTCGTTTGACCAGTGTTCATCTTCTATAAAAAAAAAAACAAAACAACACGAAATTAAAATAAAGAATAAACAAAGCAGAGAGTTGAAGAATTGCCGAAGAACATAAATAAGAAGAAGACGATGATTATATAGTTTGTACAATAAAAGAATAAGTTTGCCTAACAGACTTACCACTCGAGCTATTTATGTCTTGCCGTTCTGGACTAGGAGCCAGATCCGAACCGATTCCCGAAGATCCTCGCGATGACATTTGCTGCTTCGCACCCGCTGGCGTAGATGCACCCACAATCAATGAATTTCTACAACGACGCAACTCTATTGCAGCTAGATTACCCTTTGATCTGTGAACGGTATCGTAATCTCTTGGTGGCAGCAACAATGGTGGACCGTTGCCATTTAATTTTGCACGTAATTCGGCTGCCAACGAATCGAAAAGGTCTCCTTTCTGTTTGATTATCGGTGGAGAACGTGACATTGGAGAACCGTTGCGATCCTCGCTACCTTCTGATTCTCGAGTACTATTGCCCGTATCACTACCAAGTGATGAACTAAATCGTTTCGGAGAAGCTTCATGTCTTCGTTGGCCATGTTTCTGCTGCTGGTCAAATTGTTGTGACGATTTATGTGAACCACCATTGGAGATAGGAACGATACCAAGTCTAGAAAAAAAAGAAAATTATGATGTTTAGTATAAAAGGCCAAAATAATGGTTGCATTAAAAATTGTGCTCTAAGATTTTTGTTTCATGGAAGTAGCTTAAAAAACTATTATGCATAGTTTTTTGTTGCAACACGATTGCATTATATTCAGTAGCTTTTAAAAATAGAGCCTTTCAAAGGCTGTATTGACACTGGACTCTTTTTGACATTTTATCTCGCTCCTACAAATTTTTTGGCAGAACAGTCCATTGAGAACTAGGGCTTAGTGACTTACAACTCTCAACTATTCCTGTGTGCGAGTAATGTTGTCTTTTTAACGATTAAGTTTAAATCATTTTTAAAAAACATTAAAAATGTCTGTTTTATTTTCTTGTCTCATTTAAGCTATCAACTTTAAAGGGGATATAATTGTGAGGCCTTAAAATGGTTGCATTAACAGTGTCTAACACCATGAAATATCAAAGAAGAATGTATTCAAAATTAGATCGAAGTAAATTGAGAATAATATTAATATTTGTGATATGGATATGATTATAAGGTCCAACTTTCGTCAGGCCTTTCAAAAATTGTATATTAGACTCATTAGAGTGCTCCGCTCCACGGAAATCTTTAGTAAAAGGCGAAAGATTGAAGCGAAGCCAGAGTGATTTAGCTAGAATGATTGACTCTCTTAAAATGAATGAGAAGAAGGAAATGAATGTGAATTGTAACACAAATAAACTTAAAAAAAAAAAAGATTCTTAAAAATGTAAGGAAAATATCCTTTTTTGTTATAATTTGCTAACGCTTATTTCTCTGCAGTTAGAAATGAGTTGCCGGTTTTAGGGTCTGGTAAGATCATGCAAGATCTTTAATAAAACGATAGTTTCCTCGTTGGTAAGTTAGAAGTCCATACTGAGCTTAAACTTTAACATACATTTTTTCAAAAACTATGTGTAGTAAGTTTTTAAAGAAAATCTTATGAAAAATAATCTACAGGATAGTTACAAAAATGTTTCTTTAGGTATTACCCAAATAAGGAACGTCAAATGTATGTATTTTAAATATTTTGTTAAAACCGCAGTTGAATAAATATTAACCCACAAATTAAATTGCTTTTAGAAAAAATGCTAGTTTTGATATCATTTTATTTTCATTGATGATCACAGTAAGGGATTCTACCTACCATCGATTCTTTCGTAAAAGATCGAAACATAATTCGCTTTAAGGGTTGCAAATTGTAGGTATTTGTTCTTTTGTTCACCCTTCTTTTGTTTTGTTACTACGGGTAGGATTATTTAGGTGGATTTTCATATCCTAGAATATAATTTACAGTTTCTTTCTTCAAAATATATAACATATAGATCACAGTTTTTACCGTTAACTTATCGCTTCTCGGCTTAATTGCTAAGATCAAAGTGTAGTATCTGTTGTTATCAGCTTAACATCTGATAGATCCTCCATCGGGGGACAACAAATGTTAAACTGATTTTTGGAATTAGACGGAATTTTAGAGAGACTTCGACAATATTATTTTGAATGTTAAAATAAGAACTTTTAAGGCTTTAGAAATTAGGCATGGGTACTTCAAACTGCTTAGTACTGCCATTTTCCGAATGCTTAGCAAGTAAGTACTTAAATATCAAAGAATTCAGCAGTTTTTCCAGTAGTTGATTACTACAATTTTCCACCTCTGTCACGGGTCGTCCTTGTATTGCAGTACTGCCAGGATCAGCCCAATAAATGATTTAAAAAAAACGTAGAAGTTTTGAAAATTGCAATGCAACTAAAGAATCATTTTAAAACTAAGGTTTTGACCTCAACTCTTTTGTTTTGCGTTAATGTGAGAATTCAATTGTATATGTACTTGACATGTGTCTAAGACGGGATCACTACGATATTCATATGATTCGGTAATCTTTTAAAAAAAGAAAATATCACTGCAAGAGTAACCACTGGACCCCATTTGACTTAAAATAGACCTATTATTAAACTTAACTCAGTAAGCAGAGACTTTTCTTTTGAGATTTTCGAGAGCTTTTAATTTTTTAAAATTACATAATTATTGAAATTTGTCAACAAAATTAATATTTCTTTCTTTTATTTTAAGTCTTAAAAGCTGTCATTTCGACGTTTAACGCATTAAAAGCAATAATGGCTGAAACATAAACAGGCTTCGGCTTTGATAGACGTTTACAAGTTCAGCCATAGGAATTCAATGTATGCAATCACAATTAAGCTGTAAAAAAGTCAACAAGCAAAATAAATTTGCTTTTGGAGTAATTCCCATTCGTTATAATATTTTGTATCATATTTTTTTTATTTTTATTGTGAGCTCATTGTTAGCTTTTTCAGATTACTGACAAATTTGACAATTTTGTAAGCTTAAACAATAGCCTAGTTTTCCCCTTAGGTTAAAGGAAATACTTAAATATAGAAGAAGGATCCAGTTTAATTCTTATCAGTCTTGTGCCCAAGTACATACTTTTAATTTGAACTTCATCTAACCAGATCATTTTGCAGTAACCTGGTTTAGGTTCCCTCATTACTAAAATTCATTTAGCCTTAACCTAATTTAAAGAAAAAAATTAATCTAAGCTGAAAACATTTTGAGAGTGATTTGAATGTTTAGGATGTATGTAGGTGTATGAAAATAGCTACACAATTATGGAATTATATCACTTGCAGTATTTTTGTATCGATATGTATTTGGAAACGTGTTCACCACATTTTATCATTTCATCATTGATATTCAATTGCTTAAATGTTAACAAGCTTGTTTTTTAGGTCTAAGAAATAAACCTTTAACAGAATGTTTTATAAAGATCATTATACCGGTATGCAGACGTTGTTGGCCTCGATAAAACAAAAAAATAAGATAAAAACAAAATAAACAAATCTCAAGTACCTCTGTCTATGTATATACTTTTACGAATAGGTAAAGTAAAGGGTATAAGTACAAGTATAAAGTTAAGTACACTCAAGCATCATCACATCAATCTTTCTATTTTAAATGTTTGCCTCTTGAAAAAAATACCAAAAATATTTGAACTGACATTTTTATTTTGTTATGAAAGATACGACTCTGTGTGTTGTACGGCTGCGCCTTAATCGGTTGCATCATCATTTTTCCCCTACTCCCCCGCCGCCGCATACCGCCAGTGATGTTTATGTTTTGGCTAAATGTATGTCATCGGATTGAATCTGACTTTACTTTAAAAAAATCATTTGGCATTTTGTATAGAGTTCATCCCTTTCACCAATGGTTCCCCCATCTTCTGGCTGTGTGTTCATCAAATCGCAGCATCACGTTGAGATGGTTTAATGAACAAATAAAAATGAAAAAAAAATAATCTTGCTATATCGTCTCAAATCGTAACCAACTATTTGCGGAATTGTAAATAACACAAAAATAAAGCTAAACAATGCTGTGCAAATTTTTTCAGTAGTTTTGAAAAAGGAACTAAAGCCAAATGGTCCTCATTTGTTGACATACACAGAATTATGACGACAAATTTAACTATATATTCAATGAAATCAATTTTTCCTAAATAAAGCCTTCCTTAAAGTGTTTGTTCTGGTTAAAAGTTAGACAAGGCGCCTTATTCTTCCTAATACAGCCTTTTATACACCGCACTTTGAATATTTGTGGTTGATTATAAGCAATAGCTGGGTTTAAAAAATAAAGACGGAAGATTGAATTACTCTGTTTTTTTTTTCCATTATTCAATGGACCTGTATCTGTTTCCATTTATCTTTGTGCATCTGTGCCTCAACAGTCGTCGAGTGCAGCTCAGTGTAACACATTCATGCATACATATCTTGTATTACGGAGTAGTTGAGTTGAACTAAGCTGAGCTCCTGCAACGTGCCATTACATCACATTCAAATCTTTGCTTCCTAAACTTGGTCGAAGCAGCAAGTAACCATATAGCTCTGGGGTTACATCCAGAGAAATTTTAGAGAGACTTCGACAATATTATTTTGAATGTTAAAATAAGAACTTTTAAAGCTTTAGAAATTAGGCATGGGTACTTAAAACTGCTTAGAACTGCCATATTCCGAATACTTAGCAAGCATTCGCAAGTAAGTATCAAAGTATTCAGCAGTTTTTCCAGTAGTTGATTACAACAATTTTCCTATAAATAAGTTATAAATTGAAAGTTCTTGAAAGTGTTTATCAAATACTTGAAGGTGCGATTAAGTATCTGATAAACTTAATAATTCTAAATAGTACTTTTATACTTGATACTTTTTCAAGTAAATATGCTAAAATCCGCCTGATAAAAGTACCAATACTGAGAATAGGTGCACTTCAGAAAATTAAAGTCTTTTAGTGTCTGTAGTGTTACTTCTTCTTTCTTTTATGATTATTCAAATTTAATTTATGTGCAAAACTTTATAAAATAGTTTGTTGAAAGTTACCACCTATTCAAGGTCATTTCCATGGTGTTAATTTTAATATCAGTTTTTTTCTCTCAGTGTAGAATATTGCAAGACTTAATCTATCTTCACAGATCAACACAGCATCACTCAGATGCATTTCAACAAAGTTATCTCCATTTCAAGACTACTAACGGCATACAGTAAAAAAGCATTCAAAAAAACAAAAAATAATTAATTGACAAAAAATGCATTATTGCTTGTCACACTTTATGGCGTTCGATTTATTTATGCTCCATAGCTGATGGAGCTTGTGCTTGTTATAGCTTCCTCCTTTTAAGCAAGTCGTATGATAGCTCTAAGGTTTGTTGTTTTTATTTTTCTTACATTATATTTTCTGCATTTTAATTTCGTTGATATGTTTTTATCACTTTCACTCAATGGATTACAACTATACACAACTTTTTTACAAGAAGTCTAAACCATAAAAGATGCATTTGGTTGCATTTATTCGTATAGACATATGTGTTAGACGTAACTCACCTGGATTCCAATTCCTCGAAACGTTTTTGATTCTCAGGCCGATTTATTAGGATCTGCAATTGCTGATGTAATGCTTCGGCTGTTGTTTCTGAATCACATCTGTAAGCATGCACATGTAGGGGACATTTTGTTGCCGGATTATAAAGTAATAGGACACATGCAACAATGTCTTCAGATTGTACGGAACTGGTTATGGCACTATGCGGAATGAAGTGTTTTGATGAACCCTTTTTTTGGTTGTTGTATCGAATTAAAGATGAAAAGAAATAAAGAAAACAAAAAGGTAAACTCGGAAATAAAAGAGAAGATAGGTTAGTTTATGTGATGACAGTTCTGTGTACATACCTGTAAAATTTTGATTCCCTTATGTGACACCTGTAATGTGACCTTTAATGGTTCTTGATCACGTGATCTATCGATTAGGTATGGGAGAACGGAATTTATAACTCTTGGACCTCGTAAGCCTTTGGCTTCATCAGCACCCAAAAACCAAACATAATATGATGCCTTTTGTACATCACGACGCAGTCGTAGAGCCATTTGTGCAGTTACATCTATAAATATAATGAAATTCAAATATAAATTATAATTATCAACTGCTCTCTTTTAAATAAAAAGACTTGTAAGTCTCAAATATAATTTAACAATATTGTAAAACTAAAGAATCCAGAAGAAAAAAAACGACAAAAAGTTCTCATTGAAATATTAGCTGCTTTCCACCCCATACATAGTTAAACCTTACCATTCACTCATCAGATTACCCTAAGCTCTATTGTGAAGAAGAGAGAATCGTTTTTTAGCCGTACTACACGAATGTGGAATTGCTTATAAAGATATGTCTTAGAATGTCTGTAATGTAAACTGATACCTCCTTCCTAGCCCTAAGTGTGCTGGTTGTGTCATTGGTCCCTAATAAGTTAAAGCATTGAAAACTTATAAGTTTGTATACTAAAATCACTCACTATAATATTTTGTAATATTAAACATCAACTCTCAAAATATATCGTCCACATAAAATAACACCTTTCACAAAATCAATTTTATGTTTTCAAAACATGAAAAATAAAACTTGTATCTCTCTACGCATTCGTTGCGTGTCGATTCACCAAATTGATCACGAAAAACTGCCGCAATCTACCATCGCCAATTGGTTTGTATATCTTATATACGACCAAAGTTATATTAAAATCTAAAACTCTGATCGGAAAGGGGCGTCCGGCTTAACCGGTAGTAAAAAAATATAAGCGTATAAATAAGTAACGCTTTCGGAACTTAATTTCTCTTTTAATTTAATTTAAAAATACAATTTTCAAACGCATCATTTTCTAAGTTTTGGTGAAATTTTCGTCATTTTATTTTCTTTCCTCTATGATATACAACATTACTGCAATCAGTAATATTGTGCATTTATATGCACGTATATATAGCTGCATTGATTAAAGTGTGTTCATTGGTCTGCAATAAGTGGACCAAATCATCAGGTTTAACATGAGTTTTTTCTCCTTCAGATCTTCATCATGGTCGTCGTTGTCGCGTTCGATAGTCTGATAGTCTATATAAAAAGAGTTGTTCGATTTGTAATTATTATCCGTCTGGGGGTATAAAAACAAAAAAAAAGTCGTTCACTAGAAAACTGGGCAATCTACAATAAATATTACAACTTCAGTAGGTTGACTTATCATCAAAATGTATCCGCACGCAGCAGTTTTGTGTTGTTGTTGGGTATCTTGTTTGTCTAGAAATCGGATGTGCCTCCCATTGAAAGAGATCAGTAATGTTGGCTGGTGTGGTTCATTTCTTTTCGTTGTTGCCTTCAACACCCATGTGAATGGAAACATTGATTTAAGTTGTTAAATACACTGATAGAAAAACCTATAATTTGACTTTCCAAAAACGTTCTTGGATTTGCATTGAATAAAAATAATTTAATAAGTCTGCATTGTTATATAAACCTAAATATTTTAGTCGTTTCTTGATCTTGTAAATATTCTCAGATTATACCTTTTAATAACCAATCTCCTCTTCAACCTTCTTCTTTTTAAGATTAAGGTAAATAGGAATTAAAATTGCTTTTAATTTAAACTTGTTTTGAAATGTTTCATGACTCAAAATTTTGTTCTCAGTGTATAAAGTCTAGCTAGAAGAAAGGTATAAAAGTATCTTCAAGGAAATTATCCAATCAGCAACTTTATGGACTTTTTTATATCTACCTATACAAAGTTTATGTGCAGTGTGCACTCTATCATCACCTTGGCACAGCTTGAAATTCTAGATCAAGTTCAGTAGTCTTATACCATTCGCCTCGTTCTAAACGACATCACTTAAAGTGTATAAAGCGATGATTTGTCTGATGTGGCTTTACGAAATAGCAGACATCTAAAGACATCATCTTTGAAATACATAAACTGAATACATACATACATATATATTTCTCTCTTTATTTGATTTATTCTGTTGACTTATTTCATTCAGAAGAAGAAAGTAAACCGAGAAGAAATAAAAATATATGTTGGGATGTATTTTACTGTTGAGTGCTTTACTGTCTACAAACTATCATCTTTGCAGACTGATAGTTTTTCATTTCTGTGCACACACTTCTTGAGTGCATAAGTTTATGTATTATTTTAAAAATAGATTAACCTGTTAGTTTGCCCTAAAAAAGATTTCTTTGTTGAACTCAAAGGTCTGTTTGCAAAGTTGTTGCAATACAAACAAAATAGTTTGTTTGTTTGACATATTTTGCTATAAACTATATCTAAGCTATATCTAAAAAACTTACTTGGATTTAATATACAGCTATAAAATAGTCAAGAATAAGCTTAAACAAAATTATTTCACATCGTAAAGTGCAAGTTTTGATTTGTCAAATTGTAAAAGTTTTCTTACTGGCACGCCAATTGCATTTCAAGTTTGTAAAACAAAAGAGCTGGCAAGAAAACTCGTTTTTGTGAAATTCAATGCTTTTGTCAAAGCTTTTGAAACAAAACAGCTGACAATCAAACTTAAAAAAAAGAAAGCTATATCACATATCATTCAAAAGTATTCAAAATGTTAAATTTTGTGTGTTTGAGGAAATGAAAGAAAAATTTTAGTTAACAGATTTAAAATAACAAGTCAAATTTAAGTCAATAAATTGATTTGTTCTTAGTTTCAAACTATATGAATAAAAATTTAAAAACTAAGTAACTAATCATAAAGTTGTAAAATACAATTAAATTGATTCTATGGAAGAAGTGGTTATGGCAATTCCAAAAATGAACTATAACTCTGCCAATTTATTGAAAATAATAATGGATGATTCCATATAGTGATTACTACCAAACAACGTTTTTTTGACCTTATGTCTAACATTAATGTAATTGTTATCACCACCTATCATCAACAACTTAACCTTTCTTAAGCTTTCAGTATCAAAACATACCCGCTGTGTTTGCTTAAGACAATCAATCATATTGCAAGATTAGACAGGTACCCTAAAATAAAAACAAACATTAAATAATACAATTTGGCCTTGGACCTTTGAGAGGTTTTTATAAATATCAACATAAAATTTAGAAATGAAAATAAATCAAAATACAATGAAGTTAGGTATACCTGGTTAAAGTAATTTCCGTTATGGTCAAAGAAAAATATAACAACTAAGTGGGAAATCAAAATGTCTACATTTATAGATAGAAGAATAAAGGTAAGGTATAGACGTACATCAACAACTAGCGAAGCTAAATACAAAAACACGCTTTAAGGCTCTTTCAACAATTCATAATTTATTGAGGTTACGTATCGAATGAAAACTAAAAGTGAAAACCACTTCAACGTTACAGAGAGTGCCATGAGGCACCAAACAAACACAGACCCACACATGAGTTCCATACTAAATTTAAGTTAAGAAACTACAACAAAAAGACTATCTTGGTGCAACAACAACTGTTTTGTTATACCATGTTATACATATATAGTTAACATCGACGAATCACGTCCTTCAAGAAAATTCGCGCTTGCTGCACCTTGATGGCCTTTTATGATCATCAGTCAAGTCAGTGGACTTGAGTTGCTTTTCTTTTTTGTTTGTGTTCGGTTTGTTTTATTGCTGTTGCTAGATCCCTTCACTACAACTTCAAGAAATAGTGCAACGTGCAGTTTTAGTATATTTTATTTCAAATACAATTTGAGGAGTATTGGACATTTTCAGACATATTATATTCAATTTGTAATCACACCAGCTACGGGCAGGTTCAGGCAGTACAAGGGAATTAAAAGTAAGGCAAGTTTCTAGTACCAGCTGTCAAAAAATTGTTCTTCATATAAGGCATTGTTTTGGAAAGTTGGGTCTTTCAAAAATTTTGTTAAATATAAATTCAATAGACAATTTATCTGCTATGATTAATTTCCTTAAATAATTGGAGAATTTGTATGGTTTCTATGAAGAAATGCGAAGGTTAGTTTAATGCATTAGTTAGTTTAAAAAACTTCTTTATAATAGCATCGAGTTAGTGCTATTATCAAACTATTACGTGAATTGTTTCAAAACAAAGTTCATCTTATAACATCTTAAAGAACCTCTACACATGTACGAATAGTGAATATTCTAAAGTCCATTTATACTGAGGTAAGTTATTTGAATTGAAAATGGTAACACACTGGCCTGTTTTATTTCAGTCACTGTCATTTTCTAAAAGTTAAAGTTAGAAGAACGACTTTCAATAGTACAAAAATACAAAAGAGTTGTAAGCTTTAAATTCATTTAATTCATGTACTGAAAAGACATACATTATTATTAAACTATAGAAATATTATTTAAAAAAAGTTAATAATTGATCAAACTAACTTTGTCGCTAATTATTTATTTGTGGGTGAAGTTTGGAGCTTTAACTTAAGCTTAAATATGTTAAACCATTAATAAGCAAACACGCGCATTACTAAAAAAATAAAAATGCAATAGTTTATGGATAACTTCTCTGTTTTAAACATTTTCAGATAATCAACACAAAACTATTAATAACCTCAAATATCAAAACCTCTGCAATAAATATGTTCGCCTAAAATGAATACAAACAAATTAAATATAAATGACTATGAAAGTTATACGACTTAAAATAAATATGCACGTATCTGGTTTTTATATATAGTGGGTTTGATGTTTGCCATATAACAAATGCCCGTGACTATATTACAAAAAAAAATTATACCAATTAAATAAATTGGAATTATTTATCTTTATTGATAGGAATTTATTAGAGAAAGTGAAAATTGAGAGTTTTAAAATAAGTGCATAATGACAATAAAAAGAATATGGATATCAAATATACTCCACTCAGTGCCATAAAAGTTTTAACATAAACAAATAATTGAAAACCTCTTTGAAGATTTTAACATTTAATGAATGTTTCAATCTTTTTGAAAATTTATTCGATTTGAATGGAAATGCAGAGAATCATAATTCAATGTAAATCGATACAAACACATACTCGTATGTCAAAGCATATGCTTTTTTCCAAAGATCTTAAGACCATTTCCGAATTTCAAATGTACTCTTGGACCACTTTAAAATTAATGCTAATGCAACATGACAGAAGTTTTGTTTGATAGTACTCGTAGATGATTATATTGGAGAATAACACGTTTGAAATTGATAATAAAATGCATAACTTTTTGTATAGGAAGTTTGTTTCGTGTTTTATTCATTTAGCGAGCCATGATCTAGATTTTAAATACACAGTTTAAGTGTGTTATGCAAATTATAAACATAAATTATAAATTCAATTGCAGCTTGCAAAGTTGTAAAATTAAATTAAGTTTTTGTCAGGAAATGCTAAGAACTTAGGGGGTGGGGTAAAGTTTTAAGGGCCGAATTAATGTGAACTACTCGAACACTTAAGCCTCTTTACCATTTTAAGCGTCGTTAATTATCAGGATGGTGGCAAGAAATGGAAAATTTTCGAAGAAAGTCATCTTCAGTGACAAAGCAAATTTTCACCTCAGTTGATTTGTCAATTATCAGAATTGCCGCATTTGGCCGAATGATAATCCAAGAGTGATTGTCGAAAAACCAATGAGAGTGAATGGTTTGGGCTGGCGACATTACCGGACTTTATTTTTACCAAAAGGCAGTTTCTGTGATTGGTGTTCGCTATCATGAGATGGTTACGTACTTTTTATTTCCCGAATTGGAAGATATGGATGTGGACGATATGTGGTTTCAACAGGACGTTGTCACTTGCCACACAGCTTACAAAATGATGATCATGTGATTTGACATCTTTGGGGTTATTTGAAAGAAAAGATGTACGTCGATAAACCAGCAACAATTCAAGAGCTAAAGAATGAGATTCGGCACATTAAGGTCATAGAACCTCAATTATGCCTCAGCGTCATCCAAAATTTGGACCATCGAATGGAGGTATGTCGCCGAGGTCGCAGAGGGAATTTAGACGATAATTTGTTCCATACATAATAATTGAACCATACCAATACTATCACAATTCAATGAATTGCCAATAATTTTTTAAATAATTTGTGTTTTTTTCAAAATCAATATCGGCCCTTAAAATTTAACCACCCATTAGTAAAGCTTTGATTTTGTATAGATCCAACAATCTTTACTTATTAACTTCAAATAGGTCGTTATTGTAATCGGGTTTGTCGAATTTAAAATTTTGATATTCCTTGTTTTTCTTCGTCGTCCATAGCTCAAGAACCAGTAGATTTATCGACTTCAAATAATTTTTTTTATACAGATAATAATGACATGCTTCCATCCCCGACAACAGTACTCGCACACAGGAATGGTTGAGAGTTGTCAGTCACTAGGCCCTAGTTCTCAAACTCAAAAAGTTCCCAAAAAAAATGCAGAAAGGATTTCAAAAAAATTTGAACAGAAGGTATGTTTTAGCATAACAGTTTTAAAAAAAATGTGAAATTTTTGATTAACGATAAACGGATCTCACGAACCAATAACGCCAGAAGCTTGAATTAAATTTTATATTACATATTCTAAAGAGATACCAAATAAGAATACTTTTGGAAAAATCCAACTAACATTTTTATTATAGATCAAAAAAAAAAATGATTTATCTCCAAAAAAAATGTGTGAAACGAAGAATAACGTCCTTACCATTTAGTACAATTTTAAGAAAAATTGAATCGGCAATTCTTTTTATAAAAATAAAAACCTAAAAAAAACAATACTCAAAGTTAGTTAAAAATTGATTTTTGACTCAATTATCTTTTCCAAAAATTGATCTTATGGCTTCCAACTAATTTTATCTCAAAAATTCAAATTCAATTTCAAAATTCAAAAATTAAAAGTATTGGCTTCAAACTAATTTTTACTTATAAGAAATATTGTTTTCGACATTCGGTAACATTTTGAGAAAATTTAAATTGACACTTTTCGAACAAAAAATATGAAACTAAAAAAGGCATTACTAAAAGTTTGGCAAAATTTATATTCGACTTAAAATATCTTTTCAAAAATTTAAAGTATAGGTTTAATTAGTTTTATTTTATAAAAAATATTATTCTCAACATTCGACAAAATTGTGAGAAAAATCGAATTGACATTTTTCTTACAAAAAAAAAAAACTTATAAAAAAACAATACCAAAACTTGGTAAAAATTTTGTTTCGACTCGAATATCTTTTAAAAATTTAAAATATTGGCTTCAAACTTATTTTATCTCATAGAAAATATTGTTTTCGACATTCATTACATTTTTTATAAAAATCCAACATCCGTTTCTTATACATAAATAAAATCTACAAAAAATAGTACGTAGTACGTAATATTGTAAGTTTTGATGTTCTGTTCTCGATATTTCGTGAAAAGTTGAAGTTGACTTCAAATTAATTTCAGTCATCCAATTAATAAAAAATGCTACTGAAATTGGTGATAATTGGCTTTCGTGGGAATAGTCTTTAATTCCTTTTTCGCAGAGGGCAGACATTTTTTTTCGGACGAAACCCAAAGAAAAATTTCTGGTATTAGAAATATTCACTTTTAGGTGTAGAAAGGGCATTTTTACCACCTATCAATATTTTATAGTGTAATTTAGCAGAGTTGATAGTCACAGGATTGCACGGTACCATTTTTCTAATTTTGGAACAAATATCTGGACTAAACAATTTCATAAATTCAACTTTTAAATTGTTTCATTTTCAAAAGTTTCTGTTTTGGCTACAAGTAAATAGCAAGTAGCTTCTTAATGTTGCGCAGTTCATTTATGGAGCGATTTTACCTAATCCTCTCTTCAAGTATCCGATCCTAGATTCAATTTAATATTAAAGAAGTGTAGTACAACTCACTGACTAAATGTAAATAGAATTCAGATAGTTAACACTTTTCAAGGCTATTTATACAAAAAAGAGACATCTTGCATTATTTCTATAGGGAATGTTAATTTTACCAATTTTATATATTGCTCCTCTCATCAAAAAACTATTAGGACAGCAATAAAATTAATTTATTATGTTGCATGTGTTCGCAACACATGCCTGTGTCTTCGTTTTGATTAAACTTGAACTGGAATTCGTTCACACTATTTATCAATTCATTGCCCACAACCTTGAGTGCAACAAACCGTGATGGATATAATAAAAATAACTGCGTTGTTTTACGGTTTAGCCAAAAAGCAAACAAACCTTTTCAAAATCTAAATTGCGAAGAGCCTAAGTATATTGTAACGTTTAAGACTCATTTATTTTACCTTTTATTGCTTTAAATTGCTAATTATGTAGCCACAGTGGGTCTGATGTGAGCTTATTTCAGAATAAGATAGTTCGAATAATAAAACACATACCTACTACTCCCACATTTGTTTCTTAATGTTTTATTTGTTCGTATTTTTATTTTGTTGTAAAAACGTAGAAATTGCGAGAAGAAATAATCGCAATTCTTTTTTTTTTTTGAAAAACTCATTCTTTTTGGGCTCATTAGCTATGAAATAAAAATAAAATAAATTGTGATGCGAAAAGTCATTCTAGGCAAACCCCAGAGAAACAGAATAGAACGAGAACAGATGAAGACAGAAAATAAAAATGTTACTGAAATACATAATTCTTGATAAAATAATGGGGTCACCAGTTATAAGGCAATTTATTTTACACTTGGTAAAATGCTGCAAAGAATACGTAATGGTATTACTGTTTTATTCTTCTTAAATTCCTCTAACACAAAAGAATCACCATCAAATAATGATGGTAAATAATATTTTTGTTTTGTTTTTGTTTGCATTAGTTTCATTTTATATTGTTGAAGTTTATTTGCTTTGTTTTTGGTTTTATTAAAAGTTAAAGATTTAGACAATTGCTTGGAGCCAAAGATACTCTATATATAGAGTTCGTCTATTAAAGATTGAAAATTAACTTTTCTAGTTGAGTTTTGCTTCTGATTTGTTTTTAATTTAAAGATAAAGATTTAAAGATAATTAAAAAATAATGTTTCCGTTATTGGGATTGTCAGATAGTAAACTGTTAAAGTCTAATTACCCATATTTTATCATAGAAGCGAAATTTTTTAAAGGCTATCAAATTATTTATTCGATTATTGATTCAAACAAACTTGAAAGTTTCAAGATTTCCAATAATGCATATAAAAGCTAGAGTATAATTTAGTTGATCTTTATTTAATAACTTTATAGAGGAAGTTATTTTAATGGATCCGATTTGTCAAATTAAAAATGTTGACATTTCTCGACGTTTGAAGGTCCCTAGACTCAAAATAAAAGATTTTTAGAAAGATGTCTATGCGTTCGTGTGTACGTACGTAAAATAAAAAAATTCTAATTCTAAACAGATAATAATGCAAAAAGAAAGAAAATTGCGTGAGTGGTTTTTTTACTATAGCAGTTTAAAAAAAGGTGAACGAACGAATAATGCTAGAGACTTGAATTAAGTTTTATATAATATATTGTAACGTGACACCAAACAAGAATATTTTTTGAAAGAAACCCAATTAGCGGTGTTTTTTACAAATCAAAAAAACTGAAAAAAATTGTCATCTCGAAAAATTTACGAATATAAAATGATTTTTTCAAAACAAAACAATTTTGTGCAACAAAAAATAACTTTTTTAACATCTGGTAAGATTTTGAGAAAAATCAAATCGACAGTTTTTCTTATAAAAAATAAAAACCTGAAAAAACATTAGTCAAGGTTATGAAAAGACTCAAATATCTTTTCAAAAAATTGAGATTATGGCTTTCAATTAATAAGATAATAATTAATAACTTATAAGAAATATTAATTTCAACATTCGGTAAAATTTTGAGAAAAATCTAATTGACAGTTTTTTTACAAAAAATAGAAACCTAATACTAAAACTTGGTAAACATTTTTTTAATTTTACAGAAAATATTGTTTTTGATATTCAGTAGTTTTTTTTTTTATTCAACAGTCCTTTTTATTCAAAGAAAAAAAATAAAATCTACAAAAAATAGCACGCAAATTTAGTAAAATTAATTTCATTCATCCAATTTGTAAAAATTTAGCAATGCTACTAAAATTGGTAAACATTTGTTTTCGACTGAAAATCTATTTAACAAAACTAGATTTTCAAACTAAACTATTTCTTTATATGAAAAATATTGTTGGTAATTTTAAAATTTTTAAGAGTAATTCAACTAATAACTTTTTTAACCCAATGCTACAAACTTTTAAGCAAGACAAAAAAGATGGGAAGTTATCATTGTGGGTCACATAACAGCCTCTTTTTTTGAATTATACATTTCCAACCGCTTTGTATAGGATGGTCTACGAGGTAACGTTAAGGAAAATAAACAAAAATTCCCTTAACATCTCAAGTGACCACAGAAAGTTTTTTTTTTTAAATTTTATTTGGCATATTAGTTACAATTTAAATTTTAAACTTTGTGGCTCTAGAAATCAATTTTCGACATATAGGAACTAGTGTATGGCAAGTTTAGCATTCATAAAAAAGTCGAACTCGAAATTTTAATCAGACATGACATCACGATGGTAGAGAAGTTGAAAAAAGTGGGTGCCCCGATTCCGTCCGTCTGCTTGTCTGTCCTTGCTCCTACAGCCGATTGCATTGGGTTAATTGACTTAATTTTGAGCCGAATCACCTTAGGCGTTTTCATTGATTGTTTAAGACAAAATAACAGTAGTCCCAATATACATTTTTTGCTCAAAAATCAAAGAATTCGACTTTTCTCAAATAGGAACCAAAGGTTATTTTCGAAATACTCTTTACTTTTTTTCTTAATTCGGCTCCTTGTATTAAAAAAAAGAAGAATTTGTATTTCCTCGAAAGGGTTTCCCCCATAGAACCGTTATTTTGGTTTTAAGTTTCTTTCAAGAATTAATCAACCAATTTTCTACACAACCTCTCTACTATCTCAATAATATTTGATGATCAAAAATTTCATTGTTTATATATTTGAATTAAAAAAAAAATATTAAAAATTTTTTTTGAAATTCGATTTCTGAAAAAATGTCATTATTTGTATGCAAAATTTAAATGCGTACCAAAAATATCTTTAAAATAAAATTAAAAAAATTGTATAAATAAAAACGCTCCAAAAATTTTCAGAAGGTTTTTTTTATTAGAAATGTGTTTAAATTTTTGAAGCAACATTTTTTTTCAGGTATATTTTTAATTTTTTTTTTCAAAGGAAATATTTTTAAACAGACTCTTTGGACACATGTGCAAGTTATTTCAATTTGAATACATTGATATTTTTCAAAATTTATTTTATATCCATCAATATAATATTATATGTATAATACAAAAATAAAATGGTATGTTTAATCGTGAGCTTACACTCAACATATTCAAATTTTAGAACTTCCTTTTCGTACAAGGTCGCATTATTGTTTATATGTTTTTCGTTGCGCTATGAACAGTGATTCTGAAACTTAGTTTTTTTAATAAAACTTAGTTTTTTTGAAGTGGTTGTATTTTTTAATATGTTTATGGGTTGAAATTATTTGTTTTTTAAAGAATTATTTGAATCTAGAATTTAATTTTATGTCGAAAATTTCGAAATAAGAAAAAGACTTTTTTTGTGTGTTGACAAACACGAATATTTTTCCAATCAGTAAGTAAACATAATCTTAAAAAATTGCCCAGAAAACATTTTCTATGAAACAAGATCTAAAATATTTTTCAACAACATTTGAGAGTTAAGATAAAACAATAGATTTTTTTTAACTTTTTCCATTTTCTGAAGAAAATGTATGCATAAATTAAAAAAAAGTAATCTTAGAAAAAAAACGTGTGTTTTCTTATAGAGAAACTAAAACCTGAAACGCTTTTAGCTACGCTTGTAGCATTTACCGTTCAAAATTTTCAGCCAAAAACTTTGTATGTTCACTCGGGATTTTTAAGGATGCGAATTGTTTCGAGGTTAAACGTCCATTTTGAGCCAATTTTATCGTTAACACAGATTGGTTCTGTATGATGCCTAAGACCTTACATGAATTGACTACCAATATAAAGCGATGTGATCCGATAGACTTTTTTTTAAGTAAATTACTTGTGCTCACTTCGAGATATCTGACAACTTTGTTAGGCGGACCACAATTTCATCAAATTTCTCGATCAATTTTGAGGGATCTAATGAAATTAATATTTTCCTACGTTAAGGGTTTATTATCTTGCTTTCAGTTTCTTCAATTGCATTAAAAAAAACTTCTTTTATAGAAAATGAGTCGAATGTGCACAATTGGAAAGCCTTAAAGGCACTAGAGTTTCGTGTGGACTTTTGATCCACTTTTGTGTGTAATAACCAATAAAAAATAGTATAGTTCTCTTTATGAGAAATTATAAATTTATATAAGCAAGATCTTAAATTTTTTACAAGCATATTATTACAATGACTATCCATGGACAATAATAGGCTTGGTTGATCCTGCTGTTTTTTCCAAGTTCAATTTTTGTTAATCAAGTTATTATTCCTTAAAGTTATGTGTTCAATTTAACAATCTCGAACTCAATATCTAAGAAAATCATGAATAATTAAACTAAAATAACTGCAACAACTCATTGACTTTAAAATATCTGGTGTTATTATTATTTATTAATGCTAATGTTGTTCATTATTTTTGTAACACACTACACTTCAAGTTCAATTTAGCAAAGTTTCAAAGCACCTACACTTATGAAACTAAATATCACTTGCTCACTCAAAACCCATTGCAAAAACTAGGTATGTTGTTTAACTTTATGCATTTGAAGACATTTTTGGCAAAGCATTGTTTTGACTAACTTAAATTGGCTTGATTAAAGTGCAATCTTAATATTATGATGCACTTTAAGGTTTTTTTCTTTTCTACTTTATCAAACAAACTGTTGTATATTTTTTGTATAGATACAAATTGCAACATTTTTTCCCTGACAGGTGGTAAATGAGCCAATATGAGGAGTGTCTTTTATCGACAACATGAATTTCCAGTTAATCACCTTTTTAAACATGAAATGTTGTCATTAAATGGCATTCTCTTCATTGTTATATTTGAATTCAATTCGTGTACACAGATTTTGAACCTAGTAAATATACATCGGCCAAGGACAGAGTCTTGATGGTTACCTATGTTGGCTTGCTTAGTTTTGTTGTGTTGTGGTTCTTTTTTTTAAAATTTAATTTACGAAACCTAAAATTGTTGCCACACGAAAAAATCTGCACGATTTTTATTTCGTTATAATATTGGTGTAATAATTTAACATCAAAATACAAAAAATATGTAATAAGGTTTAATGCAAACATAAGATACAATTTAACACGTTAGAAAGTAAAATAAAATCAAATCATCTTTTCAGCAGCAGACTCTTGTCAAAAATTATTTCACTGTTTATACAATAATAACATTCTCACATAATAGATACATAAATCGATTTTGAAATAAGTGTGTTCATATGAATCTCGTAGTTATTTACGCGAAAATAAAGGTGAATTCAATAATGATAAAATATTAAAAAATAGTTTGGTAAGTTAGTGATTCACATGGATAACTATCCATTGGTTTCTATACAATTTTCTTTTTTTTTTGAAATCAGCAAAATTGTAAGTTAAGCACTTCGAACAATTTGCAATCGTGCAAATCGAGAAATTGATAGGATTTCAAATTTGATTTTTCTAAAGCAAAATATCAGTTTTCACCATGTTTCAAGAAAAACTTATCAATTTACCACTTTGAAAGCTTTATTTCGCAATTTACGTTTCACCAATTTCAAATTTGCAAAGTGCAAAAAGTGTGTTATTTTGCAAAGTATTTGTTCTTTTCGTATTTTTATATTAAGAATTTTAAAAAGCTTTTCAGTAATATACAGAGAAATTTTCATTTGCAAATAAGATTAAGTTGAAAATTTGTCGAAAACTAATAACAAAAAAAGAGGCTGGAATTCGACCCACACTGATAAATTCCCATCCCGTCTGTCGATTTGTCTTGGTTCAAAGGTTTGTAGGTTTTCGTGTTTTGTTAAAAAGTTATCAGTTAAATTATTCTATAAAAATTAAAAATACCCAGCAGTATTTTGCATATGATGCAATAGTTTGATTTCAACATCTATTTTTGCTAACGAGATTTTTAGTCGTTAACCAAATTTTACCAATTTTAGTAGCGTTGATTAAAAGTTTGTATTTCTTATATAAACAAATGGAAATTAGATAAATGAAAGTCGACACCTTCTTTTGTTCACGTAATATCGACAACCGAACATCATTTTTACCAAATGTTCGTACTGTTTTTCGTAAAAAAACGAACTTTTGGATTTTTATCAAAAATTGACAGAAAGTCAAAAACATTATTTTACGTGAGATAAAATAAGTTTGAAACCAATATTTTTAATTTTTAAAAAGACATTTGAGACGAAAATTAATTTTTACGAACTTTTAGAAATGATTTTTTAGGTTTTTATTTTTTGTCAAAAAAAACTTTCAAATCGATTTTCAAAAAATTGTATCGAATGTTCGAAACAATATTTCTTGTAAGATTAAATTAGTTTTTAGACAAAATCTCAAAGTTTTGAAAAGATATTTAAGTCGAAAATCAATTTTCACCAAGTTTTGTTAATTATTTTGTAGGTCTTTAATTTTTTGTAAAAAAAAACTGTCTATTCGATTTTTCTTAAATTTTAAATGTTGCCAACAATAAAATTAGTTTAAAGGCAGTTTCTCAAATTTTTGAAAAGTTATCAATTTTAGCTAACTTTTATTAAGTTTTGTGTTTAAGTTTTTATTTATTGTAAAAAAAACTGTCAATTCGATTTTTCCCAAAATTTTACCAAATGCTGAAAACAATATTTAAAAAAGATCTAAACCATTTTCTCAAATAATTGAAAAGATATTTGAATCGAAATTCAATACTTATAAACTTTGAGTAATGTAGATTTTTGGTTTTACCGTTAATTGGATTTTTTTTCCGAAAATATATTGGTTTGGATCACGTTACAATATGTGATATAAGATTGAATTCAGGCCTCTAGCGTCATTGGTTCGTGTGATATTAAGGGTTACCCAAAATTGTCACCTTTTGTAACACTGCTATGGTAAACAAACCACAAACGCAATTTTCCTGAGAGCCCTTTCTGCATCTTTCTGCATTATTATCTGTATGACAAAATTTATTGAAGTCGACATCTTTACTGGTTCTTGAGCTATGGACGACGAAAAAAAGTCACACGAACGCAGTGACATCTTTCTAAAAATCTTTCATTTTGAGTCTAGTGACCTTGAAACGTCGTCAAAATTTTCAATTCGACAAATCCTACCCATTACAATAACTTCCTATTTCGAGTTAATAAATCAAAGGTTTTAAAAATGAAGACGAAGTTAACAAGACAACTTACATAGGCTTTTTTATTTAATTTTGGCGAGTTTTCCAAACTACATGAATATTTAATTTTAAGGTTAAAGCGTTCATTCATCTCAATTTCAAAATTTCACATGTTGTACAAGTTTTTTAACCCATTGACATCGAAGTTCATAGCAACAGCCGATTCTTTTGAATTAATGGTTTTGAAGAATATTTTGAAAATGAAGAAGTTAACAGAAATGACCAAATATATCTTAAATGTTTTTTTGACCGAAAAGAGTTTGCGAAAGTAGCATCGGATTTGTTTTGTCTAAATGTGGACAAAAACTACAATTCAATAGACAAAGAAATATGTGTTTAAGTCCCTTGCAAAAACATGAGTCTACACTTCATTTAGCAGGGAATGGAGACCAATATCACGATGTTGCATCTATGTACGGAATAAGCATTTTTAATACAACTCAAAAACTAGTTAAATTTGTATTGCTTTGTTCGATCAACTAATTTTGCATTTCAAAATACGAACTACAGTTGTATTTAAAATGGGTTAAACAGTTTCACTTTTCACTTTTCAAATAATGTCTGAAAAATTGAAAAGATAAACGTCTTTTTGCATATTTTGCAAAGTTGCAAAGCAAAAAGTTTTGGTCAAATAGTCCCCAAGTTTCAAGAACGAAAATTTTATATTACACTTTTAGTTAAAAAAAAATCTTACTTTCTTCAAAAGTAAGATAAGAATGAATACAGAAATGATCCTGTGAAGTACAGTCTGGGTCACGTATAGCGCATGGAAACCAATGCTCCGGCCCGGAAAGTCTTTGAAACCACACCCACAGGACAGCGTAGCAGAGGAAGGCCGCAGATCAGGTGAAGCGCACAAGTGGAAAGTGACCTCATCCAACTTGGAGCGCGAAACTGGAGACATCTAGCTAGGGACCGATCTAGATGGAGAAGTTTGTTGGGTGAGGCCCTAGTTCACACGGGACTGTTGCACAACCTTACGTTAGTAAGTAAGTTAAAAAAATGGGTTGCTTAAATAGTTCAGTTATTTTTTGTTCACACATTTTATGTTTTTTGATGTCATAATATGTGAAGCAAAATTTAAGTGAGGTTTTTGGAGTCATAAAATCGATTCAACGATGTAACATGTTAAAATGTTCAATTTGACAAATTAGAAAGATTACAGTAAATATTTTTTTTCTCTAAGTGCTTTTTTGTATTTTTCGCCAGTTTACATTTTACTTCAACAATAAGAATACAATATAATAATAACCATTACGAAATTATTATTAAGTGACTTAAATCCATTTATTAAAAGGTTAAAAAAATTATTTTTCGATATGTATTTTTTAAGATAGAAGTTCATACTTGTACTTTGTTTTTGAAATGTTAAGGGTTTTAATAAAAAAAATATAAAAAAACAGTAGCATACACTTTGACTTTTACAAATGTAAAATGCCTGTATTCATAAGTAAATTCAGGAAAGTACTCAGAAATATGATAAATTATTCTGTCAATTTTGACAGGTTTATACCATTTCTAACATTTTATACACCAAACAAGAATGTCTGAGAGTTGAAATCCACTGATGGGCTGCTTATTTAGATAAGTGGAACTTACCTTATCTCAGTTCTATTTTTGTTATAATTCTGTCATTGCAATGTGGAATTGATTTAAGGGGAGGGGTTGCTTATTTACCACATCTATTGTAAGGCGTAACTATTGATTCATTTACAGTGCTGCAACAACCTAATTTTAATAAAATTGCAGCAATTATGTATCCATCAAATTCAAATAAAAAGTAAACTACAGTAGTTGTAAAACAAGATTATGACTTGTGTTCGGGGCTTGGCAGGCGAAGAATGTTTAAAAAGTTGTGAAAGTGTGTTATTTTTTGATTATTTTCATCAAGAGACTGAGGTCAATCGGTATCTTTGGTAATTGATGCTTGGAGGAAAATTGAAGCTTTACTTAATAAGCATTTTTACGATAACATATATTTTATAGACAAGCTTACATACATACGTGTTAAAATGTGTATTGAAATAGTAATAAATGTGGGCTCAATAAGCCTTCGAGTATTAACATCTGACATCCCAGTTTGTAATTCCAACAAGATAGAGCGACTGTACACACTGTCTTACTAATTATGGGAAATAAAAATGTCTTATTTGGCATAGCCCGCGCATAAAAGCTGGTTAAAGCATTAAACAGGTAATTCCTTGAGTACATTTTTAAAATAAATCTTAATTCATATGGGCTAAGCGTGCAGGTCACCAAGAAACTTAGATTATTTCAAACATATTTGAAATGTATATGATTTTCACATAACATTGTGTGTATCTATTTTGGTTATTTTTGATTCCTCTGGGTTAATAAAACACACAAAGTATAATTATGAAAAATGTTTCTATATAAATTTTTTAGTCTTCCCAAAGAAACTTTTTGTAATCGGTCCGATTTTTCGTATCGAAAATGTTTGTATTTCACGACGTGCCAAAGTCAATACACGACAAATGCAGTTTTCTCACAAAAAAAAACCTCTTTAACAAAATTCTACGAAAAGTTTTACCGAGTATGTTGGTAAAATTCAAAGTTGTTGGCATTAAACTATTTTTTTGTATTATAAAAAAAAATTGTTTTTAACATTTGGTAACATTTTTAGAAAAATTCAATTGACAGGCTGATTTTTGACTCGTATATCTCGAGAATATATAATTGCATTTTTTAAAATAAGAAAATTTTCTTACAAAATCGACAAATTTTCCAAAACCTGGTAAGCATAGCTTTTTGACTAAATTATCTTTGGAACGAATAAAAATATTGAAATTAAAATCTTTTTCTCATAAACGAAATATTTGTATTAATAAAAAGTTTAAAAGTTATTATATAGAAAAATCCGATACACAACTATTTAAAAAAAAAACCGAAAACTAATTTACAATAGTTTCCGATTTAAGCATCTTGAGAACAAAGAAAGATATTGACTTCAAATCTCTGTCAATTTTACTAAATATTGACGGACTTAATAAAAAGGGAAGTTATGAGTGTGGGTCTTAAATACCTCATTTTGTACTTAAGGTTTGTAATCGACTTTCATAAGTAAAAAATTATAAAATGCACCATTAATTCTCGAGAACAACTTGTATAGTCTTACACTGTCTGTATGCAATTTAAATTAACTTTACTTGATAAGCTTTGTTAGAAATACAAAATACGACCTATTTTAACCCCAAATCTACCAAACCAAACCTGATTCCAGTTTAAAAAAAAAATCCATCCTGTCTAAGAGAATTAACATATTCGTCTTATAAAGTTTGCTAAACTAACAATTTACGAGACTAAGTAGGTTAGAATTAAAAGAATAAAACAATTGATATAATCTCAACTAATTCCACCATTTTGGTTCTTTTCTTTTACTAAGCCCTCTGATTTTCCCGTTTTTAATTTAAACTGTTTAAAAAAGCCTTATTCTTAACCTAGTTTCGTCTGTCTGTCTGTCTATTCCATTACCTCTATCTAAACTCATTTACCAAAGTTAAATCGAAAAAAAAACTCAATGAATGCGTGCATCACCATTAAAATTAAAGCCACCATGTGTAGAAGAATGGCTATGTAGGTGCTTCCGTGCATTTTAATTCAGTTTTTCTTTTCAATATGTATGTTGGTTGGTTTGGTTCGGTTGGTCTTGGTACCTAGGTTTAGTTATTCTTATTATGCTAGGTATGTACTGTGTACATTGTACAAATAGATGTGAAACCATCATCATCAGTGAAACCCTCCAAATGCAGTTCCCAATCCCTCTGCTGCTTTTCAAAACTTTGAGTTTGAGTCGTGTTCAACGGGAAAATAGAAAACAATTTCCGAATACGAAATTCGCTTGTAATGTTCCTCCAAACGACTCGACGACGATGACGACGACCAAGACCAAGACGAAGGCGACATACATAATGTACATGTAAAATGGTTGGTAACCTCTGCGCCAAGTCAACTTCAATCACGATAACGAAAGTGATAAGTTCTTTTTGTGTGTTGGATGGTTTGTTCCACTAACGGTGACTGAGCTTGAATTTTAAATATCTATCCTATACCAACTGTATGTATACAATAGCTAGCTTCACACTTGTAAGGCGTTCGGTTCAGATTCACAGAGCCAAAAGGCTTGAGAATGTTTTTGTTTTGTTTTTATTATATTTTTCGCTAACAACAACTTTCATGTGAATTTTTTGCAATATTTTAATCAGAATAATAAATTATACTCGTACTTCGGCGGGAGCCAGCGGTGCAATCATTCATGTTTCTTTTAGTTTATATTTTCTTTTTTTTTTGTTGGCTTTATGGAAGGTGCATAAAGTTGTTTACCTAGATGACAGAAATAAAATAAATACCTAATCCAATTATGTTTGTGTGAGGAGTATATATTTTTTATTTAGGTTTCTGTACGCATTATAAGTTTTATTTTATATGTAGTTCATTTAAAAAACGAGGTTAACTTTAAAGTACAGCTAGGGATCTCACTAAAACATATTTCAGCAAATATTTTACAAAAATCAAAATATAAGCTTATTCGAAATAAAATGCTAAGTTTAGTTAAATTTTTAGACTTGCAAGAATGAAATGGATATTTGAACGCATTCATTTATTTATTCGTAAAATAAAAGAGCATCTGTGTCTTTAATTTTGTCCATTACTGTTTATGTATTTCTTTTTATAGAAAAGATTTTACTTTCAAATCACTCATATTCATGGGTTCATGGTGGGATAACATATTTTGTGCAATTCCTTGCAGTGGTTGTGTTTTGGTTAGGGCTGAACACATAGAAGGTTCACTTAGGACGTATTGCATTCGTTAAAATTTCGAATTTGAATTTTCAGATCGAATAATAGACAAAAGTGAGTCCTCCGATTCCGACCGTCTGTCTGTCTGTTTATTTGTCCTTGCCCCTAAGAACCATTCTGTTGATTGAATTCAAACTTGGAGATCTTTTTTTAACAAAATCGAAAATCGAATTTCTCCAAAAATGTTTTTTTGACTTGCGTTCTTTCAACAAAAAAAAACACATTATTGTATTTCTAGAAGGTTACCCCCCAAAAGACAGTTTTTTGTTTTTAAGTTTTCTAAAGAACAAATCACCCGATTTCAATAATATTTTGTTTGCTCTTGTTCTTATACTTGTCATAATAATATTTTATGTTGGATCTTTAAAAATATTCGATATCTCAAAAACGTGTTATCATTTTTTTACGAAGAAGGACGATATCAATAACTATAGACCCATAACTAACAATTCGACAATTTACAAGCTCTTCTCCAAACGATTTACAGGGTCATCAAAGTACACTGTAATAATGTAACTAAGACAACAATGAGGATTTAGAGAAGGATTCTCAACAACAGACCACTTGCAGAATAAAAAGGCAAGTTCGTGCGACCCAGTCCTTAATTTTATTGTATTGGATTTTCAACAAACTCATTAACTTCCCTTAGAAAGTTATTGTAATGGGTCCGATTTGTCAAATTGAAAATTTTGACATTTCTCGACGTTTCAAGATCCTTAGAGTCGAAATAATTTTTTTTTAAAAAAGATGTCTGTGCGTGCGTGTGTACGTACTTTCGGACGTCCGTACGTTCGCGACGTTATTTTCGTCGTCCATAGCTCAAGAACCAGAAGAGGTATCGACTTCAAATAAATTTTGTTATACAGATAATGAGGCAGAGAAATGCAGAAAAGGCTCTCAGGACAATTTCGTTTGTGGTTTTTTTACCATAGCAGTTAAAAATTTTGGTTAACCCTAAATATCTTGCGAACCAATAACACTAGAGACTTGAATTAAATATTATATATTTTTTGAAGAAAATCCGATTAACGGTTATTTTTATAAATCAGAAAAACTTAAAAAAAATTGTCACCTCATAAATTTAACGAATACAAAATGATTTCATCCCAAAATAATTTTGTGCAACGAAAAATAACTTTTCATACATATTGTAACATTTTGAGAAAAATGGAACTGACGACTTAAAAGAAAATTTACAAAAGTACGTAAAAAGTGATTTTCGACTCAAATATCTTTTTAAAAATTTAAGATTATGGCTTCCAGCCAATTTAAGCTTATAAAAAAATTGTTTCAACATTCTGAAAAATTTTAAGAAAAATCGAATTGACAGTTTTTCTTACAAAAAATAAAAACCTAAACAAAAAAATTAATAAAATTGGTTTTTGACTCAAATATCTTTTAAAAACTTTGATATTGTACGAAAGTACAATTACAAATGAGAACAAATTTACGGAGAGAATACAGTTCAACATTTGAAGGAAACAAACCTTCTAAAAATTATCAAATACAGTCCACAAATGAGCTACATGTCAAATAATTAATGGAATTGTTGTATAATCGAATATACTTTGTCTTGTGACTAAAAATATAATTCAAAATTGATTTCTACAAAGTGGTTGATGTTTTATTTCTTTGTTCTTTTTTTACTAATTTTTTATAACAAAAACTTAGACATAACATTTGGTCCTTTTCGAACCGTTTTTTATGAACATTAAACAATTATTTGAACAATACATTTTAAACAATTATTTGAACAATAAACTTTTCAAGAAGTGTGTGCAGTGAGTGCTATTAACTTCTACGAACAAAAAATTAATTAAAAGATCCAATCAACGATTGATCAAAAATAATCACGTGAATTAAATTTGCATAGACAATAATCAGTTTAATCAAGTGATTTATACAAATTTTCTTAAATAATAACTTAATTTAACTTAAACTTAACTTAAAAACTAATTTAAAACTAATTTTTTTACATTGAGGACATCAGCGGAGTCACCAAAAAAAAATCATTCTTAAATATCAGCTACAGCAGCAGTAACACACAAAGCAGTAAGTTTGCCTTTTTAAGTGTCGTAAACTTGTCTACATTTAACAACTGTTTTATTCTGTTAAATTAAAAGAAAAATAAATGATTAAAATGGCTGAAACTAAAAATTATAAATACGGTGAGCTGCAGAAAGGTATTTTAAGTAAGATGATAAAGGATCTTACCAACTTTAAAAAGGCTCCAAAAGAGCGTAGGGTGAAATCTTATGCCACAGGTCGCCTCAGTAAATTGGAAGACGATTTGTCCACGTCAAAATATTACCACGAAGCCATCATTGGGGCAGGTATGCTGGAAGAGAATTTAAAAACAGAAGAGTTAGAGGTGGTATATGAACAAATAAATGATATATACCTTGAATATCGTGCAGAGTTAGTAGAGGCAATCGAGAAATCTTCGCCAATGATTGCGGCTTTGTCAGATACGGGTGCTCCACCCCTTTCTACAGCTGCATCATCATCGCATACGGGGATTCGACTACCTCGAATCGATCTGCCAAAATTCGACGGTTCATATACCACCTGGCGTGCTTTTCAAGATAGGTTCCAGGCTCTCGTCCACAATAATAAGAGCATAGACGACATTGACAAACTGCACTTTTTACAATCATGTCTAATTGGTGACGCAAATCGATTTTTGCAAAATTTGTCAGTGGAGGCAGCGAATTATGATAAGGCTTGGGAGCTTTTGAAGGAAAGGTATGACCATAAGCGCATTCTGGTCCACATCCAAATGCAGAAGCTTTTTGGCCAACCCTCCGTGTCTTGTGAAACTGCTGCTGGTCTTCGAGATCTTCTCTACACAACAAGAGAATGTTGTCTGGCGTTGGAAAACATGGACGTTCCGGTATCTAAGTGGGATACGGTTCTCATTTGGTTCCTTAACCAAAAACTTCCTGGTACGAGCCAAAAACTATGGGAAGAGAGGTTAGGAAACAGAAAAGACTTACCAAATTTCAAAGAATTTACCGATTTTTTGGAAACTCGTTTCCGGACTTTGGAAGTTGTTGGCCAGCAGGAAACTAGAGCGGCAGGCAGAAACAAAGATGAGCCACCCGTCAATCCAAGGCCTCGTTTCCAGCCAGCCAAAGCAAAGGTGTTGCATGCTAAACAGGTCGTTAAGCAGCCGGTCAAACCAATTGCGAAGACAGTTCCCGTTGAGCAGTTGTTATGCAAATTGTGCAACCAAAACAAGCACACGCTGAGAAGATGTCAACGATTCCTCAACATGGACATCATGGGGCGAAAGGAGACAGTACGCAGACTAAAAGTATGCGAAAACTGTCTGTCTTATGGGCACATCGTTCAAGATTGTCTAAGTTTCAGCAGTTGCTTCTTTTGCCAACAAAGGCATCATTCGCTGTTGCACCAACAACAACAATACCAACAACAACCACAACAACAACAATACCAACAACAACAATACCAACAACCACAGCAACAACAGCAACCAACAACGTCGAATACATCTGCTCAGGCGAGGAATAACCGTACAAATACTCTTCAGGCGTCTGTGAACCCTCACGCGCCTGAATTCCAGCCGATGACGGGACAACAACTCCAATCAAACGGATACACTTTAAATTACCACACGTCGCATGGTGATCGTCGACAAACACACCAGGTGCTTTTAGCGACAGCAGTTGTGAAGGCGCGAGCAGCAGATGGGAAGCTACGCCTTCTACGTGCTCTGATCGACACAGGCTCAGAAACGTCCTTCATCACAGAAGCTGCCGCACAACTGCTGAAGTTAGAAAAGCGACGTACCATTGCCGAGGTGTCTGGGTTAGGGTTGGTCAGCAGCGGCATAACGCAACACTCCGTCGAAGTACGTTTTGCGTCCCGACACTCGACGTTTGAGACAGCTGTACAAGCTTTGGTATTCAAGTCGCTGACTGGGCATCTCCCGACCCAACGAGTGACACCCGGCAATTGGGACCACCTCAAAGGTCTTTCCATGGCAGACCCCCATCTCTGTGAGCCTGCACCAATCGATCTTTTACTCGGAAGTGACGTTTGCGCTCAGATTCTCCTTCCTGAGATAAGGCGTCCAGAGGATGGCATCGGTCCGGTCGCACAAAAAACCGAATTGGGATGGATTGTTTTTGGACAAGTCTCACCAGATTCTCCTCGGCAAGTTCGCAGTTTTGCCCAAATTGCTGACTTGAGCTCACAACTTGAGAAATTTTGGGATATTGAAGAAACGCCGTTCCAGCCACATCAGACTGAAGATGACATTGCATGTGACAAACACTTTTCGATGCACACAAAGCGCCTACCTGACGGGCGTTATGAGGTTAAGCTACCCTTCAAAGGTGAAGTCTGTCCAGCGATGGGGTCCAGTCGACAAAGCGCTTATAGACGATTTCTGCACTTAGAAAAGAAGCTTGAGAGCAATCCGAAGCTTCGTGCAGACTATAACAAATGTTTAAAAGAGTATGAAGAACTCCATCACATGGAGGAAATTGATGTAAATGATGCGGTTTTACAAACCCCATTTCACTACTTTTTGCCCCATCATGCGGTTTTTAAAGAAGCTAGCTCCACTACGAAGCTGAGAGTAGTATTTGATGCAGCAGCGAAAGCTTCGGACGGGAAATCCCTCAACGACCGGCTACTTGTGGGTCCAAAATTGCAGTCGAGCATCATAGATCTCGTTCTAAAATGGCGGACTCACCGAGTCACATTTACGGCCGACATCGAAAAAATGTACAGACAAATTTTGGTTAGTTTCCCAGACCGATACTATCAGCTGATCATGTGGAGAGAGCAAAAGACGTCACCTGTAAGAATTTACAAAATGAATACAGTTACTTTTGGCACAGCAAGTGCGCCGTATCTTGCCATCAAGATATTGAAAAGAGTAGCGGATGATGAACAAGCCAATTTTCCGGAAGGGGCGAAGGTTGTCCGTGAGGACATGTATGTCGACGACCTTATAAGTGGAGCAGATTCAATAATAGAGGCACGGACGAAGCGTGACGAAGCAAGGAAACTATTGGCATCTGCGGGGCTTAATTTGAGAAAATGGACGAGTAACACAAAAGAACTCATCGAAGACATACCAGTTCAAGATCGAGAGCTCGACTTTGAACTTCCGTTCAATTTGTCGAACCATGTTAAGACTCTCGGCATCAAATGGTTTCCTGTCGACGACTACTTTTCGTACCAAAATCTTCAACCTACAACTGATGCTACCACCAAAAGATCCATGCTGTCGACTATAGCCAAACTTTTCGATCCTCTTGGTTGGATCTCGCCGTGCATCATAACCGCAAAAATCATGATGCAGCGATTGTGGGAGCTCGGTTGTGACTGGGACGAACCGATTCCACCAGCCTTGGAAAAAGATTGGAATGCTTTTCTACGAGAACTTCCAATCATCGAACGACTTCGCATCCCGCGGTGGACCCACATGAGCAAGACCAACAAGGCCATCGAATTGCACGGGTTTTGCGACGCTTCGATGAAAGCTTATGGTGCAGCAGTCTACATCCGTGTACTGGACAGCGATGACAACATCCATGTACATTTGCTTTTGTCAAAGACGAAAGTAGCACCAAGTCAACGAACTATCACTCTTCCACGTCTTGAACTGTGTGGTACTGTTGTCTTAGCCCAGTTGATGCAATACACAAAGGACGTTTTGGCCATTCCCGATGTAAAAATGTATGCTTGGACGGACTCTACAATTGCACTTGCCTGGATACGCGCCACTCCCGCAAAATGGACCACATTTGTTTCCAACCGTGTGTCGGAAATCCAGCGATTAGTGGGGATCGATTGCTGGGGACATGTCGCAACGCTTCATAACCCAGCCGATCTGGCGTCCAGGGGTGTGTTTCCATCTGAATTGGAGTCATTAGAAGTTTGGTGGACCGGTCCGGAATACTTACGGCTACATTGGGATTTCGAGGTCCCGCGTCAACCCATTGAAATCGACACCGAAGAAGAGAAGCGCACTGTAAACGTACTTACCATACAGGTAGACCACAACGACTGTTTCTTGCAAGCGATTTACAACTGTTCGAGTCTACTCAAAGTTGTACGAGTCATCGCTTACTGTTATCGCTTTACCATCAACTGTCAACCGAAGTTGGGGCCTATTAAAGGTCCACTAAGTCCCAGAGAATTAGAAGCAGCGCTACTGATCGTCGTCAAAACAGCACAAAAGGATATGTTCAAGAACGAGATTCAACAAATTTTAGAAAACAAGATTCCCAAAACCTTACGATCGTTAAACGCATTCATCGATGTTAATGGGATCTTACGTGTAGGGGGACGGTTGGAGAACTCCCTCCTTTCTTATGATGCTCAACATCCGATTTTGTTGCAAAATAACCATCATTTTACAACCTTAGTTGTCAGAGATGCCCACAAGAACACTTTTCATGGGGGCATCCAACAAATGATAATGTACATTCGTCAAAAATATTGGATTGGACAAATAAGAAGAAGTGTCAAGTATCAGCTGCATAGATGTTCTTCTTGCTTCCGGCAAAAGGCATCCGAAATGCAGCAGCTAATGGCAAATTTACCCGCTCCTAGAGTTAGGATGTCTCGACCATTCAGCCATACAGGTGTCGACTACGCCGGACCAATCGAGATAAAATCCTGGAAGGCACGAGGAGCAAAAATCCTAAAAGGGTACTTTGCAGTATTTATCTGTTTAGCCACGAAGGCAATTCATTTGGAAGTGGTATCAGATCTGACAACATCAGCTTTTTTAGCAGCATTCAAACGCTTTACTGCAAGAAGAGGAAGCTGCAAGAAAATATACAGCGATTGCGGAACTAATTTCGTTGGCGCGAATAACGAACTAACCAAGATGTTAAAAGAGGCAAGCCATGACTGGAAGGAAATCGCAAAAACCTTAGCAAATCACGGTACCGATTGGCACTTTATTCCTCCTGCTTCTCCACACTTTGGTGGATTATGGGAAGCAGGTGTGAAATCAGTCAAGTACCATCTAAAAAGAGTAGTCGGAACTGAAAGGTTAACTTTTGAGGAGCTCGCGACGCTTCTAACACAAATAGAAGCGTGTCTGAATTCGAGGCCCCTATGCCCTCTCTCCGACAGTCTTGACGATTTAAACGCGCTCACTCCTGCGCACTTCTTAGTCGGCGAATCATTATATGCAGTACCTCAAGGCGAAACTAACGAAAACGTAACACACATCGACCGGTGGAAACGTGTCCAAGCGCTGGCGGAAGGATTTTGGCGAAAATGGAACTCCGAATACCTGGCAAGGCTTCAACAGCGCCCAAAATGGATGAAAATTCAAGCAATGCCAAAAATCGGAGATTTAGTTTTGTTAAAAGACGAACGACTTCCACCGACCTACTGGAATCTCGCTAGAATTGAAGGTACTCATGCAGGATCGGACGGACTAGTACGTGTAGTTACCGTCAAGACACAAACTGGACACATTAAACGACCGATCGCGAAAATTTGTCTATTACCGTCAAACGAATCACCAGAACATACAGCCATCGTTTAAATTAAAAGTAATCCATCGAAAAATAAAACCAAAACATTTTCATCAGATACTTCATATTTATAATCATAGCAGATCATTCTCGGATTAAATGAAACGCACAAATTTAAATTTTCAACAATTTATTTACAATTTATTCTTCATGTACAGGAACAAAACCTGCAGAAAATTATAATATAAAACCACATCAAATGAAAATAAAATAAAATCAAAAAATCATAATCATTTATTAACATACATATTTATTTAAAAATTCTTAAAATCATAACACATAAATTTGCAGACAACAAATAAATAATTCGATTCACATAATTCTACAATAAATAAAACACATCAAATTTGTTCAAATTGCATTTATTTATCAAAAAAAAAACAAATATTCACATACAACAAAAATTTAAGAAATTCGAAACATATTAATACAAAAACTGTAATGCCACATCACAGTATGCAGAAAAATTTCGAATTTTTAACAAAATAAAATCGCGACAAAGCATGATAAAACAATTCATAAAAGGAATCAAATTATTAAAATTAATTTATTATTTTGACAAATTTAATATTTCAGCGTCTAACTGAGCTAAAAACACAATCCACAAAACTTGTCAAAATGTATTTACATATTTGGATGAAATTTAAAATAAATAAAAAACAAATCACATCAAAATGTCAAAACGCGTCGGCAAAAAATTCCGAAGAAAATAGTAAACAAATAATTTAATATTAAAAAACAAATTAATCAACACAAATCAACGATTTTAAAATTAATCAAAATTATTACGAATCACAATAATTCAAAACAAACTAATCATAATCACTATCGAACGAAAATCGAAATAATTCGCCGAAGTCAATTCACGAATTTAACAAAAAAAAAAAATATTCAATTTATACACCGGACCGGTTTAATTGAAACTATTATTTGTATTACGAATTTCACAACAACAAATAATAATATTAATCACATTTGTCACATCGATTTAATTAATTAATAATTATTTCATCATCACAAACTTTAACGCAATTAAACTATTTAAAAACCACTTTGAATTATTTCAAATTAAAAATACTCAATATTTTTTTGTTTTTGTTTTGAGTATTATTGTCACTGTTTACTGTCACTCAAACTAAATGTAAACAAACTTCCCGATAATTACAATTGGAAACCGAACACATTCCAACTGGAAACTTCATTTCTTGGCTGTTATATACTAATACATAACTTTTATATAGACGCCAAGGGATTAAAATTCACACCATATACTTCCTATAGGTATATAATAAAGAAAATTAATTTGATTTTATATTAATAAAATAGGCATCGACAGCCAAATATTAATCAAAATATATTTTAAATATCAACCAAACAAAAAAAATGCACTCACACAACTCAGCACATACCGCGATCGCGTAAAATTAATTCGGGAACCGAATGCGCGCGCGCTCACTCCGTAAACTCACATATAAACATAATTTTCTCACAAAACATTCAACATTAATAAAAGAACTCACCTGATTTAATTCACTGAATTTAATAATTATTAATAAAATAAACCGCACAATCGAAAACTAAATGAAAGAAAATTACCACGCACTGAACGAACACGAACCTACGACAACAAGATTAACAAGCAATAATAACTACATATGTATATCTACAGACTGTACCTACTATTGTTTTACTATCATCTGTTCATTGATACAATACGAAAAGCTGGAACGAGAGATATATAAAACATAGTTATGAGAAACTCAACCACCATTCTCATGTGTTACAATATATTGTTGACCTTGTCTGTTGTGTTTGTCTTATATGTCAAATAACATTTATTAATAATTTGTCTCTTTTCATGTACATTGTGAATGAGATAAGAAGAAGCTGACCAAAGGAGATGACATAAACAGATTCCGAGCCATTAGCCGATCATGCCGGTATTGCAGTGTTCAAATATTTAAACTGCAACAGTGATGCCAAGCTGCCTTTTTTCGTAATGCTGTGTGTAAACTTACAAATTCAAACTTTAAGGATGAAGGTAGCATTTTCTTGTTGCGAGGCGGGAGAATGTACGAAAGTACAATTACAAATGAGAACAAATTTACGGAGAGAATACAGTTCAACATTTGAAGGAAACAAACCTTCTAAAAATTATCAAATACAGTCCACAAATGAGCTACATGTCAAATAATTAATGGAATTGTTGTATAATCGAATATACTTTGTCTTGTGACTAAAAATATAATTCAAAATTGATTTCTACAAAGTGGTTGATGTTTTATTTCTTTGTTCTTTTTTTACTAATTTTTTATAACAAAAACTTAGACATAACAGATATATTGGCTTTAAACTTGATTTATCTTTTAAAATATATTATCGCCAACATTCAATAAAATTTTGACAAACATCGACAGTTTTTTTTGACAGTTTTTCTTACAAAAAATAAAAACTTAAAAGAAAAGCTAACAAAAGTTCGCAAAAATTGATTTTCTACTGAAATATCTTTTCAAAAATTTGAGATTATGGCTTCTTATTATTTTTAGGTTATAAAAAATATTGTTTTTAACATTCGTACAAATTTTGAGAAAAATCTAACTGACAATTTTTTTACAAAAAAAAAATTACTAAAATTGATTTTCGACTCAAATATCTTTTCAAAACTTTGAGATATTGGCTTTTAATTTGTTTTATCTTTTAAAAAACTATTGTTGTCAACATTCAGTTTAATTTTGAGAAAAATCGAAAAGACAATTTTTTACAAAAAATAATAACTTAAAAGAACATTTAACAAAAGTTCGTAAAAAGTTATTTTCGACTCAAATATCTTTTTAAAACTTTGAGATTATGTCTTCCAGCTAATTTAAGCTTATAAAAAATATTGTTTTTAACATTCGTAAAAATTTTGAGAAAAATCGAACTGAAATTTTTTTTTACAAAAAATAAAAACTTAAACAAACAAATTAATAAAGGTTGGTAATAATTGATTTTCGACTGAAATATCTTTTCAAAACTTTAAGATATTGAGTTCAAACTACTTTAATCTTTTAAAAACCATTATTGTTAACATTTAGTTAAATTTTGACAAAAATCAAATTGACAGTTTTCCTTACAAAAAAATAAAAACTTAAAAGAAAATTTAACAAAAGTTCGCAAAAAGTGATTTTCTACTGAAATATCTTCTCAAAACTTTGAGATTATCGCTTCTAGTTAAATTAAACTTATGAAAAACATTGTTTTTAACGTTGGTAAACATTTTGAGAAAAATCGAACTGACAATTTTTTTACAAGAAATAAAAACTTAAAATAAAATTTAACAAAAGTTCGTAAAAAGTGATTTTCGACTCAAATCATTTTTTTAAAAATTTGAGATTATGGCTTCCAGCTAATTTAAGCTTATAAAAAATATTGTTTTCAACATTCTGAAAAATTTTGAGAAAAATCGAATTGACATTTTTTTCTTACAAAAAATAAAAACTTAAAAGAAAATTTAACAAAAGTTCGCAAAAAGTGATTTTCGATTCAAATATCTTTTCAGAAATTTAAGATAAAGGCTTCCAGCTGATTTAAGCTTATAAAAAATATTGTTTTCAACATTCTGAAAAATTTTGAGAAAAATCGAATTGACAGTTTTTATTTTTTACAAAAAATAAAAACTTAACCGAAAATTTAACAAAAGTTCGTAAAAAGTGATTTTCGATTTAAATATCTTTCCAAAAACTTTAGATTATAGCTTCCAGCTAATTTACGGTTATAAAAATATTGTTTTCAACATTCTGAAAAATTTTGAGAAAAATCGAATTGACAGTTTTTTTACAAAAAATAAAACTTAACAAAAAAACAATACTAAAACTTGTTAAAAATTTAATTTCGACTCAAATGGATTTTCAAAAATTAAAAATATTTTCTTCAAACCTTTTTTATTTCACAGAAAATATTGTTTTTGATATTCAGTAGCTTTTTTCAGAAATCCAACAGTTCGTTTTTTTCATAAAAAAATAAAATCTACAAGAAATAGTACGCAAATTTGGTAAAAATTGATGTTCGGTTCTTGATATCTCTCAAATTAATTTAATTGATCCAATTTTCAAAAGGAAGAAATGCTAATTGGTTTTCGAATAAAAAACTATTTCATAAAACTAGATTTCCAAACTAAAAAAAAATATATTTGGTAATTTTAAAATATTTAAGAATAATTCAATTAACAACTTTTTTAACCCAACCCTACAAACTTTTAAGCAAGACAAATCGACAGACGCAATGGGAAGTTATCAGTGTGGGTCGCATCCTAGGCTCTTGTTTTTAATAGGTACTTTAGAATAATACTCAGATTAAATATCTTAGATTACTAGTATATAGACCATAAAAAGGCGATTCCACAATTTTGTCTGTCTATACGTACATCTCCTATAGCCTAATCTACAGAAGGTAATTCTTGACATAATTTGAAATGAAGGCTCTTAAATCAATATAAATATGATACCTAACATATCACAAGATTTAAACATTTCTAGCGATTTTCATTTGCCTCGTTAACTACTCCATAGATTTTAATCCAAATTGTTATTGAACGAGACTTCAACATTTTCCAAGAATGTATTTTTATTTTGATAATTCGATAATTAATTGTTGCTGTTTTATAATTTTTTGACTATCTACATATAAAAAGTATACAAACTTCTTGAATGGGTATTTTAAAATTTCAAAACAATAAATAACTTTTTCAGCTAAATATTTTGAATTAATACACACTTATTTTTAAACAAAATAGGTATCTACTTTAAAAAAGTCAAAAATGGGATACCCAATTAAATTCAAGGGAGTAGGTAAGTATTTTGTATACAAAATCTAAGCAATAAAATTAACTTACAAGTTTATTAATAAGTGCTGTGTTAATTAAATTAAACTTTCCTAGGCAACGTCCTTGTTCTGTAAGCAAAGAAACAAAAAATAATATCCACTGTTAATTAATTCTTCGTTTCATATTTTACACTTAACTGTTAAAGCCATAAATAAAACCATTATTTTTTTTTAATGAACTAAATATTACAAAATCACTCTGCAGACAAAGAAGAAGTAAAATAAAACAATAGCATTTCGTAAAAATGCTATGAGTTTGTATCTTTTGTGTATTAAATCTTAATAAGTATCTTTTTTTATCAACCTACTTACATTATTTTTTGTACCTACTATAATCACAAACAGTATTCGTATAATCTGATGAAGGTGCACCATTGTTGCACATTAAAGCGTCGCTCTAAGCTAAGAGTGGTGCATTGGCATTGTGGCAGGCTTCATTTACCCATACCCATGCCACAGTCGTATATACTAAGAAAATTATAGGTTATGTTTTGCTTTGACGATTCCGAAATAAGAAGAGCATTGTCTTCCTCAAACTTTACGGTCTTAATCGGGTCATCTATAGGAGGAGTACACGCAAATTGCATTAAGAAGGAAAATAATGCTCAGTGAATTCTGCAAATGATAACACGAATGTGGTTTGCAAAATAGCGTTTCCAAATAATCTATTGAACAGCCTGTCATTATATGTTTTTGACATAGAGTCGACGAACGTATCCCCTATAAAATATTTCTCAGTAATTTGGCAGCATTGTATTGTTAAACTATAATATTCGATATTTTCAACATTCATGTCAAAAAAAAAAGATCTGTCGAAATAGAAGAACTGTAACTTCCATAATCATTGAGTTTTAACAATCTTCGCATCATTTCTTCAATATTTTCAAATTAAAAACTGGTTCCTCCCAAATCATAATTATCTAACTGTCAGCTGTCATATTTCTTATGAATAATAGAGTGCATCATGATTTGTTCATATTTTTTATCTGTTAGCCAAGCTTTTAAGTTTTCCTTCTTTTAACTATTTGTTCATATTTCTTGAATGTAAGGTCTTGGTGTAATTTGCAATTGTTTACAAAACAATAGCCACGGGAGAAATAATTGACCATGGAGTATCATCTAAATCGCTTCCCATGACATAATCCAATCGTGTGCCTTTTTGTAGCTTGTACATAGGTATAAGATATTTAGCTGAAGATTCAAGTTGATGACGATCGCTAAGTCAAGATACAATGTTAGTTGACTTTTTTATTTAATTATGTTAAAAGCGACAAACCGTATCGAATGACGAAGATACTTTTTCTTTTTTAATTACAATCCAATTGGTATAATTATTATTGTGTGTGTCGCACAAATGATGCTTCACGTAAGTTATTAGGGGACTTGCGTTTGAAATCCATTAGATCATGTTGGAATAATGTTATAATTAAATTAACAAATTTATTGGAATGTACGCATAGTCAAATAGGAGAGTTTTTATGTAATCGATAAGAAAAACATAATAACAAAATTTCAAAAGTGCGTGTGAACAAAGAAAAATAAACATTTTGAAAAAAATAAAATAAAAATACACACGACTAGACACTAAAAGTGATAATTTGAATGATTAAATTATAGACTACAGCTTTTGGAATGCTTGTATTTGGGAAAGTTTTTATTATGATGGTTTGATTATTTAACATATTAATGGTTAATAGTTTATTTATTATTTTGATGTTAAGAAAAATAATGTCGTTTTGGAAAATCTTGGAGATGCAGCTTTAAAACAGGTTAAAATTTGTATATAAAACACTTTCATACACTTCCTAGTCTTAAGTTGAGTTTTATTCATTTGGCCTTTAGTTTCTTTGAGGTGTGAATAAAGAAAATATGGTGTAAAATTGTTTATGCAACTTCTATGATAAAAGCTTAAGTAAGTTGAAAAAGTTGGGTTTTATTCTTCATTGGCTTTTATTTAAACCATAAATCAAGCCTAAGAAAACAAATTTAACATAAATCAAATTGAGGTCTGTTTTTAGTAGAAAATATCATATTTTCGTAGTCGATGTGCGACACTGATGGAATTGTTATACTGTACGGGAGATCTCACAGTTCTTGAGGTCTAAGGTCTTGAGGTTATTATGAGGTAGTTTTTGTTTGTTTTCTTTTTTATATATAACAGTTGTTCTGATTTTTTTCCACATTCAATATGTGACTCAAATTTAAAAAAAAAATAGAAGAAAGAAGGTTAATCCCAAACCGGCTTTAGAAATAAACATTCCACGATAGACCAAGTTCATAGAATATCGGATGTACTCGTAATAGAAAAAACATTAGAAGAAAAACAATTATGTTCAGCTATTTTCTTAGATGTTGCTCAAGCTTTTGACAAGGTTTGGCATGAGGGACTTAAGTACAAACTGCAAAGGGATCTTCCCAGGCAATGCTTTGAAATATTAAAATCGTTCAATTCAGTCCGATTTTTTAGAATAAGGTACGATCAAGAATACTAGGAATTGAAAAAAATAGAAGCTGGTGTACCACAAGGATGTGTCCTAGGTCCTACTCTGTATTTACTTTACACAAGGGATATTCCAGTTGGTAATCACACCATAATGGTTACTTTTGCAGATGATACAGCAATTTTGGTACCCGACAAATGTGTCTCGAAGGCAGCAGTAAAACTACAAAATGCCGTCGACACAGTGAGAGCTTGGACCGAAAAATGAAACAAAATCTTCACATACTCGTATAAACTTTACAAATAAAAAGATAAACAATATTCCCATATTCATTAATAATCAAGCTGTACCTTACGCCAATACGGCTAAATACCTTGGAATGACTTTAGATCCAAAGCTGAAGTGGAAAGAGCACATCAAAAAGAAAAGAGAAGAACTAAACTTGAAATATAGAAAAATGTACTGGTTGCTTGGTTACAATTCTGATTTATCAATCCAAAACAAAATAATGCTGTACAAAGAAAACAAATACCGAAATCATCCAAAAATTCCAGAACAAAGTCCTTCGTGGAATAGTTAATGCATCTTGGTACATAAGAAATACCGATCTTTATCGTGACTTACAAATAGAAATGGTTACAGAAGTTGTTAAAAAGTACGCTGTATCGCACAACCAGATACTGCAAAGTCATTCTAATTCTCAAATGGAGTCCATCTTGAATATAAGAAACCCTGTTCGTGGATTAAGAAGAACCAAGCCTCATAAGCTTATGGTATAAAAAAACATGGGAAAGTATTAAAAGTTTAAACTTCCCCCAGAGTGATTGTACAAAGTTAAGAAAGAAAAATCTGTGGTCGATCCTTCAAGATTGAAGAGATGGTTTTGATGGTTAAGAGTCCTACATTACTTGGTGTCAAATACTGCCAAGTGTGTTTTGAAGATTTCCTCCTGTCAACAAAAAAAAAATATGTACCTCTAATTTTGACAAAATTTTGAATTTTTTAGTTTGAAGAAGAATTGATGCAAGTTTTTGACATATTTTTATGCTAAAAGTACTTGTGTATCTAATTTATGTGTCAAAAGAACATTTTCAAAAGTATTATTTCGGATTGAACCTTATTTTGTTTAAAAAAAAAAAACGCATTATATAAAATAGAAGACTTTCCAATAAGAGAGTTTTAGCAGCCTGATATTTGGTCAGCTGTCACTTTGGAGGCAGACCTAAAAAATAATGAATAATTTCAATCACATAAAACTATACAAATACTGAATAGAGCACCTTCTAGAGCGTCAACAGTGGAAAATTTGATCTGTTGGGACAGATCGCTTTGATAGGGAATCTACATTGTAGCTCAAATATAACTGAAAATATAGCTGCTGTAGCCCGTAGTGTTGATTACTTGCTCAGTTTTAGAATTATGCATTCATCAAACGACATTACACCATACGTATTTTATGTATCCTTGAAACGAATCAAAATTATTTAGATTTTCATTTCAGTGATGAAGCCAATTCTCAACTCGGAAGCTTAATATGCACAATTGTCACATTTGAGGCGCCGAATAAGCCGAACAAGCCGCTCCAAGCCCAAGCCCACTCGCTGTGGGATTGGATCTTAAAAAATAAATCAGGTGGCGTAACAGTCCATTGAGAAATAGGGCCTAGTGACTCACAACTTTCAACCATTCCTGTGTGCGAGTAATGATGTCAGGGATCGAGTTGATCTACAGTTTTAAGCCAAACCCGAACGCCAAATTTGAGAAAGCACTTTTCATGACAAGAATTACTCTTGGGGGATTTTTTGATTTCTAGAAACATTGGATTGGATCTTACTTATTTGAAAATGGCGCTACTGCATCGGTTAATACAATGAGTTACTGAACTATGATTAATAATTTTTTGTTTACGGGTTTGAAAGTTATTAATATTGACGACATTTATCTTTAAAAAGAAGGAGGTGGGCTTTCGTGCCGCACAAGCAACAAAACAATGGTAATTTTGCAAAAAAAATTCTTTACCGTGTTACTTCTCACAGTGACCACAGTTGGCCTTCGAGATCTTGAAATTTCAAACCTTTTAACAATATTCTGTTTTAAGCTTTCGGCTTATCAAGTGATTAAAATAAGTTTTCTATAAAAAGAGTTTCTAGACGATCAAAACGCCTTTTTCAGTTCAGTACATTGAAGACGGAATTTATACAATTTTTGAGGACATACTGCCATAAGTTTGCGAATAGGTCCTGGAAAATTTTTTGAAAGGGATAAAAGGCTGATGTTGTTCTTCTAGTTGCATACCTTAAAAACATATTTAATTTTTATTCCTTCACTTCCCGTAGGAAGTTATTGTATTCGATTCGATTTGTCAAATTGAAAATTTTTACGTCCGTACGTCCATATTTTCGGGAAGCTCTTTTCGTTGTCCATATATCAAGAAATATCGACTTTAAAAGAATTTTCTTAGGACTCTCAACAAAATTGAGAGGGTGATTCAAAAATTTCAAAAACTGAAACAAAAAAATAACTGTCACCTAGAATAGTATATGAAGAAAAAATGATTTCATCTCCAAAAAAATTGTATGCAACGAAAAATAACGTTTTTAACATCTGCTAAAATTTTGAGAAAAATCAAATTTACATTTTCTACAAAAAATAAAAACCTAAAAAAATTACCTAAGTTGGTAAAAGTTAATTTTAGATTTATATATTTTCTCTAAACTAATTTCATCTTATAGAATTTTTTTTTATAATAAGTACACACTCAAGGTGATATTACTACCCTTATTATGCAGAGGCACAGTGTGAGCCCTAGGAAGAGGAGAGAGGGTTTAAAAGGAGATGTCGGTGCACATTGGTTTTGAATTCCTGAATATTGCAATAACTGGGAAAGACAGAGTTAGGTAAGGCATTCCACATTCTCGTAGTACGGCTAAAGAACGAATCTCTGTATTTGACAGTACGACCGAAGATGGGCTCGAGGGTATATTGATGAGCATTCTTAGAAGCACGAGTATTGCTGTTGAACTGTTCAAGGGGAGGAATTTAACTGGCTATTTCTAGAGCATAAGCCGTTAAAATCACGGAAAAAAAGGGTCAGACAAGAGACCTTACAACGATGTTCAAGCGAAGTAAATGAACTTCTGATGATATTATCATCTATCAATTTAAATGCTCTATGTTCAATACTATTCAAGAGGCTTAAGTAAGTTGCAGGAGCACCAGCCCAGAGATGGGAGTTATACTCAAGCTTTGGACGTATGTAAGTCTTGTAGATAACATCCAGATAAGAAGGGGTGAAATATTTCTTGCAACGCCTAAAGAAACCCAAACACCTTGCGGCATTTTTGGTGACATCGCGTATGTGATCATTCCACAAGAGGTGGTTGGTGACACACATACCGAGAATATCGAGGTGTTCAGTCTCATTGGTGCAAGTGCCATCCATGGATAATGGCAATGGGGGTATATCTCGCTTTGACGATACAAGACAGTATTGGGTTTTCAAAGCATTCAATTCCACGCGTTTTTTAATCCCCATTATACAATGCTGTTTAGGTCGGAATTTAATGAGCTTATCATATTTTGTCTTTGCAGTTCCACATCCGAAGAAGAGGGATGTGAGTCTGAAAACAAATATGAAAAGCTAAAAGTACTATCGTCAGTGAAACAATGTTTTGGATAAGATGTCGTCTAAGTCGAGAGGACGGGATTGTTGGCTTCCGACGTCTATGTTGAATGGATCATCCTGCCTGACAGCGGAATTCAGTTCGTCGTCGCCGTATACAGTCTGCAGAAGTGGTCCTTCCATATCCTCAGCATTGACTGCGGTTCCACTATGATGTTTCCACTTTCGTCTTTGCAGCCTTCGGTTCTAGGTTTATGTATACCTGGGAATTTCGTTTCACCTGTTCATAAAACTTTCGAACTTCATTCCTGCTTTTAAACCTCTCAACATCTTTGACCGCACGCTTCTCATGGCCTCTCTTTTTCCTTCTGAGAAGTCGGCGTTCCTTTCGCCTCTTCTGCCCATAGAGCTCATGAGCAGCTTTCGTCCTTTTATGCAGGAGATCATTAATAAAAATGAGAAAGAGTGTTGTAGATAAAACAGAGCCCTGGGGCACATTCAATAAAACCTTGGGAAAGAATAAACTAAAAGTTATTTTTACAAAAAATATAAAAAAAATTACTTAAACTTGGTAAAAATTGATTTTCGACTCAAATATCTTCTCAAAAAATAACAAAATTGGCTTTAAACTAATTTCATGTAATAGAAAATATTGTTTTCAACATTCAACTTTTTTATAGAGGTAAAAGAGTAATTTTTTTTATCAAAATTAAAATTAAAAAAAAATAGTACACAAATTTGATAAAAATTCAATCTTGTAAATAAAAAAAGGTATTGACTTATTGGTTTCATTCTCTGCAAAATTTTCAAACACAAAATGCAATCTGTACTTGTGATTGTTTTTATAAGAAATAAAAACTTTCAAAAAAAGCAACTAAAATAAGTAAATATAATTTTTGGGATAAAAATTTCGTTAACAAAAATTAATTTTAAAACCAAACTTTTTCATTATATGGAAAATATTCCTTGTAATTTTTTAGAAAAATTCAAGTGACAACTTTTACCATTAAAAAATGGAACAACAAAGAAAGACTTTCTTATTGTTATCAATATTTCGGTAAAGTTGTAAGCAAAATAAATTGACACACGGGATGGGAAGATATCAGTGTGGTTCGTATTATAGCCTCCTTTTTATTTTAAAACCAAACAAAAGTTTAATTGTTTTTCTAAAATGTTTCAAAATTAGAAAAGGGAGTCTTTAGGTTAATAATTTAGTATAAAAGTTTAGTTTGAACTTAAAAGTTAAGAGTTTGAGACAGCCTTACAAAGACACGTATAAGAAAACAAAATACGCTAACGTGTTTTCTAATAAAAATTTAAATACAAAAAAACGTATTTACTAATCAAATTTAAATACAAAAAAGTAAACAAAACTATCGGCATACACAACGTTACAAGTCATGCATGTTTTTTTTAATTAGTTTTTAGAGTGACGAGTTGTTTTTATCTTAATTAGGAGACTCCGACACTTTTATCAACTGAACACAGCTCATCGATCACTTAAACTATCTCTAATATGTTGATGGTGTTGATATATTTTGTTTTAACTCGGACAGGCATTGCAATTTAGAGATTTTTCACAAATGATGTCGTGAAAATGAGAAAAGTAAATTAAGTTTCTCCTTAAATGACTTTGTGTTGTTGTACAAATAAGGAATTGAGTTGTTTTTTAAGTTTACTTAGAGACTATGTTAATATATCCTGCTTTAGAGCAAAATCAAGATTGAAAAGATTTGGAAGGTATTTGAACATAAACAACTATTCAATAGTACGTATGGTATGAAATCAATTAAATCAAAATACATTTATACAATTTACACTTTCAACCTTTCAATTCATCATCATTATTATAAATTAAACGAAATGCGACCAAAGTTACTTTAGAAAGTGATCTTAATTACAATGCCTTTGGTCAAATGAAAGTCAAACATTTCATTTATGGAGGTACCTATGTAGAAAACCACCAAAAACACAAATAATGAAAGAAAAGACACAATCAATCTAAACATAAAACCATCAACATCTGGTGAATGTGCGGCAAAATTGAAATGAAATTAATTATTTTTGATGAACAAATAAATACCACAAAATTGTTTATATTTTTTTTATTATTATAAGACCTCAAATAATCCAAGTACCATTTAAGTCACATTAAAATTCAAATAAGATGTACTAATAAAATCACCTCAACGTCCCGTCCGTTACTATGAGTTAGATATTGTATAAAGATATAAAAGTTCAATGATCAAAAGAACTACAACAAAAAGTTGGTAAATACCTTCATTGTGGGTATATTAAATTTAAAATGTACAAAAATCATGTTGTGCTGCTATAATCTTTCAAAATGTCAGCCAAGGGGTATATCGTTCGAGACGTTAATGCCTTTTGGCTAAATACTTGCGTGTATACCGTACAAGACAAGAGTAGTTTAATGTTCGTACCAAAATATGTTCTTCTGGTTGCCATTAAAGAAAAGAGTTGAGGCTATAAAATCTTTGCCAGAGGTCTTAAGATATTTTCGAACAGTGGATTCTTTTTATTATTTCTCTTAAAAATATGAAATGTAAATAAGAGCAAATTATTTGAAGAAATTTCCGATTTTAAACTTGTTTTTCATTTAAGTTTTGTTTAAAATTTTTCTAATTTTGATTCCAAATTTTATGCAAAGGTTTTTAATAACTTGAATAATTGTTTTATATAAATAAAATATTTTTCTAAAACAACAAGCTAAATCAAATTTTGGAACTAGATTGGTTAATACTCTAAGTTTTTGAGATGATAACTACAAACGAAAGAAGGCTGGCACACTATGCTTTCTTTTTATTGTAAGTCCATTAACTCTTTTATTACTTCTTTATGACTTAAATATATATTCTTAGCTGCTGTTTAAGCCTTTAAAAAAGCTTGGCGCTTGAGACTTGAATGCAAACTGACGGTTTCGATTATGGTTTCAGCAAAACCAAGTGGAACTAAATATAATAGAAACCGGCGTACCGCAAGGAAGTGTCGTAGGACCGATCTTATTTATTTTATTTTTAAGTCTTATTTTGAGTTATTATCAACTATCATGTCAATTTTTGCTGATGATACTGAAATAATGCTTTCAGATAGATTCATTGCAAAGGCTTTATACAAATTGCAAAACGTATTCGAAAAATAACTTGTTTGTTCAACACTTATGAGTTTTACAAACAAAAACATAAATATTATTGGTCGGTACAAGGTATGCAGGATTTGAATTGGGCGTCAAGCCGTGTACGGGAAGAAACCATATTGTTATGAGTATGGGTGGTATCATTGCGAGATGAAATTTCAGTAGCTATCGTGTGTTTGCTTACAAGATGTTCATTGAAACGGGCCGTTTGGTTATTGAAACGCAGAGACGAGTCCAAAATCATTTTAATATTTGTCGCCACTTGCAATTTGCATTTTTATCCATGCAAGATGAGAGTTGTCCAAGAATTGCGTTAAAATGACTACTACTGTTTTGATAATGAGCAACGAAGCCCACTTTCATTTATCAGGAGTGGTTAATAAACAAAATTTCCATTTTTGGACTTCCGGAAAACCACGAAAGCTCCATGATTGACCTTTCCTCAAACTCAAGGTCACTCTTTGTCGAAAATTAATTACTGGTATATCTTTTTTTTGTGAAAATAGTCGGAATATCTCTGTCAACACAGAATGTTACTTAATGATGCTTGATGAAACATTCCCTAGACGTTTGATTTCATTGCGAGGAGATGTGGAATGGCCCCCTCGATCACCGGATTTGGCAAAATGTGATTGGTTTTATTGGGCTATCTGAAAGTAACGCGTATACTTAGTAAGTGAGGCAATAATCCAAGACATTCGAGAAGTTCCACGTCGCTTCAAACGAGAATGCAGAACTTCTCACAACGTCTGCAGGACAATGTCCTTTGTGGAATAACAAAAATGTTCCTCGGTATGTAAGAAAAACCGATCCACAGCATGATCTTCGAAATGAATTGTTTACAGAGGTGGTTAAAAAACCTGATGGTTTGTGCGTTGGACTGTCATACCAGAGATCTTGGGTTCAATCCCTGCCTGTGCCACCTAAAGTTTCTTTCATGGGTACTGCCTCTTGACAGATTCTCTAAGAGTATTATTCTTGTCATGAAAAGTGCTTTCTCAAATTATCCGTTCGGATTCGGCATATAAACTGTAGGTCCCCTCCATCCCTGCAATTACTCACACACAGAAATGTTTGAAAGTTGTAATGTAAGTCAGTAGGCCCTGGTTCTCTACTGACTGTTGTGCCACCCAATTTAGTATTTATTTTTACGAACCAAGCCTCATAAGCTGATGAAAAACCATTTGACGACCTTAAATAGATTGGTCCTAATTGAGTGGTAGTAAAAGTCTCATACTACTTGGTACCGATTTTTATTCTGTTTGCTTTGAAGGCTTTCTTCGGATATTAATTTTTGTTTAGAACTTTAAAATTAACAAAAACTCCACTGTACATCGTGAAATTGTTGGGTGTCGGAGTGTGCTAGTGCACAATTGACTTAACGGGTGGCTCCAACTTCAGATGAGATTAGAACTTTCAACACAGAGTGGCAACTGAAGAAAAATGTAAAATCATTTTTTTATATTTTCAAAACAAGCTGTTCAAGAGGTCATATTTTGGATCCTTAAAAAAAATTTAACTTGTGATTGCAATAAAAGAGGAACAAATTTAAGGAATCAAATTTTTCTAGTATTTGCTACTTTCATGCATTGTTGTTATGTATTTCTCCATCACTCAATATGAAATCAATTTCTTGATATTAAAGTTAACCAAAAGCTAGTACCTGCAACCATGTTATGGCCGTTTTATTTAGTAAGTTTCTATTAGGCTATTCGATTTTGTTTCATTAAGCTTCGATAGATTAAAGTCAGCCAGCTAGCAGCAGCAGTTGAGGGAAGAAAGGAATGAAATAAGTTGGTATAGCTTTGCTGCACATTGCACTCGAACTCAAGGTAGAAAAATGTAATAGACCAAAAGTAGTTCAACAGGTTTTACCTTTTTCTATAAACTTACTACATATTTTTACTTACGTCTATGTACATACATATATTTAGATTTGTACATACGTTTTGTACACCTATATGCAATCCACTCCCTCGGAGCAATCTTGCTGAAAATTCACTTCTATTCTGCAACTAATGGTGCGAGCAGTTATGGTGGTGCTGTTAGCCAATGCGATGATAGAAATAATTTCCTGATTTTCAGTATATACCTACATAGTTGCATGCAACTGCACAACAGTATCTAAGTATACAAAAGTATCTATAAGTATACATTAGTTAGGTATAGGTAAGTATACAACTGTAAAGGAGTACTTAAAAAAATAAAAGAAAAGAATTGACGGTGCGCGGGAGCCTTGGGAAAGCTGTTTAAGATTCGGAATTGGACACACACATTGCACAAAATGCTGCACCATAGCGTTGCATGGCATGCGACTTTATATATATCACCATCAAGCTGGTAGATATTTCTAAGAATCGTGATTTTTTGTTTTTGTTTTTTTTTTTGTTTTATAATTATTATATGGAATAAAATTCTTGTGGCCTTAAGGTAATTTATATCGAAAGTAATTATTAGTTTTAATGCATATCAGAGCGAGTAGGTATGTTTGAATGTTTTTTTTTTTTAAGCAGAAGGATTGTTTAGAATCTCATTATTAGCCATGAGGAAGCCAAGTGGTGGTAATAAGGAAGCTGTCAAAGTTTTTATTAGTGGAAAGTAGCAAACAAGTTAGCGCCGGCAATGAATATGTATGAATTTACGGAGGTGTAATGCCAGATGTAGAGACGTTTTAATCAAGTTGAATACATACATATTTCAAAAAGTGTCGTGTTTTATGTACCATATTATTAAAAGAAACCACCTGGAGTCATAAACCATTGAGTTTTAAAATGTTATTTTCTAATCATTTTCCGCCGAATCAGTTGATTGGTTATAGTTTGTGAAATGAACAAAGTATAATTCTAAGATAGACCATTTTCGAAAACTTAGTTGTTGATTTTATGGAACACAAATTTCCTTTTTCTCTAATTTAATTTTTCGGAAAAGTAATTTGATAAACAAAATCAAAGATTGAAAAACAACAGCAAAACCTATATTATTACGTTATACATTTTCTCAGAGTGAGAATTCCATGCTTGGAGTAACTTTTAAAACAAGGTTGTTTTTGTCCATAGTTTCAGGACCTGCAACACCGTCGTCTTGGTCAAAACGTCACCCTCGACAGACGTAACTTTGAGGTATTCAAGGACTTTGTCTACCTAGGCTCCGCTGTAAACGCAGAAAACAACACCAGCGCTGAGGCCAAACGAAGAAAAACTCTTACTAACCGCTGTTTCTTTGGGCTAAGAAAGGAATTGAGTGGTAAAGCCCGCTCTCGAAAGACCAAAGTGTCGCTATATAAGACCCTTATCATCCCCGTCCTTCTATATTGTGCAGAAGCATGGACTATGAAAAAGCGGATGAAAGCACCTTGGGTTGGTTACAGAGAAAAGTTCTTCGTGTGATCTACGGTCCCGTATGCATCGAAGGGGAGTGGAGGAGAAGATGGAACGACGAGCTGTACAGCGATATAAACTTAGCCAGAAGGGTAAAAGTCTAACGACTAAAATGGCTGGGTCACGTAGAGCGCATTGGAACCAATGCTCTGGCCCGGAAAGTCTTCAAATCCATACTCACAGAACAGCGCAGTAAAGGAAGACCGGAAAGTGGCCTCACCCAACTTGGAGCACGAAACTGGAGACATCTAGCTATGTGGAGAAGCGCGACCTTAAGTAAATAAGTCTGGAAAACTAATTTTAAGGGGAAAAGCTAGTTTTTTCTGATTTTTGACATTTTGGGTTGGCATGAGGTCAGGAAGCTGGATTATTAATCAGGTCAGCACCATAAGCTACAAATCAGAAATACCGGCTTCAACGCTTGGTCTGATGTAAATAGTAACTTTCATTCAAAAAAGTGAATTATTGTTGAAAAAAGTTGCATTTGAATATAATTTGTGAACGCACTCGTTCGCTAATCTTTATTCTGTTATTGTCAATTTATTCAGCAAACTCAACATTTTCATTATGGTGAAGTAGGCGAATAAGCAAATTTTGGAAATTATAAACTGAAATTCGGGGATCGGTGGATTTGTCAATGAACAAAATAAGATTTTTTGATCGGGAAAAAATAAACACTTGCTTCATAAATTACCACTTTACCAAAATATCAATTTGATAGAGTTTGCTGCCGGCGGCCTTATTGGACCATATTTTTTCGTTGACCATAAGGATCTGAATTAGAAGATGTGTATTTAGACGATATGTGGTTTCAACAAAATGGTAGCACACAACAGACCTTAAAATCGAGTATTTGAAGAGTAAGTTTGATGAACGTGTTATCTCAAGAAATGGGCCAGTTGATTGGCTGCCTATTTCATGAGATTTTATACCTCTATACTATTTTCTTTGGAGCTACGTTAAGTCAATGGTATATACTAAGAAGCCGACGAGGTTTGAAGCGCTCTGAGCATGCATTAATTTTGAAATGTGGTAAAACGAATTGAACGTAGGGTTCCATTTATAAATGTTTGGATGTTGCCTTAAGCCTATTATAAAGTTTTGAAATATTTCAAATGGTTTGCGTTTTATTTAAAGAAAAAGTAGTAAAGCCCTTATTGGAATAATTTTTACATAAGAAGGGCAGAATTTTAACCTAAAAAATTGTGTGCAACTCTTATTTAATTTTGTACTAATTACATTGCTTACATAAACTTAGTTTTTAATTCAATAAATGTGTCGTTGTTTATAAAAGTTCCCGTAATGTTTGTTTCAAGATATTGAAAGAGTAGGATACTTCCAGATAATTAAATTAATTAATTAAAGTTCGACAAACTCTTGGTCCACATTTCATACATTTTGTCTTATTTCCTTATGGAGTTTTGGAGATAAAAGTTTTGTTGAGAAAATTTTAAAATTTAATTTTAAATATTAAATATATTATAATATATTAAATATAGTTCGTGTAAAAACTTTTAGAAATCTCAATTTTTCTTGTGCTTTTTAAGAAGCAGTTTTAATCTTGGTAGATTTACCAATGCCTCTAAAAATTTGTTAGGTCATACAGACATAAAAGATTAAAACCAATCATGTTACATGGAAGGCCTCCGAAAGATCTTCGACCATTATGCCAAGGGTAAAACAAAACTAATAAAATAAAAAGTGCGTATACGCCCTGGTGTTCAGCTATAATTATTCCTATTTCAATTAAGGTCTAACTTGTAGTGCAAGTGGAACAGTAATCCTTCGATTTAAATAAATGCAAATAAATTGGGTGGCGCAACAGACCGTTGAAAACTAGGGCCTAGTTACTTACAACTCTCAACCATTTCTGTGTGCGGCTAGTTTGGAAAAACACTTTTCATGACAAGAATAACTCTTGGAGGATTTGTCAATTTCTCGCAAAAGGCAGTACTAGTGAACAAATCTTAAGATGGTAAAGCCGGGGATTTAACCCGAGACCTCTACAGTTCAACGCACTAACTATCAAGCCACGGGTACTACTTCCTTCCTGCACATTTTGCATGAGCTAAATCCTTAGAATAACCTTTTCCTTCATTTGCACCTTAAGATTGCAGAAAAGTCAAACATTTCTTGCAAATGACGGCGATTGTGAAATTAACTTTGATATTTCCGAAGTAAGCGGATTTATAACGCACTTCAATGAGACATGAATCGCTCTACAAATAAAATTGTATTTAGCAATTTTTATAGAAAAAGAAAATATATGTATAAACTTCATAATGTCTATGGTATGTTTATGCAGTGACTTGTATAGTGTGACACATTTTCTCTCTCCGAAAAAAATATTATTTATACAAAAGAAACCGTAATTGTAATTTAAATACCAAACTAAATCTTCATATCGCCTCTTCATACATTTATCGTATAGCCTTATTAGAAAAAACACATTTTTTGTTTTGTTATGTTAGCGTCTCGTTATTGTCAATAAAAAACCAGACAAATATGAATACAAAAAATCAAAATCAAACAACAAGACATCAGCATCCAAACTAGTATTTATGAATAATATATCTATCTAAAGCCTATCCTATTATTCGAAGCATGTCAAAGCTTTGTGGGTTTTTTGGCCTGATACCTGCCTTGAAGCTAACATCACGCACATACCATAATTATGCATAAATCATCATGACTGACTCCTATGCAAAACAGCTTAAAGATCAAGACTCGATACTTTGGATATAAATAATAATAATTACTATTTTTATTTTCACGAAAAAGTTCGTTGAGAAGCATCGACATTAAATTATTTGCATGAATGAAATCACCCATTATACACGACACACGAGTTTTAAGTAACTTAGGCACTCACTCACATTTACCAAGTGAAATGAAAACTCTTGACTCCACTAATTGATAGAAAATAATTTAACGATTTAGCATCAGACGAGGCGCAAAAAAAGCTACAAACTCGACACAAACACAAACCTTGTCAGCCAACAACAAAAATAAATACAACTTTCACTGGATGTCCAGGCAGAAGGGAGAGGGGGGTGCCTAAAAGATGCGACATAGCATCCACAAGCACATTCCTCATATATACGAGTACCTGTGAGACCAACATCATTATCAAATGGTCCATACTGAAGACACAGGAGATATACTGCACGCATGTGGCTCTGGATATGGCTTTGGCTCACCAACGAAACGACACTGAAATGTTGAACAACTTGTTCGACAGAAAGTTCAGATTTCGCCCTGGGGCACCAATGGAACCGCACAAGATAACTCTGAAGTTGGATGATGACAGCAGAAATTCTGTTGGGTTATTTTTTCGGTTTCCATTCGGAATAAATTAAGGCGGACCACAACGAGACGGTGTGGAAGTTTCCATCTTCCATCTTACTGGAGGATTACGTTACCTACCTGTTCATATACATCAGGTGAATGAAAGACTCGATTCTTTCTTCTTTTGCGATGATGACGATCGACGAGACAGTAAGGTGTTTTCTTATCTCCTAAGATTAAATTGCTGGAGAAAGAGGTATTATGGTAGTAAATAATCATTGGCGAAAATGAATTTTTCTACTTTAAGTACGTTTCATGATGAGTTCGATGTTGGTTATTAAATGAAAATAATTTGGTTTCTTACTGAGAATAATAAAAAAAACATAAATATTGATATGCTTCAGAAATTTACACCATCTACAGAGAAAATTATATTAATTAGAAATCCGTGAAGAAACGATGGCATATAAGTTTTCTTTTCGGTTAATAATCAGTGGTTAATGCTTTTCAATTAAAAATTAACTTCTGAAGGTCATTAAATGCAATAAAAATTAATGTAATAATCTGCATTTTGAAATAAAATACAAAACACTTACTTTGAAATTTTAAAAGAAATTTCTATAATCATAATCTTTACTTTCAATTTTTCTCGAACAATATTTTAAAATGTAATAAAAATATCATAAATGTAAAAATACAAATAAAAATATCATAAATGTAAAAATACACAAACATCGCTATAACCATTGATTGTTCAAGAGTGAGGGAAGGAAGGACAAATATTCGTACCTAGTTTTTTTTATACTAAATTTAATCGATTCAAAAAAGAAACGTTGCTTCATATTTTATTTGTAATAATTTTGCTCCAAACCTGAGGAATCATAAGTGGACTTAAGTGGTTTTAGCTATTTATTTTATTTTTTTTATACATTCTTTTTACAAACCATTTTTATGTTTGATAAATCTTTTAAAACAAGAATGTTATGACCTTTTGTAAAATACATTCAGCTTAATAAGTAGAATTTTTTAAAATGTTGAAAAACTAAGAAAAGTTTGATTCGTCTTGTGTATCAATTTTTTGTATTTAGAAATAATAAGCAGAAATGTTTTTGGTATTATATCTTAAGTTGTTTTTTTTTGGCTCCATATTGATCAAAAAAGTAAAGTCGCATATATCAACTTAAGATATTTTACCACAAAACTTTTCTTGCATTTACATTTCTTTTATTAGGTAAAAAAGGACGAAAATAAATAAAAACAATAACTGTTGAACCGACTTAAACAATCTTAGGACAAAGTTAAACTATGAAAATTATTTTGGTGAAAGTACTTAAGAGAAAAAACTTTAATAAATGTATTAAATACTTCACTTTTCAAAAGTCAAAATAATTGAAAATTGTATATTCATAACCTTCTTAATTTGTTTTAAATAAAGTTTGTATTTTCCACTTTTTGAAAAGAAAACTATAAAAATTGACTTTAGAGCTCTTACCTTTTAAACATTAAATAAAGTTTTGTGTTTTAATATGAATACTAAACGAAATGAAGAAGTTAACTTACATATTTCTTTTTCAATCTTATTGAGTAAACGTTATCCTGGAAACATAAAAATAAAAATGAAGTTAGTCAACATAAAAAACGCAAAAATTATTAATTTTTTTTTTTTTAATCGAAAGTTCTAAGATATTTCAACAAAAAAGAGACTATTGAGTTGGTGCCTTTAAGAACTTTAATAATAATACTAATAAGTAATAAAAAAAACCTATGAAATAACTTAAAAAATAATACGATTAATTGAAATAACATTTAATTATTGACTAGAAATATTTTATTATAATATTTGTTTAAGTAGTATTTTTTTAATTCAATATATAAGATTCTCCTTTCACAGTGTTAGTTGCCATACTGCTCCGAAACGGCTTAACCAATTGCAATGAATTTTTGTATATATATTCGGAAGGCATGAAAACAGGTTTTTATCTATTTTTTATATTCCTAAGTGGTATGATTTAATTGCATCAACATCTTACACGGTGCAATGATCTTACGATAGAATTGAGTGACGTTATATACAATGAAGCATTGATTGCTATTAAGGATCTTTGCATTATCATTGCCAAATTACCACTCAGTCGTTTCGGTATGCATTCACCAAATCGAAATGCATCTGATTAATAAGATACTGAATAGAATCATGAACTAATGAATGAAGAACAAAGAAATATTTATGAACACATGATGCTCGCAGTTTCGGCAAGTTGGATTCTTTATTGTATGCATCTGGTGGCACAGGCAAAACATCCTTTATTTCGCAAATTCTTGCTAAATACGACCAAATAATGGCTGTTGCATCTTCTGGCACTGCGGCAACTTTATTGGATGGCGACAGAACAGCTGAAACATTTTCAAAACAACTATTAGGTAAGATGACAGAAAAATTACTACAGATGAAACTGGATGGATAAAATTACTGGTCGATTTCTGCACGATAATTGATTCGCAAGATGCTCTTATTGACCAGATATTTCCTGATGTACTTAGACAATATACAAATTATGAGTGGCTGGCAGAAAGAGCAATAAAAGCAAAAAATGTGGATGCCAACGAATTAAATCTCAAGATACAAAATTTGTTACTAGGAGACTTTGGTTGACACCAAAGCTGTAAATAATCCAACTGAGTTTTTGAACTCATTTGATTTATCAGGCATGCCACCGCATAATTTACAACTAAAGGTTGGATCTTCGGTATATTTGTTTCGTAATTAGAACTCACCACAGTTGTGCAACGGCACTCTATTCGTAATTAAAAATTAATGAATAATGCTATTCCACAATTCTAAATGGCAAATTAAGAGTTGAAAATATATTACCACAGCGAATCCCTGCATCCAAAACATCTTGTTACACCATTGCACACGAAATTTTATTAGAAATTAAATATAAAATTCATAAAAGGGATTACCAGTGTTAAAATTTTAAGAAAATTTCAGGGCCGTCTATATAATTTTCCCCAAATCGCAGCATTCTAAAAAAGACTCACAGGTATGAAATGCCTCTTCTGCCTGAATGAACTCCTCAATTTTTTTTTCTCGAAATCAAGTAGTTTTTAAATTTCGCAGTGTAACTTAAAGATCAATTATCTTAAAGATCCAATGACGTAAGATATTAGATTATTAAATTTTTTTTTAAATCTTAGGTAGTCGAGTTTGTCGGCATTTTTTCAGTTTCAGTTTATTTGCGTTCCAAAATATTCTAAAAAAGATTTCAGGATCTAAGATTCTATTTACCATTGAACCCTAAGGTTATTTAAAATTTTCAAATACACAAGTCGGATCGAATACAACAGCTTTCGCCGAAAAAAATATTGAAAAATATTACATTCGTTAATCAGTCAATCAATCTTAACTAAATGTAAAATGAATGTTTCAAATAAATCAATTTCTTAAATACATATTAATATTAATTTAAGTTTAATTAATCACTAGCTAAGAACACAATAGATCCAAGTGACTTTTTTGATGTTATATTGAGATAGTGAGCTAAATGTGTTAAAATGAATATTTTTTATTTTGTGTATTTGATTAGAATGGATTTTTCTTATAACGGATTTAATAGAATTTAATTTTTAATTTCCCATAGAAATTTATTGTAATCGCTCCAATTTTTCGAATTTTGAAAATGTTAACATTTCTCGACAATTCAAGGTCTTTAGAATATATAAATAAAAGATTTATAGAGATATGCATGAGCGTGCGTGTGTACGAATGTTACTACGTAACGGACGGACGGATACGGTTCGTTCGGGAAGCTTTTTTCGCCGTCCATATCTTAAGAACCAGTGGAGATATAGACTTCAAATAAATTTGTTAGATACTGAAAGGACTTTTAAAAAAAAAAAAATCAAAATATCCCACGGACGCAAGTGACTTAAATGAAACATATTTTTAAAATCTTACAAAAAATATTGTTCTCAACATTAAGTACAATTTTGGAAAAGACCGAATTGACAGTTTTTTTCACAAACAATAAAAACCTCAAAAAATATGACTAAAAAATGGTAAAAATTGCTTTTAGACTTTTTTATCTTTTTAAAAATTTAAGATACTGGCCACAAAATATGTTAATTTAAACAAAAAATATTGTTTTCAACATGCAGTAAAATAAAGAGAAAAATCAAATTGAAATTATTTAAAAAATGAAAACCTAAATAAAACATTACTAAAAATTGGTAAAAATTGATTTTCGACTCAAATATCTTTTAAAAAATTAAAAACATGGCCTTTGAACTAATTTCATCTAATAGGAAATATTTTTTTCGATATTCAGTTAAATACAAAATTGGTAAAAATGAATATTTGATTCTTGATACTATCTCTTGAATAAATGAAGACATTGACTTTAAAATTATTTCATCCTGTGCTAAATTTGGTTGTTAATATAAAATATTGTTCTTAGTAAAATCTAATATGTATTTGCTTGTATACGATATACAAAATTTCAAAAACGCTAAAATTGGTAAAATTGGTATTGGACTGAAGAAATCGTTAAAAAATAGATTTTGAAATCTAACTATTTCATCATATGCAAAATATTGTTTTTAATTTTTATTTTTTTGTTTTTTTAGAAACTTCCGAACAAAAATTAGCAAAAAAAAACAATCACAACAAAAAACAAGAAAGTAGTTTTCGACTCAAGTATAAGGACAACAAAGACAGATATTGACATTAAATTACCCTAGCTTCTTTCTTTGTTTATCATTTTTAGATATGATACATCTATACAAAAACTTTGTTATTTTAGCCAATTTAAAAAAATGTATTATATCAAATCATATTTTAATCTTTTATATTTAAATCTTTTTTTTTAAGCACAATTCAAATAAAAAAAACTATATGCCATAAATATTCTTATAGTATCTCTAAGCCAAAAACATTTTGTTTTTCAAATTATTAGTGGGTACATTGTACGGCAAAAGGTCTCCCATATTTTAAAAGGCAATGACAAATAAATAAACAATTTAACAGAAAAATTGTATTGAATTTTTTAAATTAAATACTATGCCAATTTAAATTTAATAAAATAATTACTTAGTTTTAAACATTACCATTTATCTAAAAATAGCTTTAAATATAAACGTCTAAAAATACGGACCCTGTATTACAATAAAATCCTTCAGTTAAATTCAAATTAAGAAATCGAATAAGCTAATGAGTAAAATCCGCTGGAAATGCCTTAAACTGGGATAAACAAACCAAGCGTAAATAAAGTTTTGTTTTAATTTGTTGTTAGACCAAAAAGAACCTTGGATGAAGTGTTCATTTTTAACAACAATTTTTTTTGCTATTTAAATTAAAATTAAAATGGATTCGAAAAACGGCCGCGGCTCATATAAAATACTTACTCGTTTATGCTAATTCTATCTGTTTAATAAAATAACCCAAGTGAATAATTTTGTTATAATTTCCTAGGATTTTGCATTAGCTATATATTACCTACCACACAGGTAAGGCTTATAAATATTATGCAGAAAAAAGAATTACTTAGTTTTTAAAAAAAGCCACTTAACCTGGTGTGGGAAAATCATTATTGTATTTTGAAAGTTACATTCACCATAATTGTAAGTAAGCATCTTCCTTTTTGCCATTTCTCTGATGGATGGAAGATTTTTCAATAATATAATTGTACAGCAACATGAAGTCTACTCGAACATAAATGACATGTGAAATAAAACCGTCTTCTTCTGTAGGTATATGATTAATTATAGAGAGTTAAAGTTGAACAAAAATAAAGAAAAATAAAGCTAATGTAGCTGACAAAAGACCACCTCATCATCATTGACATTTTGAAAGTTGTACATACATATATGTAAAGCTGTGTCTATGACAAATAAAATAAAATTTATTAGTTTCTCCTTTAGATTCACATCACCAACAATAATAATATCAGACAAAACTAGATTTGAAGATGCATTATACAATGTTTGTATGAACCTGCAAAAATTACTCATCTGACTAACAACAAAATAAAAACGAAAACAAATGCTATTGTTTTATTTAAAAAACAAACATTAAAAACTGGTTTAAACAAATAAAATCACTTATTACCCCCAAAAGGTTCACATTGCCAAAAATGGTATTGTGATCTGAGTTGCCTTTCCGTGTCTCGTATCGGAAATATAGGTTTGAAAAATTTCTTATAGTTTTCAAAATTTAAGAGAAATGAGGAAACGCATTCATGCTTTGTTTTGGAAATTGCTTTAAACCATGTCCCTTATCTGAAACTGACAGCTTGAAAGAAGGCTGGCAACCCTACTTAAAGTTGCAAGGTTTACAAAGACATTTATTGTTGTTTTATGTCAAATCGAGTGTACATTTCTTCTGTCAACACTTAATGCCATATGAACAGGTCAGAAAGGAAAGTGACAGCTTTAACTATAACCACTTTTGCTTGTTATCTTATAACTTGGTCTGTTTCATTATTTTTTGTTGGCCAGGCCGGTGAGTGAGCAAAAATTTAATTAAAGGAATGTAAACTCGTACATAACTTTTATGTTGGTTGGCGTGAGCAATACAAAAAAAAAAACAAGCAAAATAAGAAGTTGTTTGATCTAATTTTTATTTTAATGTTAAGCTCAAACAGGTTCATGGATTAGAGACGGATTAATTCAGATCGGTAAGCTGTAAAATGTATCATGTATCATGTACCTAACCAATTAGAAAATTTATTTGAGATAAAATTCATAAAATGATTTTTTTTATTATGTATTTTTTTCTTTAATTTAGTTTGGAGAAATTTATTATTAAGTGACTGTTAACATTATGTGTTTATTTACAACTTTTTAGTGACTGTTTTTGGTTTTTTTTTCTATGTTGGAGTTCTTGTGGTGATAAAGAGATTTGGCCTAGTTTTGTCATATTAATATTTATGCTTTCGATTTGCATTAGAGAAGAAATATAGTTAACAAAAAATGAATATATTATTTATAATTTTTTTTGTATATCGTATAGATACTAGCTGGTCCGAAAAACGTTTCTATGATCTCTTTAAAAGGTTGTCTTTCTGCATATATTCTGATTATCAAATGTTTTTATTCTGTGCACAAAAATAAAGAAAGTACGTATACGCCCAGAGAGCAGTTATCATTTTTATCATGATTTTGGGAATTCAGGCAGAATTTTGTGGATCGATTCTACTCGAAATGGTTTTTCAATAAACATAGTGAAATAAAATACATTTCAAAATTTACTAAACAGTTCCAATCTACCCGTGTTAGCTTACAATTTTTTTAATCACGAAGTCAGAGAGAAGGTATTAACTTTTTTTTTAAGAATTCGGTTAATACAACACCAATTGTCTTTCGATGAAATAAAATTAGTAAAACTATTTACAAAAATGAAATGAAGTTGCAAATCCCTAAACTAGGAAATGAACAAACATTTTGGTCGGATACAATTTCTGCTATGGTAGTTTTTTGGTGTTGTTTGATTTGAAATGCGATAGAACTTTTTTTGGCATTGCGTGAAATGAGTTTTCTTTAACACTTCTTTTCTGAAATCATCTCAATTGATAGTTAGTAATTGGCGTTAAGACTTTTCCGCCCAAAACCATAAACCAAATTAAAAATTTCATATCGCTTGAAACAATTATTATTAATTGTACAATTTGGACAGAATTTCCTTTGGGTGTTAAAACTTTTTTTTCGGTTTTTTGGCATTCCAAATTAAAATAAAACCGTTCAGACTAATTACTCTATAAAATAACGCCAAGATATTAACAAGAAGAACATTTCACAAAGCACAAAATTAATATCATATTGCCCAAATCAGTTTTAAAATATTATATGTATCGACATATCGCCCAAAAGATGTCATTTGTTTCAACATGCGAATTTTGTTTATTTCGGGCACAACGATATTTTATTAACCAACAAAAATGTCAGAGCGCCCTAAAAATCAAAACGTCAAGAAAACGTAACAAATATGTTTGGCTTTATTTCACTTTCAGAAAGCGAAAAAAGACAATTTTCAAAGTGAAATAAAATAAAATGGTTTGTTTGCTAGCACTCATTTCACTATAGTACAGATCATCGAGGAATCTGTCAACCGATGCATAAAACTCAGAAATGAAATAATCGTGGGCTTACTAACCCCTTGCTGAAAAAAGTAGTATTTTCAAAACTATTTTAGATGCAATCCAGATATATGTGTATCCAAAGAATGGTATTTAAATGCTCTACACCTAACTGCAAACTGAAAGCTCCTGCAAGAGCTCGTTTCGGAAATATTGGTTAAAATAGTAAAGTTATAGAATTTCGACATAAATAGTCCATCACAATTTATCTTTCAATTGGTGTATTTCCTCAACTAAGCTTTGAAACAAGATGCGGGTTTCACTATAATATAGAGCATCAACCCACCTTCAAATTAATGCATAAATCTCAAACATGATTTGTATCAGTTTTTCGAAAACAATCGGGGGCTAGTAGTATTTTTAAAACTATTTCCGACCCAGTCGAGATACCATCAAAAGAAAGGTATTTTAATGCTCTACCCCCAACTGTAGACCGAAAGCTTCTGCGAGCTCTCGTTTCGGAAAAAGCACTCATATTAATGGCATATAAACAGTGAAATGCGTATGGGGAAACACAAACCCCAGACTCTTTAAATTAATTTCTATAAGTGCAAAAAAACTTTGCATACACCAAACTTTATACCAACCGCAAACCTACAGTGCAGTGATACGATAGAGGAGGGCGTCGCAGTGGGTAGATTTTTCCCCCCTACATACAACATACCTTAATGTTTACACGTCTCAAATATGATATTTATTATATTTCAAAATTTAGGAGTTACAGCATTGAAAGTCGGTATGGGTTATAAAATATTTTATTTAGGCTTTGTTGCGTTTTCCTAGTGATATTTTTCACAACATTTCTATTTTTGTTTTTTATTGTCATTCAAGGATTTGAATGTCGTTAAGGGATAAGACACAAAAAACGGTAGAAACCATAATCGTCGTAAGGCCCAAACAATGCCCAACTCCTTTGTCATAAAATCCAAATTCAAAATTCTTTTGTGCAAAATGATAACGCCTTAATTATTTGGCAACGGCCTAGGCACTGATAAATCTTCGGTTCCCATCGATCATCGAAATCAAGCATCAGTGAGCGTAGTTAGTAGACAGATGGCGGACCGTCTCGAAACCTACCTCGCGCTGTTGTCATGTGTTCTTTCTGTCTGTTGTTCTTTCTCTTCTGTCCTTCTGTCTTGTATTAATGTCTTGTGTTGTTATCACGTTAAGCACCTCAAGTCGCCCAAGGTACTGTGTCCTCTACTTTGCACATTTATGTGCTGAGTAGTGTAAAATGTAATGTAATGTAGTTTTAAGTTCATACAATTTTGCCTGATAATTGAATTGATGCATTTAGCAGAGTATTTGGTTATGGATGGTAATGAGATGTCCCTTTGGCTAATATCAATTTTTTTTAAACTAATGTCACTTGTGACAAGATTAAAAAACTTGAAAAATATTCTGACATTGATTATAAAAGATTTCTTAACAGTAAACGAATATATATCTTTTTATTTCTGTTAAAAGTGCGAAATATTTGTTTATCCTTGAAAAACTCGTAAAAATCTATAATATTTTATTTATTTATTGTCATTTTTTCTGCTAGCAAATATAAATTCAACCCTTGATATAATATGTTCAGAAAATATGACAAATCAAATACAAAACTTCCCAATTTAAATGTCGATGCGAATTTATAATAAAAAATAATTTAAAAGAATACCAGCTTTTAATGAATCTTCATATAATATAAGTATGCAAATAGGTCAAAATGAGTATATTCAAGGTCATTCAAATACTTAAATATAAAATCTACTTGTACTTGAGTCACATCATTTTCTCAGTAGAACATCATTTACTGCAAACTGGATGCAAGCACCTTGATTTCTTACCAGTTTATAATAAAAATAAAATGATTTTTATCTTATAAAAACTTACCTGCAGCTATTTTCGATAAAACCACACAAAAATGCCAAGGTGAGTGAATATTAAACAAGTAAGTTCAGCGAGCGATAAAATAAAATTTAATATAAAACAAGCACAAATTCTGTGACAGCTAAATTGAAGAATAAGAATGTTGCCTCCAAATAAAAATAAGAACACAAAATAAACCTAAAAAAAAACTTGAAACCCAATTGATTTATTTCGCTAATCGTCTGCATTCAATAAGAGTTGAAAAGATTTAAGAAACTTTCGAATAATCAATTCTATTGCCCATTGACATTTAGGTCATCTTGAGCTGAAGACCAGTTGGAATTTAAGAAGAAGCCGCGCACTCTGTGCATTTATTTTTTCGTTTGTTGAAAAACAACTTTCGTCGACGAAAAAGATCTTTACAGGTGGAGTCAGTGCCTTTTGTCGTTGTTGTTGTTGTTATTTTTTGTGTTGTTTAAAAATGGAATTCGAAAAGACTGAGAGGAAAGTTTAAGGTGACGATACATAAAAAGATACTCGTGCTATGAACATTACAACAACAACAGCAACAAAAATTTAAGTGGATAAATCATGTTTTCAGTTGAGTTATGAAAACCGGAACCTTTTCGTTTTCGTTTGACCGAAATTAAGAGTTGTCGTCCACTTTTATTGGAGGTTGCTCCATTGGTTACTTCTGCTCATGCTATACACAAAGTGAAACAAGGTGAAGACAATTTGGAGTCTTTCAACGAAATTCATGGGACCAACGACGCGACGATGGACGAAGGCTTCACAGTGAGAGTATAATTGGAATATAATCGGTTGAAGTTGCATTATTTTTTTTAAGTTTTGTTGTTGTTGTTTTCAATGAACAAACAAGACCACATCACCACTTCAAACAACGCCTAATCATGAAAATTATAAAAACCTTTGCTTGATACTTGGTGGTACAACAAAAATGACCTTCAAAAATTCATTTCGAAAATGAAAAACTCATTTGAGTGGTACAATTAGCATCCGTCAGTCTTAATGCGATTTGTTACTCAAAGTAATAAAACTTTAGACATGTTTAAGGAAATGTATTGAAGACAATAGATGAACTTCTTTTGACCAAGATAGAAGAGAAAAAATGAAACTAGTTCAGATTCAGGAATTGGTTTCTTGTATTCGAAATGGCAATGGCACTGATTGATGTGACATTGAACAATAATAAATAATAATTTTAACAAAAGTAAAACCATGCACAGCATACCTAAGGTAGGTATGTGTTAAGGTGGTGGCGTAGACTGTGGGTACGCATAGACAAACACAAATAAAATACTTTTGTTTCGCGATATTAGGTCATATTTAATATACTAATGGTACGATATAAACATGAGATATTTTTGATTAATGAGAAAAAAAATATTAAAACTAAAAGTAAGCCAATTCCATTCATTTGAGCTTTCATGCTAACAAGATGAAGTAAGCCTATAATAGTTTAGTTCCTTTTTGAATTGGTTTTTGGGAAAATGAAATGTGTTCCATTGTTTTTTTTATTTGTTCAAAATTTGTTAATTATGTTAAATAATTTCTACAAGTCAAGGCCGTAAAATTAAAAAGACCAGAATTTCGATTCCTTTACTTCTTATATTTTGATACCTTTTCCTACTAAGTTAAATGTGGCTTCTATTTCCTCATCAAGCTTTTTGTAAATTCAATCATATTTTTTTATTTGCAAATTTAAAGGGTTTTTCAATTAGCGCGAGTACATTGTTTTGGCGGCCATTTTGTTTTACTGACATTTGTCAAATCTTTTGTTTATTATTCAATTGCTTATGCCAAATCATGATGGCAAGTTACACGATTGAACAGCACGATCAAATGATAAAACTTTATTGTTAAAATGAGGGTTCGTTAACACAATTGTTTCGCGAATTGCGCCCATTTTACGGTAAACGTAAAAATACATAGTTTCCTGCAGCGCTTTTAGGCTGAAGGAACCAAACAGCTGGTTGTCAAAACTTTATTGTCACAGCAACACAACGAAATTGATTCCCTCAGATATTATCTCGGTAGACACTGACTACTGCACTCCTACTTTGAGCCTTAGTAAGGATTTTAAGGTTATTTTCCCAACGAGAGAAGATTGGGAGGATGACATCGTATCGATAGGCTTTGACACAACCATCTTTACTGACGATTCAAAGATGGAGTGCGGAGTTGGTTCTGGGATCTTTTCTGAGTCCTTAAATGTAGCCAAATTCTTTAGGCTTCCTGACTTTACTAGCGTTTTTCAGGGCGAACTGCTGGCAATAAGGGAGACATGTAAGATACTTGAGCAAATCCCAAACCAAAACCGAAATACAACTATCTTTACAGACAGTCAGGCAGCTGTCAAAGCCATTAACTCGGGCATATCCTCATCTAAATTGGTCCAGGAATGTCGCGATGAGCTTGCGATCCTGAATATTAACCTCAGTGTCACCCTGATCTGGGTTCCGGCCCATAGTGGAATCGTAGGAAATGAACGGGCTGACGAGCTAGCCAGGCAACGATCGGCCCTTCATAGCTCACTTGCGGAAATGGTTAACATTCATCTCATTGGTGCTATGAAGGGTAAAATATTTTCTATCTACCAAACTGAATCAAACAGAAGGTGGAGCAATCTAGGAAGATATGGCCCACCTATAATAAAACCCGTACAAACGATCTCCTATGCAGGCCAAGGCAAGACATAGCCAAAATTGTTGCGGTTTGTACCGGACATTGGCCTATAGGAGTTCATGCAGAGAAGTTGGGTATCTCTTACAACACCTTTTGCCGTAACTGTAGTGACCAAAGAGAAAGTGGAACGATAATCCATTTCCTCTGCAAATGTCCTGCTTTGGCAAACACTAGAATGAAATACTTTGGAAAAGCATTCTTTCACGAAATTGATGAGCTATCTGAGACAAAGTTTAGAGACCTAATCTTTTTTCTCAATGCGACAAAATGGCTCTAACATAAGCCCTATGAAGCTTCTCTATAAATCTATCCCTTTCAATCTAAGGTCAAACGAGTTTTTGGTATCAAAACGGCGCGCGCACTACAGCGCTAATTGGATCTCAGGCGCTGGGTTGCCTTGAGATCGCCATTTCTACCTACCTACCTACGGTAGACGTGGTGGCCCTTCACAGTGAACTCTTTCACGGTTGGTATTCAATTTTGGGACGAACGGTTCAGTAAACAATCAGCCAACAACCGTACGTTCAAGGAACAAAAGATCGTCCTAGAATATCGCCGAGGTCCGTGAAAGTGTACAGCAGAACCCGGAGAAGTCTATTCTTCGCCATGCACAAGAACTCGGTCTTTCACTTCAACTTGGCAAATTTGCGTCGTGACTTGGGCCTGCACCCATACAACTGACTCAGGAGCACAAAGTTCATGACCATAGACAACACCGTTTGTTCGCTGAGTGGGCTTCCAATTGTTTGAAAAAGGACCCCAATTTTTTCCGAAAAATAATCTTTAGTGACGAGGCATATTTTTGGATAAATGGCTGTGTCAACAATCGAAATGACAAAAAGTTAGTGTTTGGTGTGGATTTTGGTCCGGCGGCGTAATTGGTCAGTACTTTTTTGAAAACAATGTTAGTGAGGTGGTCACCGTCAACAGCGAGCGCTTAATGTACAGAACGATGATAAAATTTCTTATATCCCAAATTGTACCATATGGACCTAGACGACATGTGGTTCCAGCAGGACTGCGGCGCTACTTGCCAAACAGAAAACGGCACGAGTGACATTTTGCATAAACGATTTGAGGGTAAGGTTATCGCAGGGGTGATGTGAATGGGCTACCGAAGTCATGCGATTTGACCCCGTTAGACTTTTTCCTGTGAGGTTTCTTGAAGTTGGAGGTCTATGGAAATGTGAAAACACCAGTAAAGGTCGTACAGAAAATATTGCTGCTGTTTGCGATAGTGTGGCTGAAGAGCAGTCCACCTAAACTCGTCTTCGCAGTTGTGCCCAACAATTAAAACTTTTACTCCTAATCGTCGTTGATAATGGCTATGCATGAAGACTGGCATTTATACGCATAGATGGTGCAATTAACTGTAGAACTTAAGGCTCTTGACCTAGCGTCATCAATGATCACAATGGTGGCAAGATATAGCAACAGTGGATGATTAATTTCGAGGAACATTTTCACCTCAGTGGATTCTTTAATAAGCAGAATTGCCGCATTTCGATGAATGATAAACCAAGAGTCGACAATCAAAAAATCAATGTTTGTGCATTCCAAATTCTTAATATGCGGCTGAAGTGGAATCTCTTTAGTTTATAGCACTTTTGAAATTGATTGGTCTTACTGAAATTTCGAGAATTACATCAAAACTGTTTGAGGGCTCGAATGCACCTAAATAGTTTGATAGAACATAGGTTATGCAAACAACTATAAAATAATTTAACACGTGAAAAGTTGCGACAGTTTTCAACCATCTAAAAGTTTCGGTTAAAGATCTATCGCCTTTCATTTTCAAAGCCCTTTTTGGTATCTGACTAAAAGACAAATATGTGATATATATTCAAGTTCTGGAATAATGAAAGGTTACGGCTGGAAAAGATGGTTCAAAAAATGTCTTATTTCTGCCCTAACAATTTAAACATATTTAAATAATCTCTACGAAACGAGATTGTTGTTCCCATGGTAGGTTAGCAAACGTAACTTATCAAATTTAATTTAAATCTAAAACAAATGTGAATTTTATTTTGAGCTAACAGAATTCGTCAAAACTGAACATCGATAGCTTAAAAAGAAAATTAGTAGAATAAATGGGGCGTATACTTGCCTTTTTTACATAAAACATGTAAACCAAATTCCATAACGTATATTTTTAATACTTTAACACAGACGTCATACTTGAAGACTACATAATAAATAAATTCACACAAATTGAAGCCTTATTATTATGAATGTAATGTTAAGTCTATAAACAAAAAAGATTAATTATTATTTTTCTCAGAAGTGAGTAAACCGAAAATCCCTCCCATCATAAATTCATCATTGCCTTAATTTATCAACTTTTCGAATAATGGTTGTTTAAGAGAACAAACAAAAATGTTGTTGATCGATCTTTAAAAATACTTTCCCTCTAAGTTTGTTGTCGTGAATTAGCAGGTATAGGTTAGGTAAGTTGTGAAAAAGTTAAACATTTCAGGACGACAGAGTATTCATGTTTGTGCTATTATTTTCTTATCGATTTCGTGAGTTATAGACTCTGCAGGAATAGGTTTCTATTTAACTAAAATAAAAATAAAATCAATTTATGGTGACACAGAAAAAAATTGTAACATTATAACGGTGATGATTTCATACTTAGTTTTAATTTAAAAAGCAATGTAATCTCTAAGACAACAAGCGTGAAAAGTAGTTTTAAAAAACACTATTCTTACAGTTTGCAGAACTAAAATTTATATAAAATATTGTACATTAATAGATAAAGATTTATTATATTTTAATGTTCAAATCAAAGAAAATGTTTAGGTTCTCATTTTTTAATTAGAAAGAAGAAAGTTTTAAAATTCTGAAATCTTACAAACGTTATGAAAATATTATAGCCAATTTCTTGACAAAGTTATAAAATTAATTTAAGACTCGGTCTAATAATTCTCGGTATATCTTTAAAGTTTGGTCTTAAAAATATCTAGAATTTGAGTCTTCCTTCACTTTCTATAACTCCTCTAGATCTTAGTTTAGTAAAATAAACTTCTTACTTCTTACGAATAATAAACTACTTTCATAGCACCGATATTGTTTTTTAAAATACGTTTCTGACATTCTATAAAGTGATAATATTGAATGTTTGTCAATTAAGGTTAAACGGCAAACAATGTTTTCATTGATTCTAGTTTATTAAATACATTTTTTGATTTAAATTAATTTACATTTTTATTTTTGTATGAACCAATGCCGCTTAGAAGTTTTGTTTGTATTTTCAATATTATTTTGTATTGTTTGCTTTTAAAATATTTTTCAAAGTTGGTGCTAATAAATTTTCGAAGTACTCGCTGTGACTAGACGATCTATGGCATTAATGATTTACACAATATCTTTGGTTAAAATGTTCATGGAACTTAAGGTTTTTGAAATTGTAATATGCCTATCTTGGAACATTCATAGAATGAGTAGAAAAACATTTACATATGAGAATAACACTCTGCAATATAGTTTTCATTGACACTTGTATATCATTTTCAACACAAGTTATAACTAAATGAAGATTATTTACGGTGAGTTCAGATTTAATAAAGTAATATTGCCTGTTCACTAAATCATTCAAAGAATTAAAAACATTGTTAAACCAAGATATAATATATTAGATCCTTAAATTTGAGGGTCTGAAAAATCCAAGTATTATCTTAGACTGAGATATAAGGCAGAGTTCCAACGCTCTAGAACTTGATGAAGAAATTAGCTAGAACTCAACCGAGTTGCAATTTTTCAATAAATTGAGTTGAAGAGACTAGAACTTTCTCAAAGAATTGACTTTTAGAAACTTAAAAAAATAACTTTAAATGGCATTCTAAATAAAGTTATTTTTATTTGTTTTCTATACCACCGTAAAATATTTTTTTATAGGAAAAAAGTCTTACAATAACATTTATAGAATTTAAGTCCAAATAATAACAATTTCCATAAAAACAAATTTAAAACGAAAAACACAAAATCAATCAAAGTGAACGGTTTTAAAACGCTATCAATTTGAATCAATCAATCAAAACAAAAATAGAAAGATAGTCAAGTTCAAATTGGTGTTTCAAAAGAAAAGCCTTCATATTCCGGTAATTTATGAAATTATCTCAATTTAGCTTCAATGAAAACGTAGTATTAATCCTTGCATTACATATATTTTTTGAGTCAAATTTAAAACGTTTGATGATCAAAATGCCGGATTGGTAACAGATTTCCTTCATTTCCCTTAATAAATTTATACTAATCTTGCTTTGTAGATAATTTGCTTACCTTTCTCCGGAGTTCTATAATACCACATTAGAAGTAGCGGAAAAAGAAACAATTTACAATTACCTCATAACCTCAATAAAGATACAAGCAAAAACACATTGTAACTCTTACTACAATCTTTTTATATAAATATGTACATTTCTTATTATTTCCAAACGGGCAGCGAAAAGAATCACGCAAGCTTACAAATACTCCTATAAGTACAAGCTTTTTAATGTACAGTAAGAAGATACAAAGGTATATCTTTTTATATTGGCAGAAATAAAAACATCTTAATGGGTTTTATGACTTTTTAAAACGTTTATTTATTTATTAAAATGACAAACCAACATTATTACAAGCAAAAACAAAAAAACATCTTCATACAATATTTGATTACTTAATCTTTAACTCAGAAGAACATTAATCTATCCATCTGTCTATACTTTTGTACATATATGTATATATATGCATGTATAAAGGTGAAGGACAACTTTAAGAATGACTTGATAATGATACTCAATAGTTAACTGATGTCTTCATCGTTATTTTTATAAATTCTTTAACCTGGCCAAATGTTAAACGATTGGTATGGCGAACTGGTTTTTTTTAGTAGTGATTTATTTTATATCATTCTGTTTTCAGATATAAGCAAGTAGGTTCAGACTTGAGATTTGTGTGTAAAGCTATGGCCAAAATAATAGGACCATTTTTTACATTTGAGTTTTCATTTAAGAAATGCTAACACGTCATAAAGTGATGGTTGCGTGTTATGTTTAGAAGGTCCATGGTGCTTTTCTTCCACTTGATGGTCAGTTAAAACACCAACTGAGGCAGATTTTGGTCTATTGTGACCAAATTTCTAACCAAATTTACTTTGTTGTTGATATTAAGTGTTCGTCGGTAATTTTGCCTGTGTTACCTCAATATGTGAACAATTTAGTTGAAGGTTTTAGAGGTGAAGCTTTTTAAAATAAATCTAATTCAAGAATTGTAGATGAATGATCCTTCAAAACTCCGAATTTATGGTGAATGGGATCATAAAAAGTTGGCCGAAGATCCACTTTGTTTATTAAAAAATTGTGAAAATTAGAAACGAAGCTCATTTATGAATTAATGGATATTTGAATAAGAATAATTGCCGTATTTGAAGTGAAGAACAGACAGAATCATTGCAAGAGCTTCTAATCCATCCAGAAAAAGTCACTGTTTGGTGCGGATTATGAGTTGGCGGAGTAATTGTTCTGTATTTCTTCAAAGATGACGCGAATTACAACGTTACTGTGTAATGATAAAAACTTTTTGTCACAAGATGGAAGAACTTGGCTTGCATAACATGTGGTTCCAAAAATAACGAGGCCACATACCACATATAGCAAGTAACAATTAAGGGGCTAGCTCAGTGAATACTCAATTTCATGTTTAAGGCTGATTTTGTGATTTAACGTATATAAACTAATTTTTGTGGGGCTATGTAATGGTTCATGTCTTTTTCGAAAAGTGCGTTTCGATTGACACTGTGGAAAACAACGTTAAAGCATTTATTCTTGAGAAACGTTAGAAAAAGAATTACGAGGCAACATTTAGTTAAAATAATCTTCTAACATTGAATTATATAAATCTTCAATCGATTAAAATTAAAATTGTATGAGTTTTTCTAAATCGTATGCGCCATATTCATAGTTTTTTGATAAGTTCTGATTTTGTCTTTACTAAACTAATTTTAAAACCATAACCTGGAGCCTAACAATAAATCCGACGGAACCTATGTTTAGGCTGTTTTTAAATCTATAAAACGTCAAAAATAAACAAACTAATTGAGAAAATTAAGTTGCAAGACATTTTATTTGAACATTTAAAAACAAACATTAAAATGTCAAAACACTTAATCATATACATACGTATCCAAATTTTGATATTTTACTGTATGTTAGAATGCTACCACCACAAGTAAAACAAAAGCTCTACGATTTGTATGAAAGGTATCGATTCGAGAAAAAAACTGTCAAATTAATGATTAATCTTTTAAAGTTAGGCAATATCTGTTTGTTTCCAAGTTCTAACAGCACCAGCGCATCTTACATACGATTACTCAACTAACAGCCAACAGAATAATTGAACGGATTTTATAGATTTTGGCTCTTCAGCTAACGTATCTTTATTTGATTCCCTCTACAAGCCAATTTGTAAAGGTTTAAGTAAAATTGTACTAGAACCATAGAGGAATACACTTTAAAAATGATTCTAACTAAACAGAGCTGCCAATTTCTTTATGAATAGCAGCTGTGTCTAACCTAGATGTTGAATTAAGACTCCAGTTCAATATAGACCCGGTTTTAAAATATGACTATGAATAAGCCTTATATTTTTTTTCCAACAGTTCTTAAAAAAACTACAGTTTAGTTGCACAACCGAAAGCTGTGGATGTCCTGATTTACGCCATGTCTCCAGCGTAACCTTGATCTACATGTAAAATGTATTACAAAGGACTTCGCATGATTGGCCAAAAATTCTCCGTAAGACTTTTCTCGGTTTTGGATAAACATGTGAGTACTGATGAAATAATCGTCATGTTTATCAGCAACTTAGAAGTTATGAAAAGTTTTTAAGATTTAAAAAGCTTTGACAAGCTTCAACAGCCTTGTTTTTTTGGTTTAAACAAAGCCTAGTGGCTTGCAACTCTCAACCAATTGTGTGTGCGAGTCATGTCAGGGATGGACTTTTAAGTGACAAAATGTATTGTTTTAGTGACATTTTTAGTAATTTGAACTGAATATAATTGATAAATAATATATTGATAGCAACATTAAAGAGATAAGACAAAACCCTTCTAATAAAACGAATCCTTGGTGTATGGTGTGATCAAAAACCAAGCGACTTTTTGAATTTTGCGCGCTCTTTACACTCCAATTTGATTTTTTTTTGTGTTAGCAGACATGTGATGATCATAAGTTCAGACTTCAGAGTTTTGACTATACGAATATAGAATGTCTTCTTTTTATGTAAGAGGCATAAAGGTTAGACTTGTGTTTGCGTACTCGACGATTTTTTCTATTTGAAAATATTGGAGCAGGGAGTTTGTATTAATTTGTGTGTAAAAAAGGTATTAAGTGCTCAAAAACTTTTGAAATATTGACAGTGGCATGCGGTGAGTCAATTATGAGCAAAAAAATGTTCATAAGTGATATAAGCTATTCAAAAATGGTCGAGAAAATGTTAACAATGAACCTCTCCAAGGCCGAAAAAGACATACCCAGTTCGTTCAAATGCGAAGGTTTTGCTCACAGTTTTCTTTGATGGCGTTGTGCATCAAGAACTCCTACCGCAAGGGCATACGGTAAACAAGGAGTATTACCTTGAAATTATGCTGCGGTTGCGTGAATCAGTAAGAAAAAAACGGCTGGAAATGTGGAGAGAAAATTCATGGATTTTGCACCATTATCATGAACCTGCACACAAGTCGTTATTAGTGATAAGTTTTTTGACCAAACACAATACTTCCATCATGCCTCACCCACCGTATTCACCAGAACTGTCCCCTGCGACTTTTTCCTCTTTCCGAAATTGAAAAGTGCCAAAATTTGCGACGATTGAGGAGATTAAGACTGCATCGCTGAATCAGCTTAAGGGAATACCCAAAAGTTTATTTCAGAAGTTTTTTGACGACTGTAAAAAGCGTTTGCACAATTGTATTGTATCAAGAAATATGTCAATATCAAGTTAGTTCTATAAAAAGAAGAATTTAAGTTAAAATAAAACAATAAATTTTCATCAAAATATATAAAGTACAATCTAACCTTAATGTAATGTAATGTTTTCGTTTTTGAAGTTTATATCAAATTTGTTTTAACTAATTGTTGACCAGTCTTTTTACGAAGAGAGCAGCAAATAGACTGACAATTTTTCACAACCAATACAACTCTTTAAAAATCACAAATCAAGAAACATTAATAAAATATTTCCCACAAAAATATAATGTTTAAGCTGTAAAATTTGTTGCCTTATACAAGTCTGAGAGATATAATTACCAAAAGTTGAGTTTTGTTCCTATTATTTTGGTCATTGCTGTACATAGATACTTTTAAGTTGAGCTCGAGGTTTTCAAATGAATAAGATTGGATTTTATTTTTGTACATGGTGTCGAATGGTATTTAGCACATTTTGCCATACCTACATTTTTTTATTATTTATGATTTATTTTAGTGTTTGTTTTTTGTTTTTGATGCAGGTATTTTTCCACGCCAATTGGCAATTAAAAGTGAAAATGTTGTATGATGGTACCGGTGAGGGAGAAAGCAACAAGAGTTTGGCATGTAAATACTTTCCATCTCTTTATGAATACCTAATAAATTGGCCTGACTTGGTGTCTGTCGGCATCCGAAGGTGTGACTGTAGGTATTTTTTCTGTGCCAGTAATCAACTACGTTATAAAGAAAAGCCAAACAGTAAACCAAACAAAAAATTGCATTACAATTCATAAAGGTAAACCTTGAAACTACAACTAGTTGCATACATCACATCGTATATAGATACACAATACAAGCCGCGTGAAGCATATTTAATATCCAAGATCCAAGAGTCTTACGACTTATGCGGCTCCAAACCCTTCATTTTACGAATAGATATCTTAGTTGTGTGAAAATATTTCTGGAACGTGTGCCAAACATTAAAAATGTAAAAATGTACTTATTATATTTATATACAATGGACATAGGAAAAATTAATATGTATCTGACTACCTTCGTAAAAATTAATAAAATAATTGAATGAGTTTATATAAAATATGTGACATTGTTTCACATTCTCAGAATTGACTTTTCCTTTTTTCTGTACCATATACATAAATACATAAATATGTACATATCTAAATATTTCGGATTCTGATTAATTGTATTTTCTCTATTTTCTTTTGTATTATATAAAATTCCATCAATAATCCACAATAATTTAATAATGCAACCTAAACACATTTATATACACACAAAAAAGCTTAAGGCGAAATTTTAAGGTTTCAGAGTTTAAATACAAAAAAAATATTATGCTTAAATATTTTATAGATTATAACGAACGATAAACTAAAGTGGTAAATTATTCTTTTTTAAACAAACAGGTCTGATAAATATAGGTACATTATTATTTAAAGTTTGTTATATTAACATATCACCAACATAGTGAAATAAAATAAAGTTGGATTTGTGCCAGAATAATGAACAAAACAAAATTATTTAATATTTGAAGATTATACTTAGTGGATATCGCTTTAGAGACAAACCGAAAATAAAAGAGCTAAGTCTCGGGTTTTAACAATAATGGTTGAATTATTTAAATTTTTTCTTTTGGAGTGTGTTCTAATTACTATGCAAATGGTGGGATAAAAAAAGTAAAATATTTTGAAGATTTTGTTATTTTTAATTGTGATATAACTAAATTTTAGTTTAGTAAATATAATAAATGATGCCGATCTTTTGATCTCGCTTGAAAGTTGATACTTTGCTTTTAAATTTTGATTTTATATTTCTACCCAAGAAAATACTGAGAATTTTTTAAGAGAAATCTATGTTGATGGTAGCAACGGTTATGATTGTAGCACCATACATCATGAATTCTATATTTATGTTATGGAATTGATTGTGATGGAGCTTTGGCCCCAAGTCCGACAATTCTGCTTATTAACATTAAATGTAGCCTCCGATATAAAAATGGGCCTTATCACTGAAGATATTTATTGATGAAAATCTAAATTATTTGGATGCATTTCAAAAACATAATTAATAAACATACGACGTTGCTAATGTTCGATTGATAAATTCTTATGTTAACTGAGAGAAAAAATTCTTAATGCAAAATATTCCTTTGTGGAATTTCTAATTACAAAGATCGATCTTTAATACTGCTATTTTAATGCACTTTTTTTTGCAAGTAATTGACGATTTTATTATAAATTTCTTTAGTAATTCAATTTCTTCAGTTACATTTTAAAGTAATTGAAAAATGTGCAGAGATTTTTCCTACGATTAATTACAATTTTTTTCATTATATTGGTTGATCTCACATTTAATTGACATGTTTTCTTTGGCAAAAAGCATCCTTTCAGTGCTGTCCATGATGAAATAGGACACTCTTAGGCCAGTTTAGTGGCCTAAATCTCAAGGCTTCCTCTTAAGCTCAAAGAAACCAGTTTGAATCCCTTACGAAACGTGAGGGGCTGATCGTTAAGATCGTTATAGAAGAATTCTTCTAGGTAATTCTGGCGATTTTGAGCTAGAGCAGGACATGTAAATACAGCTTCTGCTAAAGTCATTTAAGAATACGCCTAGCCACATGGCTTGCTTTCCAATAAGACAGTGTCCGGCTATCCTCTTACAGATAGCAAACACCTTGATCGCTTTAAATCTAGTGTTGGCTAGATGTTTTTTGTGACCTGACACGTGGTGATATTGATCCACCTGGTATATGCCTCTTTCAAAGCGTCCTGCATTCAATAGTTTACAAGAAGCGATTGGTATGCCAGCATTTGCCGAACGTGGTAGAACGGGTTGTACTGTACTGTTCCTGGCGAGTTCATCTGCCTTACAGTTAACTGGAATGTCTCTATGGCCCGGTACCCAGCAAAGGTAAATATAAAACTGTTGTGCCATCTCCATTATAGATGATCGACAGTGATGATCTGTTATAGAGTTTGTAGAGACAGACTTCAGAGATTTGATAGCGGATTGACTATCTGAGAAGATACGGATATCAGATGTTGATATCACGTTTTCTTCAAGCCAGGATAAGACTTCTTTTATCGCCAAAAGTTCTGCCTGGAACACACTACAATGAATGGGAGACTTAATTTCAGTCGTTCAGAGTACACACCTCCATCAACCCGTACTTTTGTTTTTAAAGTTAAGTTTTTATCCCAATTAGAACTAAAATTTGTGAACAATCAATATGATTTGCTACTGTGTCACGAATGAACATAACCTTTGTATACTTTCTACGAATGTTAAGAGGCAAAATACCAAGTAGTTTACACCTCGTTTCATATGCAGGAACATCTATGTCCCATTGAAGATTTTTCACTACAACTGTCGTAAATCGTTTTTGGATCTTTTCGATTCTAAATTAATGAAGAAAATATGAAGGATTCCAGCTTACACTGCAGTTTTCAAGATTAGAACTTACAAACGCAAAATATAAACTCTTTTAGGTGTGTGGATCGGAAAACTCCTTTGAGTTTCGCAATATGAAACCTAACATTGAACTGCCTTTAGCAACTAAAAAATCTGTATGCTTTACAAAGTCGAGTTTTTTTTACCAAAAATCACACCAATATCTTTTCTAAAGGTTATAAAGGACAATGACATAATATTGATTTTATAGATACAATTAAAACGTTAGGCGTTGTCATTTAGAAATGTTCAAATGTAAACAGTTCGATAAAAGATGAAGACCTTAAGATCATCTGCGTACATCAAGCACTTTGAATTTAAAAACATATCAGGAATGTCATTTATAAACAACAAAAAAAGAAGAGGACCAAGATGGCTTCCTTGCGGGACACCTGACGTAACATATACCTGTGCAGAAATAATGTTATTTATACGAACGTACTGAATACGATCCCTTAAGTGTGAACTAAGCCATTTTAAAAAGTTTGAGTGAAAACCTACTTTATTTATGTTCATAAGTAAATAAAAAGATTGACTCTGTCAAAAGCTATAGAAAAGTCAGTATAGACCACATCATACTGATAACCTTTCTCAAGTGCATTCAAGGCTAAATTACTAAAAATAGTGAAGTTAGTTGCAGTGTATATACCAGCTAAAAAACCATGTTGGTATGGTGATATCATTGCTTTAAGAGAAGGAGTTAATTTGTCGTAGACTAACTTTTCAAAAAATTTGGGAAGCGTAGCAATTTTACAAATTGGACGATAGTTTGAAACATCTTGCCTACCACCTGATTTGTGAATAGATGTGATTGTTGAACGTTTCCAAGTATTTAGAAACTCGCCATTTGTAAGTGAACGATTAAAAATAATTTTTAAAAGAACAGCCAATGCACACATTCGTAAAATGATTGGTGAAATTTATAAGATATCTATTATCTTACTGTGTAAGCGTTATAAATAAATAAACTGAAACTAAAACAGAAACTAATCCGTTCTCAAAATGATGTCAGAAAATTACTTAATCTCAATAGGAGAAGATATTTTGAACAAACATTATTATTTTTTCTTAATATTTGAGGGACTAACCAATTTTTCAAAAGATACAGTAGACACATCGCGATAGTTAAGGGATATTTATATTTAGCTACCAGCTCTACTTCAATTAAGTTATTATTTAAAAATTAAAAACGAATACAAATTTGAATACCAATTCAATTATTGCTAACCATAAGAACAATCATATATTTTTAATTTACTTTAATGTTGATTCATCGAAAAAATAACTATTATATCGTTTATACATTGTTCTTTTTCAATCCACTGTATAAGACTTTATAAATTTCTTCTCAAGCATTGAAAAAAATATTAGCATAAAAACAAATTAAAAATTAAACCTGTTCTACAATTAATTTATGTATTATTTAACAAACTATTTAAGAGTTAACATTAATATACTGCGAATGTATAGATATTTTTAAAAATATAAATTTCAAAGTCCATCAGTCCATCAGTAACGGAGAGAAGAGATAATCAAGTTTTGTTTTTATGATGAGAAAAAATCAACTATAGATAATAACTCGTATCTAACAAGTAATTTGCGACTAAAGAAAATCTTAAGTTCTTTCGTAAGACCAAAATTAGCCATCATTTTAAAGTGACCAATTTATACTTAGATATGCTATCTCTGACTATATTTATATACCTATACGCTAAGTTAAGTGAAGGCGAAAATTTCGTCAGTCATTCGGTCAGCCATTAGTGCAAATAACTTGTCCATTTGAATAAATTAACTTTTCCGGCAGTAAAAATATTTGCCACAGTGAAATACTATCATCGCTCAGACTCTGATTGGCGAATATTTTTTTCTTGTTTTTTTTTTTTTTTTAGCTTAGCATTATGTAAGAGATATTTATGCCATCATAATATTTTTTTTTAATTTAATTGTTTATGATTACATCAGCGTTCAATCATTTTAATAGTACTTTTTTTTGTAAATTTATTTAATTTTTCCTACACAATTTCATATCAAATAGAGGAAGAATCGATGTGCTGCGCCATGGGAAGTCTTACTTTGATGATGGGTATCTCTAGAGTGAGCGCCTTCCTTCAAAGAGTATTAATTTACAAAAATGTTGTTCATAGTGTTTGTAGTTTCCAATTCCAAATATCGGAAATTTAATTTACAGAGTGACATAAAACATGCAATAAAATCAACTTATACTTTATTATTACTTATAGTCGATGAAGGCAGAGTTGTAAATGATGTATTGAGTTTTATTACTGAATATTGCATATCACTTCCGTTGTGTCAAGAGATGTTTCTGGAAGGTTTAAAAATATATTCTGAATTTTAGTTGAAAATGAACACGAAAACTTTCAATTATATTCGTTTCGGTAATTTTAATTGAAATATTTAACTTTAATTGAAATTTTTGCAACATTACTTCGCATACTTTAAAAGTACCTTCCACAAGGAAACGTTTTTCCTTAGTTGTTGCCTGCACCTCATATCTTTTCCAGTAGTGGATAGTGGTGCTAAAAAGACGAACAGACAAGTAGTACATATTGTTTAACAAAGAAACAGACAAATGAAGCCTGTCAAATGCATTTCGCTTTAGTTATGGGTCATGAGAAATTTACCTTACCTACCATATACTCTAAATGAGGAAGTGAAGTACTTTATACTGACTACTAGCTTAAAAAGAAAAAAGAAGTAGATTCAAACTACTTCAAGCTTCTATTTAATTATTATTTATTTATTCGTGTTCAACCACATAGAGTTAATCTTTTAGTAGATTAAGAAAAACAATATAAGCTTATGGTTGCTTTGAAATTTGTTTCCTTTAATTTAACTATATGCATGCAATGGTTTATATGTATGTTTGAAGTCGAAAATAACGAGATAACATTGACAATTGAATAAGTTTTAAAAATAATCTATTTAATATTTTAGAGGTTTGTCACGAAGAAAGTAAATTAATATCAACTACTTTAGCTTTCCTCATTATTAAAGTACTAAGTTTTTTATGGAGTAGTTAATAAATGTATCCGAGGCGTAATTCTAAGGGCTTTAGACTGTCACACCCAAAGGTCTGAAGTTTTATCCCTGCCTGTGCTATTTATCTGTTACTAAAGATTTTTTCATGCCACTTGCGAGGAATTGGAAAGTCTTTCCAGAGTAATAATTGTTGTAATAAAAAGTGATTTTTCAATGAAGCCGATCGGATTTGGCATAAAAACTGTAGGTCACCTCCATCCCTGAGGTTACTTGCACACAAGAATGGTCGAGAGTTGTAAGTCACTTGTAACTAGTTTTCTGCGAGCTATAGCGCAATAAAATTTATTTTTACTTAATTTATTCAATACAAGAAATGTGAGAATTGTATTCAAAAATGGCGCCCAATATTGGACAATATGCAGTACTTCCAGTTACAAAATGCAAACGTTTTCAATTTTAATATGAACAAATGGTTTTGAATTTTGCAATGTTCGTATTTAAGTGCAAATGCATATACGCTGACAGCTGCGAGCTACTTCTACGTATAAATAATACGAATTATTTATATCACAATAAAACACTAACGAATTTTTTATTCGCTGGTTTGAAGAATGCTTTTTATCTAATCATAATGATTTGCAAAATATAAGCAAGAAGTAGGCACAATATTGCTTATGTTAACTACAAATTAATAGTTGATAAATATCATTGTTTAATGTAAAGCTAATTTATAAGAGTTTTTGAATGTTCCAGACGTTTGTGATTAACATAATATTTTTAAATATCAATTAAAAATCGTTTTTAAAAGGCTGAATTTAATATTTTACAACTCTCAACTAAATCTGAAAATCGCAAAAGTAATGTGATAAAAGTACGAAATAGGAAGGCTTATTTAGCATACTATCTAAAATTTGTATGTGTAGAATACTTTTTCTCCTAGTCACATATTCAAAATAAAAAATGATTCGCTATGTTTAAGAGAAATATGTCCGTTTGCTGATACGATACTTAACATTTTAATTTTATGGCTCACATAAACGCTTGAGTAACACATAGAGCTTAGCACTAAACTAACATTTAAACATAAACTTCCTTAAGTATTTATGATTTACAAAAAGTAGCACAAAATTTCGCAACACTCGTTAACAATTTTTTTATGAATTTTAAGCGTTTGTGGTGTGGAACGCATTTAATATATGTCGAAAAATAAATAAAAATGGATGTGCTTAACGATGACATGGAAATCCTTAAAATTATAGAAACTAATATTTCTACTTAATTGTGCTATAAAATTAAATATTTTTCTTCAATTACTAACCTATGCGTTTTACTAAAGATTTCGATTAACACAAGAAATAACAATTTTTGGTTAAACGAAAATTGAAACCTCATGGTTATAAATGTCCATCATACAGGTGAAGAGTAATTGCTTACAAATCGGCATACAACTTAAATTTGGCACCTCCATCACTATATCAATAATTTTTTGGTTGCCATATGATTTTTTGAAACTTTAAATATGTTTTCAGCGTAGCTGACTTTAGACGAACGCATGTCTCTGCAGTTTGAATGACTTCATAAAACTTTCAAGTTTTTTAACTTAGTTTGTATAAATACATACATTTTTAAATTTTGACTTAGGCCGGGCATTCATGACACAAAATAACTTCTCAAATTGGGGTTTGTACAGATTGTTTGTGCAGTTTGTACAATTAACTGCGCTTTGTGGTTTTTTCAGATTCGTCAACTTGTGCAGATATTTTGTGACTTGAATATCAAAATCTATGCAACTGCACGGAACAAAAATATTGCAAATTAACGAAAACAGCTCAAGAAAATCAAAAGCGGTCATAAGCCTGGTTTTGGAACGGACGATATAAACATGCTTTCCCATGTTTCCATGACTATTTCTTTTCAGCTGTCCAAAACTTTTTTGACATGTTCTCTGAAACAAAACTTTTTTTAAACTGAAAACTGTACAGATAACTTGTATCGTGTTTTGCAAAAACTGACTTGTGTAAAATATCAATTCGGACAGTTATTTTGTGTCTTGAATGGCCGGCCTTAGTTCCACATACATAAGTTCTTAAGTGCAACATTCATTCACTATTGCTTCCTTTATCGAAGCCCAAATCTAGACAGAGTATCAACTTCTCGTGAATTTGATGCTTTGTCTGATTCCATCCAAAGAATTGTTTCGTCCTATCCTGACTGAAATCGTTGTTACGGGCGATTTCCATGTACACAATTCTTCATGGCTTCAACATTCGGACCAGTCAACACCAGAAGGAGTGTTCGCTGACTTAAAACACCTAACTCAGCTGGTCAACGAGCCCACTCGATGCGAGCTGTAAAGAGGTTATTAGGGTTAAGAAGGTAAGTTTCCGTTGTTTTAAAGCCAATCCAACTGAGGAAAACCGGAATAAGTTCAAGCAAGCCAGGAAGGCCTGCAACGCCCATATTCGACGGACCAAATTTTTACATGACCAAAAATTACGGCAAAAAATACTGCAATGTCCCAAAGGCAGTAAAAATGTTTGGTCATTTGTAAAAAATATGAGGAATTCTTCCTCTTCCTCGGTTCCTACGCTCGTTGTGAATGACACTCCATTTGTTAGCTCCTTAGAGAAAGCAAATCTCTTTGCTAGGAAGTTCGCCACCAATTCAACTCTGCCAGTGAGTGTTATGACTCCGCCTGTACTTGAGCGAGTTAATGATTCTATGGGGCAAATCTTTTTTCGCACTCGTACCGTAGTGAGGGTCCTAAAAGATCTTAACATACACAAATCTGCTAGTCCGGATGGTATCCCCGCTATTGTTCTGAAGATGTGTTCTTCATCGCTGGCAAAACCACTTCGTAAGCTTTTTCATCTGTCCTACTCCTCAGGTCTCGTTCCGAGCCTTTTCCCAAAAAAGGCGAATCTTCCTCACCGTCTAGTTATCGACTGACTGCACTTACGTCCCTTCTTTCCAAGGTCATGGAAACGCTGATTAATTATCAGCTCAAGAAATATCTTGAAGAACGGAAGCTTCTTAATGACCGACAGTATGGCTTTCGTAGCAATAGGTCCACTGGTGATCTCATGGTTCATCTCACCGAACAGTGGAACAAATCTTTACATAGCTTTGGAGAAAGTAAGATTATTGCACTAGATATTTCAAAAGCGTTTGATAGGGTTTGGCATCAGGCTTTCTTATCGAAAATGCGTGCTTTCGGTTTGCATGAATCCCTCCTTCATTGGATTAGTAATTACCTTTCGAATCGTTCAATACAAGTTGTATTGGATGGATTCAAGTCTGAAAACCACAAAATAAATGCTGGTGTGCCCCAGGGCTCTGTTCTATCTCCAACACTCTTTCTCATTTTTATTAATGATCTCCTGTCTGCAACATCTAATCCAATACATTGTTTCGCTGACGATAGTACTCTTAACTTTTCATATTCGTTTTCAGATTCACACCCCTCTTCTTCGGATGTGGAACTGCAACGACAAAATATGATAAGCTCATTAAATTCCGACCTAAACAGCATTGTACAATGGGGAATAAGAAACCGCGTGGAATTTAATGCTTCGAAAACGCAATGCTGTCTTGTATCGTTAAAGCGAAATATACCCCCGCTGCCATTATCCATAAATGGCACTTGCATCGAAGAAACTGAACATCTGGATATTCTTGGTATGTGTATCACCAACCACCTTTTGTGGAACGATCACATACGCGATGTCGCCAAAGATGCCGCAAGATGTTTGGGTTTTCTAAGGCGATGCAAGAAGTTTTTCTCCCCCTCTGATCTGGCTGTTATTTACAAGTCTTATATACGTCCAAAGCTTGAGTATAACTCCCATATCTGGGCTGGTGCTCCTGCAACTTACTTAAGCCTCTTGGATAGTATTGAACGTAGAGCATTTAGATTGATTGGTGATATTACCATCATAAGATCATTTACGTCACTTGAACATCGTCGAAATGTTTCTTGTCTCACCCTGTTTTACCGTTATTTTAATGGTTTATGCTCTAGAGAAATAGCCAGCTGCATTCCTCCCCTTAAACAGTTCAACCGTAATACTCGCGCTTCTAGGAATGCTCATCAATATACCCTCGAGCCCATCTTCGGTCGTACTGTCAAGTATAGAGATTCGTTCTTTAGCCGTACTATGCGAATGTGGAATGCCTTACCACACTCTGTCTTTCCCATTTATTGCAATATTCAGGAATTCAAAACCAATGTGCACCGACATCTCCTTTCAACCCCTCTCTCCCTTTCCTAGTGCTCACACTGTGTCTACATAATAAGGGTAATATATCCCCTTGAGTGTGCGCTTATTATAAAAAAAAAACATAACTTTAAAGTTATGTTTGAATAAGCTATTAACAAGATCTATGATATGAATCAGCAACAGGGTCTTAATCAAAAAATTATTATTTATTTCTAAGTCATTTTATAGACCTTTAGTTTATAGTCTTATCAATTGGGGTAAACATATGTTGGGTTAACGAAATGTTAACTAGACTTATGATAAATGTCTTGTTTTCCATATAATTACTACCTTTATTATGCAAAGATACAGTGAACGCATTAGGAACCGAAGAAAGGGTTTGATAGGGGGTGTCGTTGAACATTGATTTTGAGATTTTGAATTCCTGAATATTGCAATGACTGGTAGTACGGCTAAAGAACTAAAATAACGGTAAAATAAGGTGACGCAACACACTTTACGACCATGTTGAAGCAACGTAAATGGTCCAATGATCGTGATATAACCAATCAATCTAAATACTTAACGTTCGACACTGTTCAAGAGGCTTAAGTAAGCTGCGGGAACACCAGTCCAGAGATTTAAGTTACCCTAAAGCTTTGGACGTATATAAGTCTTGTAGATAACAGCCAGATCAGAGGGAGAGCAATAATTCTGAGCTGAAAGTGATCGCAAATAATGAAAGATGGAAATTCACCATAACTGAGATTCCATAGGGCTTCATTTGTCACCCGGCTGCACATTACAACATATTTAAAGACAAGGTCTGCACACTCGTCTAGAAATTTTGAAGGTAAAAAGAGCTTAAAAGAGTTTTGATTTAAGTGCAAACTTAAGTCTAACACTTATTTTTTGTTAAAAAATATTAATTGAATTTTAATTATAATTCCTTTGTTTTTTTAAAGCATGTTTATTTTATAAAGGTTATAAGCCTATTGCATATAGAGATTGGTCTGGAATCTATTTTTGTTTAGTTTTATTGAAGTTAAGAGATACTAAACTGAGATTAAAGTACATAAATTAAGTTATATGTATTATATAATATGCGAACCTTGACCCTCCGTTGATCACATCATCAAAATCATCGACAAAAACCGATTGTTTCAATGAACCTAGTCTTGTTCATATGTATTTGCAAATAGAGCAAACTTATTTTTTTTTATTTTTTGCATGAAAAACCGTGGGTGGTTAAGTCAAAAATGTAAACACTGTACAAAAGTTGTATTAAACATTAATTTTATTTTGCCAACAAATCAGTAGATACGTCCATATAAACCTTCCTACTCGTATTGTTATTAATAAAACCTCATAAGCAAACCTACACTAAAACAACAAGTCCGCCTTAATACAGGTCTCAGCAGCTATATGATGATATTTAACTTCACACATTAATCCTTCCCCTTGATGTGATTAAGTATAAACATTATCATCTTTGTCCACGCAGGATGGATGCAAATTATATCTTGTATTTTATTTAAAAATTTAAAAAAAAAGTTGGTCCATCAATGTTTTTTTCTGCGCGTATCCTTTTTCCATGTGAAGAACCGCACGCATCATGCACCTATCAACATTCAACAATCTAATGTCTTTCATCTATTTTAAGTGCCTTTTCACTGTTATTTTTATTTTTATTAGAATTTATTAAGTGGGAACACTTTTTGCATCAGCATCAGCATCATCGGTCCCTGTGAATGATTTCGCAAAGAGAGGAGAATTTATTGTTAGTTGTTGCCGTCTAGTGCCTTAGCCTTAGCCTAAGCCGCTGCCTATAGATTTGGTGGATATAGTGACCAATAGTAAAATATTATTATACTATCGACTTAAGTGCATAGACCATACAGATGCAGATAGAAGACTGCTATTGCTCTGGCAGAACGAGTTTGGCAGCATGTTCTGAAAGGCAGCAAAACAGTAACATCAACATCAGGCAAACATTGCAGATAAATCATGTGGAACTAGTTATTCTTATAGTATCTAGGGTTGCCATTATGCTGCATATAGCCTTATACGAAAATTGAGCTATTGTAATTTGTTCTGGTAAAGAAGGAACTTTTTATCAGATAATTAATTAAAACCAAACTCTTCAAAATAAAATTTGATAATGTAAAAAGCTTACTTTAACATTGGTTACTCAACATTGGTTATCATATCCAAACGTCTTAGTAACTTTATGAAAAATTAAGGGGAACTTAAATTTTGAATGCATATATTTGGCATTTTCAATTAAAAATCCATATACTCTTTAAGGACTCCTAATAAATAGATAAAAGAAAATTGGTAACCCTATAACAAGTATTAATGGACATTGAGATTGGTTTGGATATTTTGTATTTTAGTGTGTTTTTTTGTGTCTCCTACCAAAGACGTGAATTGTGAATTTTCCGAATCTTGTAATTTTACTCACTATACACACTTAAAACTTAAGTAGGTAAAAAACGGCAACATAGTCTCGGCCTTATAAACTTTCTTCCATAGTCAAAGAAAAGTAAAATATACAACATATCCACACTTCGTAGGATCGAGAGCTTTATTTTAGTTGCAAACAGGTAAATGTATAAAAAGAGAGACGATAGTGGGTTATGCTATACCAGCCCAATGGTTTATGGTTAACATGAAAAGAGAAGAACTCACGAGTGCTGAAGATCAAAAGTCCGCCAAGGAAGCAGGTTTAATGCTGCACCTAGTGTATATATTAAATCTTATAAAAAAAAAAGAATTTCATTTATTGGATTTCACTGTTTTTTAACGAAAAGAATTTAAATTGTTTAAAGTTATATTAGCTATTCAAAATTTAGGAGAGAAAAAAATTTGCAAGCAAGTGTTGTATTTGAGGTATACCTTAAGAATACACTTTATATCAGGATTAAAAACCAACTCTTTCAATGTCTAATCTAAAGAATTCAGGACTTAAAGTCTGCTACAATTGTTGTTTCATTTGTGAATCTTGGGATATCGAAAATTGCATCCCAAAATGACGAAATGTAATCGTAAACGAACAAATACCTTATTCAATGACCATAATTAACAACAATTTAAAAGCGAATAGAAAATTTCGGATGTAAATTAAGTTTAAAAGTTTTATTGAATTTATTTATTTGTACTTGACAACACATTTTTTACTTATAAATTCAATGGAATGAAAAATTCTTTCAGGTTGTTTTTTTGGCGCCTTAATACGATCAAATTTCTAAAACTAAATCGATGCTAATTTCATTTTAAATTCAAAAATTCCATTTTTTTAATAAATGTAAAATGTATTCTTCTTTATGCTGAACAAAAATACATATTTAAGAGAAAAAATTATTTATACTATTTTCCATACCAATACGTCGAAAACAGTTAACTTACAGGTTAGTAAGCAAGCCTGTTTGGTATCTTTTTAAATTAATATAAAACATAATTTCAATTTAAAAGCCTATAAGTGAGTCATAAAAAAACATTCGAATTCTTCAGGGTTATTAAATGTCCATATTTAAACAAAAGTTTTGTTTTTAAATTTGTGCAAAATATAGCCAGTTCTTTAATATGAAGATTTTTAAAAAGTTGTTAAAGAATAGAATACATTTATTAATTATTTAAGTAAAATGAATGAATCTATTGGAAACATAGAGTTTACAAACTCTTCTGTTTAACATTGTCTTATTAATATTATCTATCAGGTGATTAAATCAGTGAACCTGGTCAAACTTTGTAGTTTCAAAGAGTTGTACCTTCTGGTACAAATTAAATTTCGTAAGGATATTTTATTTATAACTCTAAGGACCAGTTGTACTCATTCAACTCCTTTTTTTTAAAAAAAAGATCAAATGCTGTTCTTAACTGATTAAGAGAAATTCTATGCTCCCTCCGGTTTTATTGAATTTTGTCTGTTTAAAATTGTGAAGAGTTGAGTGTTTATGTTTTAAGTCTTGCCTACTTTTTTTCATCCGTGTTACTTGTTTTTTATTAACTGATACAAAATTAAAGAATTTTTAGAAATCAATAATTATAATAATAATAATTATTTTGACGTAAAATGTTAACCTTAATTAATAATTTTTTAAAAAGAATATTAAATATTAAATTTAAAATTATTTTAAAAATTAAATTTGCAATTTGGCAAATCTAGTAAATTTAATAATCATTAATTATTTACGTGATGTTTTAAAATAATCCAATTGACAATACACATTTCTTTATACAAGTACGAAATCTCCAATTCAATATTTTCTCTAAATTGTTAAAGTGAAAATATGAATTAAATTTATTAGATTGTGGTGTGTTAAAAATTCAAAAAAAAACAGCGGGTATTGGAATAAAATTGGTTATCCAAGAAAGAGCAAGAACAATATTTGCATGCATAGAGTTTGAACAAAATTTAAACAATTTTGTAAACATATCTTATTATTATTGAATTTTTTTTTTTTAATTTGAAAATTTGCCAAAAATACGATTGTTAAAAGCAAAAGTTAGTTCATGTTGTCAGTTCAAATCTACAAAGAATATATAATTTATGTATATCATGAATAAATTCCAAGTAATTTGTTTCCAAATCTTTGTATTATATTAAAATTGATTAATTAAAAAACGCCCAACATCTAACACTATCACTCCTCGAACTAAATAAACGGAAGCGAACAAATCATCAACCGTTAGTTTTTTTTTTTATTATTTTTTTGAATTCAAACAAAAATCCCCATTCAAACGAAGAAGAAGAGTTAATCAAAAATGTCTAATGTTTGTATAGTCTTCTGAATTATAATTTTAGAGAAATCTGTGAAAGAATCTTATTTTAAGTCACAGAGCTACACAAGTCTGGGAAAAGATTAGTATATATATTTTTTAATGACTTTCTACTTTTGTGATATATTATTTGTTTCTCTTTTGTTTTTTTTTCCGGCATGAATTATGTGAAAATATGCTAAAGTGTCAACTATAATACTGATCTTCAAAACTATTAAAGATCTTAAATGTGCTCAGACACCACAGTTAAGTATATTTTTTAATTGCTTTCACTTAGTACGATAATTCTCATGATTGCAAAGTGCATCAGGTCATAGAAACATGCATTTAGTGTCAATTAACTCGATAAGAATAATAAATCATAATATTCATAGCTATACATTTTTGTTTTAAAGTATTTTTTAAATAGCTGCGTATACACTTACCAAGATATGTAATTTTTGTTTAATAATCCAAAGTCAAAGACGAAGAAGACAGAAAAGATGATGAAACCCACAAAGTATCCCTTTAATTGGAATGTATGTTGTTGTTTTTCTTATTATTTTTATATTTTTTTTTTGTTATTTTAGCAGTTCCCCCTTTTTAGTTTTATTTTTTTTTATCAACAAAAAAAAAAGAAACAACACTTGAGGCAATGGTCGAATAGTACCACACGAATACAATAGAATTTTCACACACACTCGAATAACAAGCAATTCACAATATTAGAATATTTTTCTCTAACCGCAAAGAAGAAGAACAAAACACATTTAGGTTGTAAGATGGCATCAAAGAAGAATCTACGATGATTTCTCTCTTTCTCTTTGCCCAGTTTAAATACTACGTTGGCAAATTATTTGCTGTGTGGCTCTGCAAGGCTATTAATAGGGTTACCTTTTGAATGAACTGATTATTTTTAGTGTCAATTTAATAAATTGTTTCGATTAAATTATCCCAAATGCAATATAAACTTAAAATTAACATAAAAACAGAACAAGTTTGTATCCTTATCTTCTCGTTATAATTATGTTTCCTTCAAAATAATCGGCAACATTAAAATAGAACAAACACCAACTATTATTATTCGTAAGGTGAAACACACGAAGATTGTTTATAGTCCAACGGTAAGGAGAAAATAAATTCAAATAACAAACAATCGTTGAAATACTTTACAAAAGAAAACACAACCGCAACAGTCGACCATTGAAATTGTACTAAAAACGAAAGAGTTGAGGTACGAACTTTGTACGATACAATATCATCAAGAAAATACTCGTACCACACGGACGACGACGACGACAACAGCAATGAAGATTATTAAGTTTGTAGACAACATTGGGAGCAGTGGTGGTATGGTGGGTGCACTCGGTTTTGCGATTCAGGCATTAAGCAGAGTCAGGCTGGCTGGCTAACGTTACACCTCGACTACCTTTAGCATTTTGCCGATGCCATGGTTACTTCGTAGGTTTTGTATATATTTCTATATGTATGTATCGTTATATTAGATTTAAGATAGCGCAGCAAATGTGGTTCGTTGGGGTTGGTGTATTTATATTGTTGATGATAGGAAACCTGCTTTCTGTGCGCATGTTAGATGTGTACTGCAAGACTCAACTTTATTTGTCTTTTTCTCACATCATTTTTTGTTTTTAATTCATTATGACTTGTTTTTCAATAGATATTCTTTTTAATAATTTGTATTAATAATATAATATATAATAACATAGGAGTAAATGTTTAAATAACAGATGTAAGATTTTTCCAGTTGTATACTTACTAAAATATTAAAACGGGTTATCAATTTTTCGGTTTTAGAACTATAAGGCTGAAATTCGACGTCTGTCAAACTAAGTTGTTAGACCAATTTTTTAGTTAAAAGTCTGACATTTACGAAAATGGATCGCTTAACTATTGATAGATAGATAGATGATTTTATTTTTTTCTTCATTATGATACAAACATTTTTGTTATTTTTATACATAAATCATTAAAACATGGCTTCTGCCGTCTGCCGCTTAACTATTTTTAAAACTCCAAAAATGTTGATCCTGCCACAGCCACATGTCGTGCTTTAAGAGAGATTATGGTTTACATAATCCCAAGCAGTTTTCAAAATTGTGAAGAAATTTGAAAAGAGTGGATTGGTTACAGATATTGTAAAGTAAAAGTGATGCGGAAAGCACGAATGTGTCGATTTCTCGTCGTTCTCAGGAATTAGAACTGTCTTACGGAACATAATAGCGTATTATGGATGCCAATGGGCAACCCACTATCTCCAACCATTGCAGTTCTGGTTTTGGACACGTTTTAGATGAATTTTTAAATAACATCGAAGAAAAACCTACGTTCATAGCAAAATATGTTGACGACATATTATAAATAATGGATAAAAGAAACATAGACAAAGTACTAAAAATTCTAAACGGATTCCACCCAAAAATTCAATTCACAATCGAAAATGAGTTTAACAAAACAATATCTTTTTTAGATATAAAAATCTACCGTGAAGAAAATGGTTTGCTTTTCGACTGGTATCAAAAACCAACATTAATTAATTTCCGATCAAACCAAGCAAGGCATATTATCATCAATACTGCGTTCAATCTCGTGAATAAAATTTTCTAAATAAGTGATGTACGATTCCACGTGGCCAACGAGAAAAAAGTCATCAAAATTCTAAGTGATAATGGTTATCCTTCTACCATAATTCGAAGTCTTCTTTTAAAATACAAAATGCAAATTCCACGAGAAAATATTGATGAACCCGTTAGAACGCACCACAAAACCATGATTTACGTCCCAATTCTATCTGAAAACTTCAAAAAATACAATTCCCAAAAATTGACAGAGGTTCGTCTTGCTTTCGAACCAAACAAAACACTTGACCATTGTTTTACTAAACTCAAGACCAAACCTGATAAGAACAAATAAACAGATGTTATCTACAAAATTACAAAATGCAATGGTAAATCAAACCGTGTAACCTGTTTTATATTGGAACATCAAAACAACTGCTTAGACACAAAACTAAAAAATTCAGAAAATTGAAAGCTGTCATTCTCCAAACTTTGAAGGCGTAGAAACATTACATATTCTCAATAACAAGAACAACATGAACCGAAAACAAGGCACACAAAACATTTCTGCTGTATATTGCTCTCTTCTTTCTTCTTAAATGTAATTTGTGCCTTATTCAATTTTGACTTAACTTCATTTTTAGAAGTGTTAATTACATTCATAGTTTTATTTTTAATTTATTTTAATTAATATAACTAATATTAAATAGTTTTTCTTGAGTGAGTAAGCTTTATTGTATTTGTTTCCCATTGAAATAACTAAGATCATTTGTATATTTTTTGCGTTAATAAAGTTAACCTGAAGAAGGCAGCAACTCCTGCCGAAACGTTGGGAAAGTTTATGTAACGTAATTGTTTCATTGCGAAAATTACAGTGACCAAAAAAGCCGACAGAAAACTATACTTCCTCTAATCACAATTATTACACAAATTGGTCAACAAATAAACTAAACTATGCATTTATATCTATACCTACATCCATATAAAGTTCAGCTCGCACAACAATTGAATACAGCTGACCATTCTCATCGTCGTAGATACGTCGAATGGGTGCTTGAATAACAGGCAGTGGACGGCGATTTTTAGAACAATATTTTCTTCAGCATCGAAGCATATTTCTCACTAGGTCGAAATGTTAATTTTTTTTTTTTTTTTTTTTTTTTATATCCGATGGAAATCTTCAAAAGACACTCGGTAAGAATCGGTACCGAGTAGTGTGGGACTCTTACCGCACTAAAACCACCGGTGAATCAGGACCAATCTATGAAAGATCGACAAATGATTTTTATTTCTTAATTTTTAAAATCGCATTGGGGGAAGTTTAAGGTTATAACACTTTCCCGTAGCTTTTAGCCCATCAGCTCATGAGGCTTGGTTCTTCTTAATCTCCGAACATTGTCTCGTACATTTAATACGGTCTCCATTTCAGAGTTAGTATGACTTTGCAGCCGCTTATTGTGTGATACAGCGTGTTTCTTAACCACTTCTGTAACCATTTCAATTTGAAGGTCACGATGTAGATCGCTATTTCTTATATACCAAGGGTCATTTATTATTCCACGAAGGACCTTGCTTTGGAATTTTTGGATGGGTTCAGCATTTGTTTTCTTTGTACAGCCCCATAGTTGGATGCCATATGTCCAAACGGGTTTCAATACTTGCTTATATAACATTAGTTTGTTCTGGATAGAAAGGTCAGAGTTCTTTCCTATTAACCAGTACATTTTTCTGTACTTCAAGTTTAGTTCTTCTCTTTTCTTTTTGATGTGTTCTTTCCATTTAAGCTTTGCATCCAAATTCATTCCAAGGTATTTGGCGGTATTGGAGTAAGGTACTTCTGTACTGTTTATAAAAATTGGAACATTGTTTATGTTTTTGTTTGTAAAGTTTATATGCGTCGATTTTGTTTCGTTTAATTTGATACGCCATTTGTGCGTCCAATCACTAACTTTATCGACTGCATTTTGCAATTTTTGTGTAGCCTTCGTAACGGATTTATCTGGCACCAATATTGCAGTATCATCAGCAAAGGTGGCCATGATAGCGTTGATGTCCACTGGAATATCCCTTGTATATAACAGATACAGGGTTGGTCCTAGGACACTTCCTTGTGGTACACCGGCTTCAATTTTCTTAAGTTCCGAGTAATTTTGGTCGTACCGTACTCTAAAGAGTCGGTTCGTAATATAGGATTTCAGTATTTCGTAGTACTGCCTGGGGAAGTCCCTATGCAGTTTGTACTCAAGTCCCAAGTGCCAAACCTTGTCAAAAGCTTGAGCAACATCTAAGAATACAGACGAGCATACTTGTTTTTCTTCAAGTGCCTTTTCCACAACATCCGTAATTCGATGCACTTGGTCTATCGTGGAATGTTTATTTCTAAATCCAAACTGATGGGTCGGAATTAGTCTTCTTTCTTCAATTATTTTGTTAAGCCTTTTAAGTAGCAGTTTTTCAAAAACTTTTGCCATGATTGGTATAAGCGATATTGGTCTGTAAGATGTAACTTCTGTTGGTGGCTTACCTTGTTTAGGTATAACAATGACTTCCGCAATTTTCCAATGATGTGGCACATATCTTAGTTTAAGGCATGCGTTTATTATAAATTGGAGTTTCTTGAAGGCTATAAGAGGCATTTCTTTCAGAACCTGAGCAGTTATAAGATCGTACCCTGGTGATTTTTTGTTTGACAGCTTATGTTGACACATGCTTCTTACTTCTTTGAGCGTGACAAAAGGTATTTCACATTCGTCGTTTCTGTCAACAAACTGTAAGGGATCTGTAGCTGTGCTTGCTGGGAATGGCTTGAAAACATTCGCGAGATGTTCAGCAAAGAGATCAGCCTTTTGTTTCGGGTTTCCGATCCATTTACCATCTTGAGATTTTATCGGCGGGTTTTGTGTCTGAGGTCTTTTTAGACGCTTAGTTGCTTTCCATAAGGAGTATTCTGTAGAAGCATCCGTCGTCAGACTTTTCAGGAATCTACTTAGTGAATCATTTTTAAACTCACAGATTCTTTTTTTTAATTCGTTGTTAAGACGGTTAAAAACTACCTTATCATCTGGGAATCTCGTGGATTGCCATTTTCTTCTAGCTCTTCTTTTTTCCAATATCAACTCCTTTATTTCGATAGGATATTTTATTTCTTTTTCTCTCGCATTCGAAATAGTTGGAGTACTTTCTTCTGCAGCCTGCTGCACATCAGCAATAAATTGTTCTACTTCATGATCAATTTGTTCAATTGTTTGCATAGGGGATCTTAGGTTTATAAAATTTTCAAGTTTGTCTCTGAATTCGTTCCAGTTTGTTCTGTTATTCACGAGCTTGGGATTACTTTTTTCTATTATTTCTGTTTCGCTCAGTGATAAAATTACTGGAGTATGATCTGATGATAAATCATAATTACCTTCGACACTTATATGATTTCGTTTAATACCTTTAACTACGAAAAAGTCTATAAGGTCTGGTATTTTGTTAGTATCAGATGGCCAATATGTTGGCGAACCAGAAGAATAAAATTCGCAGTTGTATTTTCGGCCTGCTTGGTATAGCCGTTTACCTTTTGTTGTTATGAGCCTAGATCCCCATTGGGTGTGTTTAGCATTGAAGTCGCCACCAACAAGGAAGTTATGTCCTAACAAATGTAGGAGTTCTGCATAGTCTTCTTCAGTTGGAGAGCGCCTCGGAGGGCAGTATATAGCTGCTATTTTGAATTCTTTCTTTTTTATACCAATACTAATTGTTGTTACTTGCATGTTTTCTTTAGTAAACTTTGGTTCTTCAAAGTGTGTTAAGCACTTTTTTATAAGTATTGCTGATCCTCCCCTAGCTTTGTCAGCTGGGTGCGGAGCGTGATAACATGTATAGTTTGGTAATTTATTATCAAGATTTTGTTCAATAGCGAGGTGGGTTTCGGACACCAAACAAATGTCTATATGCTCTATGTCTAAAAAGATGTTTAGTTCTGATACATGCTGTAAGAGACCGTTTGCATTCCATGTTGCGATTTTGAGTGTTCTGTCCATCATTGTTTTTTAAGAGCGACTTCTTCGCTTAGCTGTTTTATGTTTAAATCTTGTTGGTCAATCCTTTTCAGGATGAGTTCCAGCATTTCTTTTATAGAAGTTTCCTCATTCTTCCGCACATTTTTTTACAATCTGGGAATAAGATTTATTTTCATCACTTTTGCTTAGTGCAATTGCTTTTCCCGGTTGATTTTTTAGTAATGTTATCGACCGTTACTTTTTTGCTTTCAACTACTGGTTTTGTGTTGGTTGAGTTTCTAAACTTGTTCCCAGTTTTGTTTTTTCTTTTTGTGTCTTGGAACTTTTTTGCTACTGGACATCCTCTGTAACTTGCAGGATGATTGCCTTGACAATTAACACATTTCGCTTTCTGTTCTCTGCCCATGGGACAGTTTTTGGTTGCATGTCTGCCTTCACATTTAACACAAGCGAACTCGCGATTGCAGTATTTTTGTGTATGCCCAAAGGCTTGACAGCGCTTACATTGTGGAACACTTTTCGACTTTCGCAGTGGTTCAATTTTGACAACTATGCTAATAATTGATTTAATACTATAAATCTTATCGAGACTTTCTTTATTTTCAAACGTGAGCATAAATAAAGGTAGAGATCTCTTTTTTGTCGTTGATACCCCAGTGGAGTCTTTTACTATCTCATTTTTAATAAGGTTATTGGCATCGAGAGCTTGAAAGCCTTTTTGTATAAGGTCTTCGACAATTTCTTTGGCAACACATGAAGAGTGAAGGCCTCTTGCTACTACTTTTATCGATCTTGTAGCTTTATTTTCGTACGAGTGCCACTGAATTTTCTTTTTGTTCAATTCTTCAGTGACAGATCTATACGCATCGGCGTCTTCAACAATGACTTTCCAATTGTCTTTATTGTATGATGTATATTTACATGCCTTATTCGTGCATTTTTCTACTATGCCCTTTAGCTCGCCAAACATTGCCAATCCGGAGATCATAATTGGGGGTGGGGCAGTTTGCCTGGTACCTTTAACGTGAGACTTATTTTGGGGTAAATCTCTTATTTCTTTATTGGATGCTCTCATTTTTGTAGCAGTATCTGATTTTGAACCTGTTTGCTGACATTTTATAACAGCCTCTGGGCTACTCTCTGCTTTTCGTTTCTTTGACTTACGTTTATTTCGGTTTCCTTCAGTTTCAAGGAGGAGCTCTTCCTCATCAGTATGAAACTCATTAGCAGTTTTTTGTGGGCTTTTCACTACTGGTGACTTTTGACTTGATATATTGTCTTTCACGGACTTTTTATCGAGCAAGCTGACTTTTTCTTCGAGTCTCTTCACTTGTTGCTGAAGACTTTCAACAAGGGCTTCAAGTTGTTTTCTGGCTAAGATTTCTATTTGCCATTTATCGAAATAATTTTCGGATTCAACTTGGTGGATCTCGTTGTTTTTTGTGAAACACTGCTGATCTTTTGTTTCGATCTTTTCATGGATGGTTCCTTTTTCGTTAATGACTTCTATGTCATTTGATTTTTGCGTTGGGGGTTTCGATGGAGTAACCCTTGGTGATATTTTTGGTGGAGTTCTTAGTGTTTTTGAACTCCGTCTATTTCCTAGAAGCAATAATTGGTCCTCCCCAGAATCCATAGGACCGATCTCCGAAGAGAGTGGATTTACCAGTTTATCTGGATTGCCACCTGGGGTATTATATCTATTTGTTTTACTCATTGCCATATTTGTTTTTATTTTTGTAACTTTTGTTTAGTTCCATAAATAGCTCAGTTACCTCTTCTATTTAGGTTTCTTGCAGAACTGGTTCTTCAGAGCGATTATCTTATCTTTTGCTCCTAATTCCTGAGAAGGTAGCTCAGGTGTCTCAGCTCTTGGATTCAATAGATCCAACGCTCGTCGTTAGTTCACCTTACGGTTATCCAGCGGGCACCACTTGGAGGTGACGATGCGATTTTGCTCCGCCGAAATGTTAATAAACAAAATTTTGGTATTTGGGGTTCCGAGAATCCTCAAGTTATTGAAGTGAGGCCATTACTTCTTCGAAAACGACGAAGATTGAACGACTGTCACCTTCAGTCCAGAGCGTTATGGTTATATGGTAACCGACTTTTTTTGCTTGCTATTGGAGAACACGACTTGGAGAATATGTGGTTTCATCAAGACGGTGCCACATGCCACACCACCACCAATTTGACACCACTGACTGGCCTTTTTTTGTAGGGCAACGCGAAAAACACTGATTAAAAATAACATTCGTCAAGTTATAGCTGAGATACAGCCAAATATGTGTTAAGAAGTGGTCGGAAATTACCTCAAAAGAATCGATGATTGCAACAATTCGCGTGGTAGTCATTTAGTTGATGTAGCATTTCACACATAATGGCAACGTTCAAACTTTATAATAAAAAAAGAAATATTATGAAAACAAATATTTTATGTTTTGTATTTACGCTTACTTTTGAAACCGCAAAATGGATAACTCTGTATTATGTGGGATAAAAACTCACTTACAATATATACTTTTTTTTTGACTATGTCAGTTAGTTAGACTCGATTTATTTTATTTTTCAATAGGCCTAAAAATCATAGTAGGGATGAATAAATAAATTAAATACATTTACTTTTTTTATTTTATTATGTTTTGTGACATTAGTTCTCTGAAATTAATAAACAAATAACAATTCTGCTTTTCCTTTTAATTTCCTACTTGTCCCTTTTAAGGCAATGGAAACTCCTACAGTCTTATAGAATTATTATAAAACAATTTTAAGTATTTATAAAAAAAATTGTAGTTGAATTTTACATTTAAGCCTTGTGACTGTCAGTTGCATTTTTTGTTAGTTAGATTAGCAATTTATGAAGAACTATACTAAGCTTAGCTAGGGTTGAGATTTCAGTTTCTCAATTATAATTATGTTTCATGATTTGTTTCATCAACCATCTTATTCCGTACCAAATGGCGAAAAAATAAATACACCTGTTTTTGCATTAAATTACACAGTTTAATAAAGAAGTGAAACTGTAAGCTATAATCTATGTATACAAAGCTATAATACTAAAGTTCAAAAAATGGTTTGAGGATTAGCTACATAGAATTATAGCGACATCTTTTGACTGGAACTTTAGTTCGACAATGCAAAATCATTTTTTTTTCGAATTAATTCATATTCGAAATCAGAAAAATAAACCTTAGGAAATTTTTTATTCTTGCAGATAAAAATAAAATCCTTTTAAAAATAAGCAAATACACAAACCTTAAAATTTACGAAAAATCATGTACAAGAATCAACATTTTAACGAAAAAACTGCACGATTTATAAAATATTTTTATGATTTTCGTTGAAAAATGTATAAAGATGAATAATATGCTGGGCTTACACATCTTCACAATCCCATAATTGTGTACAAAACTCATAGAAATTAGTTACCATAAAATATTTGTATGGTTAAAGAGATGTTTGTTTGTCGTGTTAAGCTAGCAACATTCTTCTATATACATAGGACATGTAATGTACGTAAACATTCTCGTCTCAATGAAAATAACCTTTCCAAAATCTGTTAAATTCAAAAAATCACAATCGAACACATAAAATGTTCAAACAAATTTTGTTTTATTTTAATGTAGTTTATATTAAAAGATCAATCACTGACTATTTTCAAAAAAAGATAGGTACAATCAATTAAAAGTTGTAACTAGTTTCTGTTTTTGTATAGGATATTAGGGTTTTCCAATAAGATTTTGATAATAATGAAACCAGTATTTTTAAGAGGATTCCATTACTTCCATGCCACAAACAATGAAAAAAATGTCAGTCAAATGGCTGTCACGGCTACGTTACAGCTCTGCATTGTTTAAAGAAAAATCTCGTTGACTTATTCGTACATTTGTGGGTATATGGACTCGATAGCTTCATAACATAAATCTTTAAGGACTTGACCTTTTATCGTTCAAGAGGCTCTATAAAAAATAGTGTTAAGGTGTTAAATAACAAAACAACACGTTCAGGATACTTTTTTTCTGAAAAATTGCGATTGTTTCGATATTAATGTGCCACGTAGCGCCATCTTGTTGAAAATAAAATTCGTCTAACATCAATATCTTCCAATTCCGGAAATACAAAATTAGAAACTGTGTAGTTTTGATCTGTCAAATGTTAAAAATGACAGATTATGGCAAATTATTTGGGGGATAGTAAGCGTTGCTCACTCAAAAACAAGAACATTTTCTTAAAGCTTTATTTTCTTAAAACATTATTGACGGTGAAAAGTACACTAATAATTCGTTGAAATGTACTGAATAAATAAGTTCTACGCTAGGTTATACTTAGGCAATATTTTGAGCAAAAATTGCAGTAAAGTTTAGTGCAACATATTATTATATGTTTATACTTATTTCTGTCATTGGAAACGTCAAGGTTTTATAAACCACAATGGTTTACAATGGTACACAATGTACCTTCTTTGTTTTGATCAATTATTGATTTCATGTTAATATTGTACGAAGTCTGTAATGGACGTTTGTTTTATATATAAATAGAGGCTGGGATGCGACCCACACTGATAACTTCCCATCTCGTCTGTCGATTTGTCTTGCTTAAAAGTTTGTCCACATGTACTGGTTACAATTTTTACCAAATTTGCGTACTATTTTTGTAGATTTTATTTTTTATGAAAAAACGGACTGTTGGATTTTTATATAAAAATTACTGAATATCGAAAACAATATTTTCTGTGAAATAAAATAAGTTTGAAGCCAATATTTTTAATTTTTGTAAAGTTATTTGGGTCGAAAGTAAATTTTTACCAAGTTTTAGTATTGTTTTTTTTTTTAGTTTTATTTTTTGTAAAAAACTGTCAATTCGATTTTCATTTTCAAAATTTATCGAATGTTGAGAACAATATTTCTTATAAGATAAAATTAGTTTGAAGCCAATATTTAAATTTTTTGAAAAGAGTCGAAAATCAATTATTTTTACCAACTTTTGTTAAATTTTTTTTTAGGTTTTTAATTTTTTGTACAAAAACTGTCAATTCGATTTTTTTCAAAATGTTACTGAATGTTGACAACAATATTTTTTGAAAGAAAAAAGTAAATTAAAGCAAATATCTTAAAGTTTTGAAAAGATGTTTGAGTCGAAAATCAATTTTTACCAACTTTTGTTACATTTTTTTAGGTTTTTAATTTTTTGTACAAAAACTGTCAATTCGATTTTTTTTCAAAATTTTACTGAATGTTGAAAACAATATTTATTATAAGATAAAATAAGTTTGAAGCCCAAATTTCAAGTTTTCGAAAAGATATTTGAATCGATATTCAATTTTTACCAATTTTGAGTGATGTTTTTTTTTTATTTTTATTTTTTATAAAAAAACTGTCAATTCGATTTTTCTCAAAATTTTATCAGATTTAAAAAAAATTATTCTTCATTGCATGAAATTGTTTTGGAGATGAAATCATATTTTAGTCTTAAAATTTTGGAGGTGACACATTTTTTTTCAGTTTTTTTGATTTATAAAAAAAACGTTAAATGGAGTTGTTCCAAAAAATATACTTTTTTGGTATCACGCTATTTATCATATAAAATCTAATTCAAGTCTCTAGCATTTTTGGTTCGTAAGATATTTAGATATAATGTTCACCTTTTTTCAAACTGCTATGGTAAAAAAACTACCCACGCAATTTTCTTGAGAGCCCTTTCTGCATCTTTTTGCCTTATTATCTGACGTACGGATGTACGGACATCTTTCTAAAAATCTTTTATTTCGACTCTAGGGACCTTAAAACGTCGAGAAATGTCAAAGTTTTCAATTTGAAAAATTGGACCCATACAATAACTTCCTATGGGAAGTTAATAACTGTATTCCGCCCTTTCGAAACCTTTTTTATTTTACTTAGACTAAAACCAGAAATATAACTGAGCTTTTCCTTTGTTTTGTGTTACTTTTACTTTCCATAGAAAGTTATATTGTAATCATTTGAATTCCCAAATTGAAAATTTCTCGACTTTTTAATTTCCTAGATTCTAAATCAAATGTTGTTAGAAATATGTTTTTGAGATAGGTAAATATCTGATATGCACAAAATAAACGCTGGTGTGCCCAGGGCTCCGTTTTGTCTCCGAAGCTCTTTCTTATTTTTATAAACAATCTTTTGTGGAGTGATCACATATTCGACATTGCCAAAAATGTTGCTAAGTTTTTCTCAGACGATGCAAGAAGTTTTTACCTCTTCTGATCTGGCTATAATTTACAAAGCTTTTATTCTTCTAAAACCCGAGTATAATTCTCATATTTGTGATTAGCCCCTATAACGATATTAAATCTACTGGATAGAATTGAAAAGAGCACTTTTAAAATTATATAACATCGTTTTCTTAGCGAAACATTTGCTTCTCTTAAACACCGCCGCAAAGTCTATCATTGTTTTATTGTTATTTGTATAAACAATGCTCTAGTAAAATAGCCAGTTGCATACCTCCCCTTAAACAATTCAACCATAATACTCTTACTGCCAGGAATGCCCATCCCAATTTCGAAGGTTCCTTTAAACACATGAATTCTTTCTTTAACCACCCTACACAAATGTGGAATGATTTACCAGGCTCATATATTTCTCACTCATTACAAGGAGTAGACTTGAAAAACTAAAAAATACACATTTTCGAACCGATTATCTTGAAAATAAATAAAATTATTATTATATTAAAAACAATTTCATTCCTTATTTTTATTTGGGAAAGTGTTGTGTACGCAGAGACGGAATTGGCCCCAAAATGAAGAAAATGAATTTAGCTTAAAATTAAAGAAACTAACCCATCAGGGTTAAAATCGGCAATACCTGAGAAAAATTTACATTTTTTGCGGTTTCGTCGATTTTTTGCCATATTGTATTGAAGTCGAAAACTTTTTTGTAAGGTCAACGACAAAAATACCTAGACACAAATAGGATCTACAGGAAAAAAAAAACAACTTGACTAAAAAATAGTGTAGTAGGTGTAATTGTTTCCAATGTTTTCAAAACAATAATATGTTTTTAGAATTGGTTTTTTGACATTTATTTGCCAATAACATGAAAAGTGACATAAAATATTTGTTTGTTAAAATAGTTTTTCTGTTGTTTTTCAATTGGAGACATAAAATTATTTATGTCTAATACTATAAACAAAAGCAACAGTTTTTAAAAAGTTCCTGAAAATGGATTTCTAGCTTTGAGCACAATAATGTATGTGCATATATGTAGGTGTTGCCGTTTCCAATCTTTAATTTTGTATAAATAAGTTCTTCTTCTTTTTAACAAGGGACGAAAAATTAGTCTCAAACCAGCAATGAATTTTCGGAAGGTACAGATTATCAACTTCAATTGCTTCGTCATACGAGCGATTTAAATGTACACAATTCTTCATAGCTTCAACATTCGGGGCAGACAACACTTGAAGGTGTTTGTGCTGAGATCTTTGCTGAGTTGAACCACCTAGCTCAGCTGCTCAAAGTACCCACTCGAATATCGGACGTGGAAGGTCGAGTAGAAAACACTCTTGTGTAGTGTTCTATCTCCTCTATGCGCATCTGACCATTGTGCTATATCTGCAAATTTCTCGTGTAAAAACTCTTCAGTTAAAGATAGAGCTCCTAAGAGAACCGTTTGACAACTAGGAAGAACACATGGTTCGATGCGAGATGTAAAGAGGTTATTAGGGCCAAAGAAGTAATTTTTCGTTGATATAAAGCCAGCCCTACTGAGGAAAGCCAGGAAGGCCTGCAACGCCCATATTTCACTCACCAAATTTGTTCAAATTTTTTTATTGGTCATTGTAGGCACTTTTCCTCAAATTCTACGCTGCCAGTGAGTGTTAAGACTTCGCCTGTACTTAAGTGATTTTTTTTTCGCGCTCGTACTGTGGCAAGAGCGCTTAAAAAATTCTTAACACTTATAAAAGGTGTCCCAAAATTAACGCAAGATTTGAATTAAATAGAAAACGCCGTTTTTAGTCTTTTGATAGTTATATTTTTATTGACTCGTAAAGTACATAGGATAAGTTTATGTATGGAATAACAATCGGACAAATGGCCTCCACGGCTTTGCATGCACATGCGCAGCGCACTCTTTTGTTAAAATTTTCCATGACCATTCTGCATAAATGTGGCTGAATTTCGTTGATGCAGCGTTGAATCTCCTCCTTTAATGCACGGGTGGTTGTGGGCTTGTTGACATAGACTTGTGATTTCAAATAATCCCATAAAAAGAAGTCTAATGGTGTTAAATCACACGATCTAGGAGGCCAATTTTGATCACCGAAACGAGAGAGTACACGACCTGGAAATGTCGCATGCAGTAATTGAATTGTTTCACGGGCTGTATGACATGTGGCACCGTCTTGTTGAAACCACATATTGGACATTTCAATATCATCCAATTTTGGCAGAAAGTACTGTGTAATCATGTCGTGATATCGAGCACCAGTAACAGTCACTGCTTTACCAGCATCATTTTCAAAAAAATATGGCCCAATTATGCCTCCAGCTTAAAATCCACACCATACAGTCACGCGTTGTGGATGCATTTGTTTTTCGACAATCACATGTGGGTTCTTCGAACCCCAAATGCGGCAATTTTGGCGATTGACAAAGCCATCAAGATGAAAATGTGCTTCATCACTTATGATGATTTCGCTCGAAAAATCAGGGTCCATTTGTTAATGTTCAATAATCCATTCAACGAACTCTCTTCTCTGTCCATGGTCATTAGGCTTCAATTGTTGTGTTAATGCAATTTTGTAAGCATGAAGACACAGATCTTTGGTGAGTATACGCTGTAGAGAGGTTCTTGAAATTTGCAATTCTTGTCCACGACGTCGAATTGAGGTTCCTGGATTGTCAGCATTCGACATTCACATTTGAACGGCTTGTTTTTGGACGACCAGTGTGTTTGGCGTCTCCAACGGATCCAGTCTCCATGAATTTTTCAATTAATCTTTCGGTTCGTTCAATACAAAAAGTATTGGATGCGTTCTAGTCTGGAAGCCACAAGTTAAATGCTGATGTGCCCCAGGACCCTGTTCTATCTCCACCACTGTTTCTTATTTTTATCAATGATCTCTTGTCTGCAACTTCTAATCCAATACATTTTTTTGCTGACGATAGTACTCTTAGCTTTTCATATTCGTTTTGAGACTCACATCCCTCTTCCTCCGATGAGGAACTGCGTCGACAAAATATGAAAAGCTCATTTAATTCCGACGTAAACAGCATTGTACAATAAGGAATAAAAAACCGCCTGAAATTTAATGCTTTAATGATACGAGTATACTCGTACCCCATTTGACATTATCCCTAGCTCCTTTTGATCGTTTTTTGAACTGTTTTTGGTTTAGAGAACTAGCCAGTTGCATCCTTCCCCTTAAACAGTTTAACCGTAATACTCGCGCTTCAAGTAATTCTCATCAGTATACTCTCGAGCCCAACTTCGGTCGTACTGTAAAGTACAGAGATTCGTTCTTTAGCTAAACTACGCGAATGTGGAATGCCTTACACACTCTGTTTTTAGTTGTCATTGCAATATTCAGGAATTCAAAGCCAATGCTTTTCAACAGAGAACGAACGTATGCGATTAACTAAAAAAAATCTGATTGATTCCAAAAACACACCTACCTATCTTACACTTGACCGCATTTGCAATTAGTTATTTTTAATTTCCTTTAAAGGATTATTTTTATTTTCCCGAGGCATATTGTCAGCATTACATATCGTTTTCATTTTCAAATTAAAAAAAAATAAATACAAAACAAAAATATACACAAATGCAAAACAATCTCAGCACCTCATCGGCATAATATCGGTCTGAATGTTTTAAGATTTCGATTTGCATTCATTTCGCTTGTGCTATGCGAAATATTAAAAATTAATCAAAATCGCTTTTGATTTGTGATTTCCTGCTGTTCGTTCACGTTCTGATGATGTGGAGTACCTATGTCTCTGAATATTCTTCTTTTGGCTGTTCCAGAATTCATATGTTGGTGTTTTGATGTCTTGTATTGCTCTCATCAGCACGCTTATGGTGAAGAAACGATAACACATAATAATATGTACGTTTGTTTGTTTGTATGAAATGTAATCAAAAGCCAAATCAACGGATGCCATCCTTTAATTCGTTTATAAAAAAAAACAAATTTAGTTTTATTTTTATTTGTTGCTCTTTGGCTCATGGTATGATGGTTAACATCAACTATGAATGAACAACCTGTGAGCTCCAACCAGTTAAGGTCTGCTGATGTGTTTTTTTTGTTAAGCCCTTCTGGTTGTCTTGGGATAAAAACGAAAAAGCTTAAGTTCAAAAATACAAAAACAAAAAATTAGATGGATCCCTAAAAGAGGGATATTCATTCATTAAATCGATCGCAACCGCTTTTAGTAACAAAAAGAAGGTGTATCTTCTCCCTTGGGATTCTGATGGGGTTACTTTTGGGAGCATACGTACATGTTGTATAGCATCCGGTTGTTAAGGTATATCTACATATCTTATATCTATAACTTTTCATTCTCATCTTCTTGATCTTCTTTTATGTGGCAGTAGACAAAAGGATGAGCCATCCACGCACAGATTTTAAAAATATAAAATTCAAACAATGAGGCGATAAGCCTATACATTCGTTCCACTTGAATAATGAGCCGAAACCGAAAAATATATAAAATGCATCTCCAAAAGAAGAGATCCTGTGCATAAAGAAACAACTTATTGGCGGCACTACTGTGAAAAAAAAAACAAAAATGTTAAACGTCATTCATAAATCATTAGTCTCGTTCGTTTTTGTTTTAATTTGTTTTCTTTTTTTTATTCCTTAACAATGTTTATTCATATTTTGACCAAATAACATACCTGTATACAAATTACTACACAATAGCCATTTGTTCCATTTTGGCGAAACAAATTGGTTAATTTTGAAGTGTAAAATAAGAAAATTATATAATTAACATAATTTTTGCTAATATAGACAGATTTAATCATCAAAGATACAAAAACAGCCCTAGACATGGAAATGTTGCATGTTCCATGTCGGATTGAGAAAAATTCTAATAGATGTTGCAGCTTTTACGTATGCTTCATCAAATTATAGTCTCCATAGCAAGCAATTGTCAATTAACAAATATTAATTTAAATGTTAATTATTTTAAGAAAAAAGGATCATAGACGATAGTCTTCTTTTATTTTCACGGTATTCGATAAGTAAATACAATTATTTTCTCTCAGCTATAATTTTAACATAAAATTATGCAAATTAAATGTTTTTTTAACATGTTAGTAGCATTTATATTTATTATCTATTATCCATCGGAATAATATTAATTAAATACAATATTAGATTGTGATAAATATTTAAGAAAATTTATTTTGGCTACCAATATAAAACATGTTTTTTTCATCAAATTTCTAATGTTATTGGAAATTTTTTCAAGTTGGAAGAACTTTTAAGAAGGTTTTTGTTCGTATTTTTGAAATAAATTCTAAAAATTGGAATACAAAAATTTTTAGAAGAAAAAACAAAAAAAACTTTCATAACAAAAATTAAAAAACATGAACAAAAGAAGCAGGAACCAGTTGTTTTTCGATACATTTCAATAAAAGGTTGGAAAATATCCCCCCTCCGGTTTTTTGCTCTTTATTCGATGCTTTATAAAAGTTACACTTGCTCTTTATTTAATGCTTTATAAGAAGTGTTACAGTGATCGGATTTAGTTCAAAAATACGCCGTTTTGTTGGATAATCTGTTTCCATCTTCATAATACCCCCTTTTTTGAATCTGCCTGCTTATTTGCGAAGAACTCAGACCGTCAATTTTCACAAGCCTCTTTTGAGTTCAAATATTGTTTTTCGCCATGGACAGGAACAGGCGGTTTGCACTTGGCGCTATGTCCGGGTTTTATGGTGGATGCGATAAAACCTCCCATCAAAGCTCCCGTAGCTTCTGACGAGTTATTCAACGTTGTGTGGCCTGGCGTTGTCCTGGTGGAACACTACACCATTGGTGCTGCCGAATTCTGGACGATTTTGGTGGATTCCCTGGCACAAGCGGTGCAGTAGGTCGCAATAGATGGTAGAATTAAGCATCTGGCCATGGGAGCAGCTCATAGTGGATAATTCCCTTAAAATTTCACCAAACACACAGCAAAATCTTCCTGGTCGTCAATCCCGGATTGGCCAATGTTTGAGACTATTTTATGGTCTTCGACTACGACCGTTTATCCCTGATACTGTCGTATGTGATCCATTCTTCGTCGTAAGTCACCATCCGCTTCAAAAATAAAGATATATAGCAATGTCAAATATTTGTAAAATGGTGTTGGTGATATTTTCTAGATATTTATGTTTCAAGTTGGTTATGTCAGAAATCATTAAATATGATGAATGCATTTTTGATATTCAATAGCACTTAAAAACATAGAAACCTTTTTAAGTCAAAAATTTAAAAAAATGTAAATAAAACAAATCAGAAACATCCAATGATTTTGTGTATAAAAATGTTTTAATTAAGTCATCATATACATTTACATTATTTTAAACGTTTTATAAACATTTATAAATTACTACATATACATTTCCAATCACTCGATATTGATATAAACTTAAGTACATTTTTAAGCTCAGAACCATCACTTTTACACAACGGTTTCTTGAGTAAGTGACGTTTTTCCTGGACATATTAACCGTGTTTTGTTGGAAAATCTGTTAATAGTATAGTAGAATTTTACACGAATAACAAAAACAAATTCCGTAGTACTAATACTACTGATAAAAAGTTAAAGGCGAATCTTACTACGGATGGGTGATTTCGTTCTCAAATGTTGGTACGATTGATATTGCATTCGTATCTCGATGGCAGTGTTCGTTGAGTAGTTGTGCATTTAGAATCATGTGTTTTCCATTGGGAAACAAATTAATCTGTAACTGTTTTTTAGTTTTGTTAATGAAAACAGACAAACTATGCTTATTTTGCAAGAGAAAACTATAGAAAAGATAATTAAGTTTTGCTATGTTTCCACTAAAGGTTTTTCTCAGTTAAAGATTAAATAAATCTTTTTGATGTGTCCACCGAACAAGAAGATTGAAAAATGATTAAGTTTGATAGCACTTTTTAGAGTGCAAATGGTGTTTCAATGTTTCTTATGAAGTGCAAGTGAGATAGCTTGATTCGTGTTAAACAATGAAGAACTGAATAGTTCAGCACCATGTAAGAATTTGCTACCTACTGATGACATGTGATTTTTTTTTTTATTTGATTAAAACACTCGATCCCGATCGGGGATTCAAGCTCATTTCAACTCGATTCATCATCAACTCGATTCATGTATACATTTTTTTTACAAAATGAAAATAAAACTCAAAAAAATACAATGAATTCGGTTACGAAGAAAATTAAGAAATAAATGGTACCTTCTATCTATTTAAACCCATATGTAATCATTTTTGTATATACAAAACATTAGTAATCTGACTTAATTGTTGTTAAATAAATAAAAACAACAATTGATTATATTATAAACAATAAATTTGCAAGACGGTTGTCGTTCTACAAACATAATGTAACGATGTTAGTATCGCTCTTGCACAAAGCACTAATCCAAAGTAGTTTTGAAAACAAAAAATATTTTTGAAGCTAAGTTATGTTCCCTATGGATTCCCAGCTGATTTACAAAAATATCAGACATTTTGATATTATAGTTTTGTCTTCGGCGGCAACAAATGAAAACACAAAAAGTGACAATAACAATAAACATCACAAAATAGTTGGCATGTTTATTAACAATATATATTTTGCAAATTTTTAAAATTTCCCATAGAGAAAAACCAAGTTTAATAACATTTTCAAGTTATTGACTTTCGTTGAGTTTATTTTGACATTTTGAATGTACTCAACGATCTTACACTGAAAACGATTGAACGAGACAATAGTGATAAAGTTACGTGAAGCCAATTATTGGCGACATCGTTAATGATAATAGTTTTGAAGATTATAGTTTCAGAAATTACGGAATGACTCCCCAGATGTATTTTCTTAATTTTGATAGTAAACTATTAAAAAGCAACTTACCTGATTTCAATCCTTGGTCTGAATTTTGCTATTTTTTGTAATTTTTTGATAAATTATACTTGCAAATATTTAATTGTATCAACTTTCAAATATAAAAACTGCACTACTGTGGATTGTTTTTTTTTTGGCAATTTCTCACTGTACTATATACGGAATACCAGAAAAACACGGCTATTCTACTTTGTGTTTCGTGTGCCCAAGACATTTTCCTTATTTTCACATTAATTTATAGCATATATTTTGAATCAATGTTAAAAATAAATACAAACAAAATTTTACCACTTTATCACTTTTTCGGTATTCCATATACTCGTATAGTACAGTGAGAAATTACCAACAAAACGATCCGCATCAGCCAGATTTTTGTATTTAAAAATTGGTACAACTGAAAGAAGATCTGTCACAATAATAATGCAAAAACACAAATACAAGAAAGTTTTGTGGAAATCAAAAATTAAAATTAACTCAACAAAAAAAAGCTAAATAAAATTAATAAAATAGACAATTTTTAAGAAGAAAGCGTGCCTCAATTCTTGATTAGCCTCGATTCCTGTCGGGGATCGGAGTCGCGTCAAAATTTTTGAAGAAAAACCTGTGTGAAAGAGTGGGTTTTACAGATAATTCTTTATGGCATGTTTATTTGCATGTTTGTGTACATAAAATATCGTTTTGGTTTAATCAAATTAAAAAAAATGCAAATGGTGTAGGTAGCATATTCTTATATAGTGCTAATCTATTCAGTTTTTCATTGTTTAACACGAATCAAACTATCGCAATTGCACTTCATAAGAAACATCGAAACACCATTTGCATTTTAAAAATTGCTGTCAAACTTAATCATTTTAATTTAAACTGAGGTAAACCTTTAGTGGAAAATTAGAACAACATAAATATCTTTTCTACTGTTTTCACTTGCAAAATAAGCCCAGTTAGTACATTTTCACTAACAAAACCAAATAATATAAACAGTAATAGATTGATTCTTTTCCCCAATGGAATACAAACATGATTCCAAATGCCCAACTGCTCAATGAACACAGCCATCGATATACAAATGCAATATCAATCGTAACAACATTTGAGAACGAAATCACTTAAGGTTCATTCGAGAATCGTATTAATGTCAAAAACCCATCCGTAGTAAGATTCTACTCTAACTTTTATCGGTGTTATTCATACTATGGATATTGTTGTTGTTATACGTGTAAAATCCTACTATACTGTGGATAGATTTTACAAAAAACACGGGGATTATTCGTCTTGTTTATTGATGTAGTTTGTGATGCACTTCCGGGGCTCTACGCCGACGATTTAGCTTTATTGGCTGACAATCCATCTACCTTTCAGCTACAAATCAACAAACTTAGTATATCTTGTGAATCCCGGAAGTGTCTGCTTCAAGACGAACAAGACAAAAGTAATGAATGAACAGCGTCAGAGAAGAAGACTCGCAGAAGAAAACTGGTTTATAAAAACCCCGCGCATAATGAGGTCGTTCATTATTTCCAATATCTTGGGGTTTTGCTGTCTTACAATCTAAATTTTTCGAAATACGTTAAGGAAAAAAGCCAGGATGTCAAGTAGCTTTAAACTTGATGTTGCCTTAGTTTTACTCTTTCTTCATTCTTCAACGCCAACATGCTATATACTCGTATGTAGAATCTGACATAACACCTCTTTTTATTACAAACCTTAAAACCAACTCAGACTACAAATTGAAATTTAACTGCTGAAAACAATACTAAGAAGGAACCGCCTAAAAAGGCTGTTCAAAGTTAAAGCGATGAATAGAAAGCCTATTCTCAGATTGTTAAAAATATGCGGAAAAATGAACAGACTTCCATAAAAGAAATGCTCCAACTTATTCATCAAAGAATTGATAAACAGGATTTGAATATCAAACAGCTAAGGGAAAAAGTCGCTCTTAAAAAACAATGATGGAGAGAACACTTAAAATCTCTACATGGAATGCAAACGGTCTTATACAACATTCATCCGAACTAAAAATCTTTTTAGACCTAGACCATATCGATACTTGCCTGGTGTCCGAAACTCATTTCTCCAATGGGCAAAGTCTAGATAATGTAATAGAAAACTATTCATGTTACCACGCTCCACATCCAGCTGATAAGGCAAAGAAAGCTTAAAACATTATGAAGTAACCAAATTTACTAGCGAAAATATCCAAGTAACAACTATTAGTATTGGTATAAAAAAGGAAAGAGTTTAAGATAGCAGCTATATACTGCCCACCAAGGCGCTCCCCGACAGAAGATGACTATACAGATCTATTTAATCTTCTTGGGCATAACTTTCTTATTGGTGGAGACTTCAATGCGAAACACACCCATTGGGGTTCAAGACTTATATCAACAAAAGGCAAACACTTTTCCAAGCAGGCCCTAAATACAATTTCGAATTCTATTCCTCCAGGTCGCCAACTTACTGGCCTTCCGATACTAACAAAATACAAGACCTTTTTGACTTTTTCGAAGCTAAAGCAATCAAACGAAATCACATTAGTGTCGAAGGTAATTATGACCTGTTATCAGATCATACTCCAGTGATTCTATCACTTAGTGAATCGAAAGTAATAGAAAAAAGTAATCCAAAGCTTGTAAATAAGAAAACAAACTATAGTGATTTTAGAGAAAGGCTTTTAGGTCTTATAAATTTAAGGTCTTCCATGGATACAATCGAGCAAATTGACCATGAAGTGGAACAATTTATTGCTGATATGCAACAGGCCGCTGAAGAAAGTACTCCAACATTTTCTAATAGAAGACAAAATGAAATAAAATATCCTTTAGAGATAAGAGAGTTGATAATAGAGAAAAGAAGAGCTCGAAGAAAATGGCAAAACACTAGATTTCCAGATAATAAAACAACGTTCAACCGTATAAGCAACAATCTTAAAAACAAATTTACAAATTCAAAAATGATTCACTCAGTACATTCCTAAGGAATTTAACGTCTGATGCTTCAACCGATTTTTCGCAATGAAAAGCAGCCAAGCGCCTGAAAAGACAGCAGTTACAAAACCCGCCCTTGAAATCTCAAGATGGGAAATGGATCGGTAACCGGAAAGAAAAAGCTAACCTTTTTGATGAACATCTTGCGAATGTTTTAAGCCATACTCATCAAACGCGGCTGAAAAGAGCTTACAGTTTGTTGATAAGATAGATGAAAGTGAAATACCAATTGTAAGACTTAAGGAAATAAAAAGTATGTGTTTACATCAACTATCAAATAAAAAATCACTAGGTTAAAAGTATTAAAAGTTATGAGGAGGCAACAAAGAAGCCTTCACAAATCTATTATGACAAGGCTTATGATGCAAACAAATGCCTAACCGTTTAAAAAATGGCACCAGATAGCTTCTTCAAATGGCAGTAATCTATTCTTTTTGGGCTCCAATTTGAATCAATGGCGCAACTTGTTCAATGATATGATCGGCAGAACTGATGAACATATCTTCAGTGAACATCTTTCAAGAGCCTCAACAACATTATCAAGAAGTGTGTATAGAAACCTCAACCACCAAATAACATTACAGGCTAATTATTTCATGTAGCGACTTTTCTTCTGAGGCTGTTAGTTACATATTTAGAGCCCAAATTAAAATACTGAATCTTAACTCTTTGCCGCATCGAACTTCTGTAAAATCTGTAGCGGTTGTAATACCGGAGAACAAGAAGACATTAAGCCCTTCTTTGCATCGTTTCATCTAATCCAAGAGATTCGAGGGTTGTATTTCGAACTGAGTTTTCTTCCCCAACTCGGCTATATGAAATCCTTAATGGAGACTTTGGATGGTCAACTGTCTATAGATACTGCAAACATGCTCTAAATTACCGCAATACTTTTCCATAACTCTAGAACCAATAATTACAATTGAAGCTTCAAACAAAGTTTATTATTTTATGTTTAAAATTCTATAAAAATTGATATATTATTTATTTTAAAATAATCTCAAAATTGTTGAATTCGCACTTGATGCCTTAACTATTATTATTTCTTTTTTTTATATAATTAGTTGAACTTATGTTTATTTATTTGAATCTTAACTTCTTTACATAAATTGTGTTTCTGTTATGAAATATCGATCAGGCAGACGCCAGTATTGCCATGTTCATTTTATTCTCAAAGAAAAACTTTTGTTTATAATTTATATCTTAAAATAAAGAAACTATCTATCTATCTCTACTTAAGAATAAATGTCAAAAAGGTCATTTCACTCGTTAAGACTAGTGATCAATCGTCAAGCTAAATCGAAAGTGGTTTGACTTTCTTCAATAAAAATGTATCAAATGTGTGCAATTCTATTTTCACAAACACTCATGTATGCTTGGTTATGCAAGGGTCACTTAAAAAACTTCCGAAACTTCCCTACAAAATTGACGTTTGAGCTAACATTTGTTGTGTTCATATTGATAGAGATACCAAATATAATAATTAAAGTGAGTTATACTATAGTGAATATAGCGTTCTATTGGATATTTGTATTACTCCACTAAATAACTTGTTTTCACGGTTAAGATTTCAAAATATTTACCAAGATTTCAAAAACAATCTCCATATTTTCTTCTGGTTTTTGTCCTATAAATGCTTACTATTACCACCCTCCACCAATACTAGATGTCACTCGTCTGGCCTTTACTTGATGAAGATTATGAATTTCAATTAATTCAGGTGTAATCCTTAAGATGCAGAAAGCAGAATGTCCACAACTGTTCAGGTGCGAAAGTGTATCGACTCAAAACATCTATCATCATCACACTCTTTGATTCATATATGTATGTTTTGAGTTGGTAAATACCTATGCTTATATTATACTTACCTACTATTTTCCTACCTATGCATATACATATACCTGTTCCTAAGTTTGTGGCACCTATTCATAATTAAAAATAATTGTATCTTCTTAAGATAGCTGACAACAAATCCCCCATAAAACCCGACACCGTAATAGGATATGACAAATCTCTCTCTTGCTTTCAATCTTATATGTATGTATTTATGTATGAAGGTATGTATGTAAGGTATATACTTGATACTTCGTTGTCGCAGTCAGTTGCAACTAAATAAATCCTCCGCAAAACAACGGTATACACTGCGTACGTCGTCGTTGTCGTAGCCGTTGTCTTAAATCCTTTTTCCTGCTTTAGCATTAGCACGGTAACATCTGTTTTTGCAATCGAGGAGATTTACATGTTTTGACCGATTGGAGATTTGAGAATTAAGACCAAGTTGTGCTAATACGTTTATCACTTCATCACATCATCACAGGTAGGTCCTCGGATATAGAGAGGAGGAACAGTGAAGTGTGTAGGCGGTTTCAGAAAGAGGTGATGTTGGCTGGATAACGTCATTTTATTCATTTCAAAAGAACCATTCACAAATTCAACTGAGAATTTCACCAGAATTGTTAAAAAGTATTCTGAATTTTTATTAACTTATATATTGCAAAATTGTATAAATGAACCAATTTTCAATTTCCCTTTTGTACAAAAGTTTAGCAAAGGTTTATTAACAATGTTTACAATTTTCAATTTTTTAAATTTTATTTATGAAAATTCAGTTTCTTTTAAATATCTGCTGTTATTAAAAATTTTGAATTTTCAAAGTGTTTTATTTTTCAAATAACTCACCGTTAGTAGAATTTTGTAAAACGATTATTTCTCTTAGAATCGCACAAATATTTTAGGAACATTCTGTATAACAGAATTACAAAAGTTTGCATTTCCAAAATCTGAATTTTTTTCTGAGGGATTTGTATTTATAGTAGGTATCAGTGGCGTTATTGTAAATGACTATAGGACTGACATACCAGAGGTTCAATCTATGTCTACCACCTAAAAGTCTCTTTCGCAGTCAGTACCACTTAGACATATGAACCGTAGGTCAACTCCTTTCCTAACAGTAATCTCACATACAATTTTTTCAAAAAGTGTATAAGCTGACTGAATTATAAGAATTTTTTTAAAGTGTTAACTTCAAAATATTACACACTGGTGAAATTCTTATTTGTTCTTCAGTGACACACGAGGGTTGAGTTTGTCATTTTAACTCCGGTCGTGTGGCTTAGTTTTCTAAACTTGTTTTCATGGATGGTTTTTATGCTCTTGTAACGTTCGTCTTCATTTACATATACCTTGGATTGCAGCTTAGAATTATTAGGTGTGTACCTACATTTGAAATTCAAATCTCAAACTTGGTCTTTTATTTAAGAACATGACACCGAGACGCATAAGGCCTCTATTCAAGTAAAGTGTTCCTATCACAATGGACATCATAAGGTAGGTATATCGTTTGAGTAGCAAAGTTTGTATATGTTTTTCAACAAATGAATTATTGTGGGACAATACGTTTCTGCGGAACTCCGGTAGCATCATTTGACACAGAGGTTCTGGGTTTTTTGAGCATCTTTGATTTAAGGTGTGACACTGAGATCATTATCGTTATATGCATATGCACCTACATTTCTATATTAAAAAGGAAACCAAAAGGTGTGGATAAGATAATCTATGGACAATTATTTGCTTTTATGTTGTTTTTTTTTTTGTTCAGGTGTCAATTGTCTTAGCGGTTAGACCTTCGAGAAATGTTAATGGCTTGTTTTGGTCATAAAGGTTAAACAAATAAAATTAATGGATAGATTGGATTAATACAATTTTAAAGGGATACATTATCAGGAATAATATAAAAGTGTTAATTATGAAATAGTTTAATTTAATAACGTGCCTTAAATTTAAATTAAATATAATAATTTTCAATAATTCAAAGAGGAAGATTTCAAGAGGTATACTAAATCACTTAAGTTTATTTGTTTTAGTAATGACATAAGCGACAATACTTGATCTTGATTGAATAGTATAAATATTTTAATATACATGTAAAATGTCAGAGTAAACTCGTTACTCGTTATTGAAAAATAACTTATTTTTTACATTTTGTATTGCAGGGAAAATCAATCATACAAATTTGTTAGGAAAACGGACACAATTGACGGACGAAAGTTTGAATTAAGAAAACCCATGAATTCCAAAAATCTAGAATCCTGAGAACCCAAAATCCCGCGAAAACGTAAAATCCCGAAAAGCCAAAATGCTAAAAATAAAACAATCGTATTGAAGAAAAAATAAAAGAAAAAGTTTTAAAATTAATTTCACTAAATTTATTAAAATATTAAAAATAATATTTAAAATATCTCTGTCAAACTCCGGCGCTTGTGAAGATTTTAAAATCATTTAAACGTTAACAACTTGGAGATATCATTGCAATTGATAGATTTAATTAATTAGTACTTAAAGATCTTTGGATATTAGTGATATCTTAACACTTTTTAAAGAAAAGAACTGTCTACTTTGGAACTTTTGAAATTGTCAAATAATCATCAAACATGAGACTTGTTTTTGTCTAAACTGGTATTTAAACAAACAAAATTTTGAGAGAGAGACTCTTGAGAGAGAGACTCTTGAGACTTCATTACTTCAAATTAACTGACAATTTGCCCCCTTATTTATTTATTTTTGTGATTTGATCACATCTACATTTTTTATGTGAATGTAAATATTTCCCTTGTTTGCGCACTACTAACGTCGAAAAAGTAGTGCACAATTATTTTGAACCATTGAATGCCGTGAAAAATGTGACCTAGTAAATTAAAGCTTTTGGAAATTCAATTGAATTTGTTGTGTTTTATCCGGAGCAATCTTTAAATAGTTTAATATTTGGAACCAGTTGCCTTTTATTACAGGCTTACCTTTAAAAACTAACCATTTCAGTCCGATATTTTTTATTGAGACTTAAATTTACATATTAATTGCTGATTATAGTGTTTTGATGCTGCCAAATTTATTAAGTATGTCTGGCTTATAAATGTTTTTCTTCAACGTTCTTTTAATTCTTTTAAACTCTTTTGATGCGGTTGAGGAAATAGATAAGCGGCCATTTTCGCTTTATTTAATAAAACCCGCGGATGTTTATTGAATTTGAATTTGTTAATTTTTTTTTCGGATTTCAATGGTGTACTTTTCCATATGAAACAGGTAAGCCGTTTTTATGTTCAAGCCCCAAGACCTCAAGTATGACGAGGATGTTCAGCCTTACAGCAACTGAAAATAGTTTTGTGTCATCTGAATAAAAAAGGCAAATCATGCAGAAATACATTAAATAGTTTAGAAAGTAATGTTCCCTGATCAACTCCCAACAGGGACAGGTTTTGAGAGCTGTGATCCAATAGCAAGGGATGCTGGTTCTTGAATCAAGAAATTTAGTTGATAATTCTTATGAGGAACGCCGGAAACTTCAATCTTGTTAACTTAAAAATAAGAACTTTGCGCCAAAAGAAAATCAAACGCTATCTCTAAATCAACTGTACACTGTCAGTTGCATTCCTCCCCTCAAAAAATTAAACTATTATAGCGTACTTTTGAGAATGTTCATCAATTAACCCATGGGCACAATTACCCGCCGAACTGAACAAGAATTCTTTCTTTAGCCGTACTACACGAATGTGGAATGCTTTACCAGGCTCAATATTTACAACTCACTACAATGCGTAGACATTCTCCTTTCTAATCCCATCCTCCTTTCTTAATTGTTAGCATTGTGGGTAATCATTATAAGGTTTATAACCCCTTTAATTCACGCAAAATATTTAAAAAAAATGAAGGATTTGAGAAATATTACAAAAACTAAGTTTTGTTGAATAGCTTCAATTATACGTTCTTAAAATTCCGTAAAAAATGTTCTCATTTTTGGACTTGAACAAAATAATGTGAGAAAAAAAAAGGAATCAAGTACACTCTCTTGCAATGTATTCAAAAAAAAAATTGTAGGCTTATTGAAAAAGAAAATTGTTTGTATGCATTTTGTCTCATCTTTTTTTTTGACAGGAGGAAATCTTCAAAAAACACTTGGCAGTATTCGACAACAAGTAGTGTGAGACTCTTAACCACTAAAACCACCTCTTCATCAGAACCAATCTTAAAGGATCGACTACAGATTTTTCTTTCTTGATTTTGTACAATCAATTTGGGGGAAGTTTAAACTTTTAATACTTTGCCATGTTTTTTTAGACCATAAGCTCATGAGGCTTGGTTCTTCTTTATCTCCAAGCATGGTTTCTTATATTCAAGACGGACTCCATTAAAGAATTAGTATGACTTTGCAGTCTTTGGTTGTGCTATACAGCGTTTTTTCTATTTGTAAGTCACGATGTAGATTTGTATTTCTTATGTACCAAGATGTATTAACTATTACACGAAAGACTTTGTTTTGGAATTTTTGGATGATTTCGGTATTTGTTTTCTATGTACAGCCCCATAATTGGATTCTATAGGTCCAAACAGCTTTAGAACTTGATTATACAGCAATATTTTGTTTTGGATTGATAAATCAGAGTTGTTACCAAGTAAACAGTACATTTTTCTATATCTTAATTTTAGTTCTTCTCTTTTCTTTTTGAAGTGCTCTTTCCACTTTAGCTTTGCAACGAAAGTCATTCCAGGGTTTTGGCCGTATTGGCGTAAGGTACAGCTTGATTATTAATGAATATTGGAATATTGTTTATCTTTTTATTTGTAAAGTTTATATGTGAAGATTTTGTTTCATTGAGTTTAATACACCATTTTTCGGTCCAAGCTGTCACTGTGCCGACGCCATTTTGTAGTTTTACTGCTGACTTAGAGACACATTTGTCGGGTACCAAAATTGCGGTATCATCTGCAAAAGTAGCCATTATGGTGTGATTACCAACTCGAATATCCCTTGAGTATAGTAAATACAGGGTAGGACCTAGGACACTTCTTTGTGGTACCCCGGCTTCTATTTTCTTCAATTCCGAGTATTCTTGATCGTACCTTACTCTAAACAATCGTTCTGAGATGTACGATTTTAATTTTTTAAAGTACTGCCTGGGAAAATCCCTTTGCAGTTTGTACTCAAGTCCCTCATGCCAAACCTCGTCAAAAGCTTGAGCAACATCTAAGAAAATAGCTGAACATACTTGTTTTTTCTTCTAATGCTTTTTCCATTACATCCGATATTCTATGAACTTGGTCTATTGTGGAATGTTTATTTCTAGAGCCAATCTGATGGTTTGGGATTAACCTTTTTTCTTCTATGATTTTGCTAAGTCTCTTCAGAAGCAGTTTTTCAAAAACTTTTGCCATAATTGGTATAAGCGATATTGATCTGTAAGCCGTCACTTCAGTAAGTGGTTTTCCTTGCTTTGGTATGACAATTACTTCAGCAATTTTCCAATGGTGCGGGACATACCGGCTTAAGGCATGCATTTATTATATACTGGAGTTATATGAAGCCTTTCAATGGCATTTCTTTCATTACCTAAGCATTAATAAGATTGTAACCTGGTGATTTTTTGTTTAATAGTTAATGTAAACACATACTTTCTTTAAGTCTTACAATTGGTATTTCACTCTCATCTATCTTATCAACAAACTGTAAGCTATTTTCAGCCGCGTTTAATAAGTGTGGCTTAAAACCATTCGCAAGATGTTCAGCGAAAAGGTTGTCTTTTTCTTTCGGGTTACCGATCCATTTCCCATCTTAAGATTTCAAGGGTGAGTTTTGTTACTGCGGTCTTTTCAGGCGCTTGGCTGCTTTCCATAGCGAAAAATCGGTTGAAGCATCAGTCGATAAATTCCTTAGGAATGTACTGAGTGAATCATTTTTGAATTTGTAAATTTGTGTTTTTTAAGATTTTTGATTATACGGTTAAACGTTGTTTTATCATCTATAAATCGAGCATTTTGCAATTTTCTTTGAGCTCTTCTTTTCTCTATTATCAACCCTTTTATCACTAAAGGATATTTTATTTCACTTTGTCTTCAGCGGCCTGTTGCACATCAGCAATAAATTTTTCCACTTCATGGTCAATTTGCTCGATTGTATCCATGGGAGATCTTAAATTTATAAAACTTAAAAGCCTTTCTCTAAAATCAATCCAGTTTGTTTTCTTATTTACAAGCTTTGGATTACTTTTTTCCAGTACTTCCGAATCACTTAGTGATAGATTCACTGAAGTATAATCTGATTACAGGTCATAATTACCTTCGACACTAATGTGATTTCGTTTGATTCCTTTAGCTACGAAAAAGTCAATAAGGTCTGGTATTTTGTTAGTATCGGAAGGCCAGTAAGTTGGCGACCTGGAGGAATAGAATTCGCAATTGTATTTACGGCCTGCTTGGAAAAGTCTTTTGCCTTTTGTTGATATAAGTCTTGAACCCAAATGGGTGTGTTTCGCATTGAAGTCTCCACCAACAAGAAAGTTATGCCCAAGAAGATTAAATAGATTTGTATAGTCATCTTCTGTTGGGGGGCGCCTTGGTGCTATCTTAAACTCTTCTTTTTTTTCATACCAATACTAATAGTTGCTACTTGCATATTTCGGACACCAGGCAAATATCGATATGTTCTAGATCTAAAAAGATTTTTAACTCGGATGAATGTTGTATAAGACCGTTTGCATTCCATGTAGCGATTTTAAGTGTTCTGTCCATCATTGTTTTTTAAGAGCGACTTTTTCGCTTAGCTGTTTGATATTCAAATCCTGTTTATCAATTCTTTGATGAATAAGTTGGAGCATTTCTTTTATGGAAAGTATTCATTCTTCCGTACATTTTTAACAATCTGAGAATAGGGTTTATTTTCATCGCTTTTACTTTGAACAGCCTTTTTAGGCGGTTCATTCTTAGTATTGTTTTCAGCAGTTAAATCGGTATTTACTGTGTTTCTGGGTTTGTCTCTAGCAAATGTAATTTTGCCTCTGAACTCTTGGAATTTTTTGGCAACTGGGCAGCCTCTATAGCTTGCCGGTTGATTTCCCTGGCAGTTCACACATTTTGCTTTCTGATCTTTGCTCATAAGGCAATTTTTAGTTGCATGTTTTCCTTCGCACTTTACACAAGCAAACTCTGGGATGCAGTATTTTTGGGTATGACCAAAAGCTTTTCGGAGTGGTTTAATTTTAACAGCTATGACCAAGATTGATCTTACTTTATATAAATCTCCTCGAAACTTTGTTTGCTATCAAAAGTAAGCATGAATAAAGATAGTAACCTCATACTTGTCATATACATATTCTCCAGAGGAGTTTTTAATTGTCTCATTCTTAAATAGAATGACTGCATCGGGGGATTGGAAGCCTTTTTGTTCAAGATCTTCTACTGAAATGAAGACCTCTGGCTACTACTTTTATTGACCTTGTAGCTTTGTTCTCATATGAGTGCCATTGTATTTGGTGTTTGCTCAGTTCTTCATTGACAGATCTATAATTCAGTTTCTTCGACTGTGTCTTTAAAGTTGTCTTTGTTGTACGATGTGTATTTGCAAGCTTTTTAAGTGTATTTATTTATATTTACTTGAGATCCTAATTGGTAGTGGTGTAATTTTTTTGCTGCCTTTAGCATGAGATATTGATTTTTGCATCTTGACGCCTAAGACTCTCTTATCTCAAAAATGGTTTCGACAGAGTGTAGGTGACCGCGTTTTTTTGGCGTTTTTAGATTTTTGGGATATTAATCTGATGGCGTATTTTGACAAGACTTGAAATTTCGGTGAAAATTAATCTTGCTATTCATTATTTTGACTTAGGTGTTTAGGTCTTCAACCAAAAACGAAACCTTAGTCTTGTCATATCTATAACTAAAGTAAAATTCTCCATCATCCAGCTCTTTTCTCTGGACAGTTAAAGTAGGCAATCTGTGATTTTAAATTAAACAAAAATGCTAGAGATAGTAAGATGTTAAAATTGTTTAAAATTAGATCAGATTTTTTAAAATTTAGCGCCATTGCATTAGTTTGAACATCACTAAATTTGATGCAGAATGTTATTGTAGACATTAGATACCTGGTAAATTTTCTATGCAAGTTGAATTAGGAGTAGTCAGTAGGGCTGCCACCAGACGAGACTAAGAGAGACGTTTGCCATATTCGGTCTCGTTAAATGCTAAAAAATTCGTTCTTGGTCTCGCTTTTATTTCTATGAATCAAAATTTAAATTTCTATAGAAGTTTCTTTATGCATACAAATCATAGCCATTCTTTAATGAAATCTAATCGTTAATGGCGTTTTTTAACGATAATCCAATCCGGAAAAAGTTGTGATTTAAACAGATCTAAACAATTCTGAAGCTTGTGCATGTTTGTATTAGAGTAATTTGGTTCTATTTCACGGAAAGAAAAAGCATCAGAAGGAATATACAACTCGAAAAGACCAACAAGACCGACGACACTCTCGACAAATGTCGATACAAAATATTCAGTCTCGTCTCGGAATCTTCAAAAGTAGTATATCGACTTTCGTTGCCTGCATTTCGTTGCCAGCCCTAATATTCACTATATATTTTTATTTTTGTTTTCATTTTGATCATATTTAAAGTCACCATAAAATGAAACGTGCATATTAAATTCGTTGATAGCTTATCTCAACTTATTTATATTAATTTCTGAAAGTATACCTAAAAACATTTTATGTTTAAATTGAAAATTTCCAAGTAGAATACAGGCCCCTATACTACATAAGTATATGTATGTTATATTATAATAAAATACTCAACAACTGTAATAGAACAACAACAACAATTTTAAATTCAATTCGTATTTTGTACATTAAATTTAAATTTCTATACTTTACCTATAGAATATTATAAAGGATAGTTTATACGGATGCACTTCAAAAGCCTCCAAATTATAGGTATAGCCATGCAGCCTCATCATCACAATGGAAAATATATTCCAAAGGATCAGGATATGTGTATAGAAAGGAGATACATATGTGCCTATACCTAGTGTTTTAACTCCCAAAGCACATATCCACATGATTGCGTATCGATTCGCAATTAGTGCTCGTCGCTGTAATGAACCTAATTTGTGCGTAATGAAGCCGCTTTTGAGAGTGTAGTCAATGTCGATTAACCAAAATGTTTCCGAAATAACCGCTTTGGTCCCTCTTTCTACACATAAACCTACCAACATTATATATTGAAGATTATACCATGCAGTGTGTAGATATATCGACAAAATTTCAGTTTGGTATCAATTATGTGCTGCCAAATTGAGTTTCCCATCGGACCCATGATGATGATCATGCACAAAGCCCAAACGCACATCGAACAACGCACATCTACTTGTACATCATCACATAACAACTTTTGTACATTATATTAATTGTGCAAAAGTGCTGTTTGCGTATCCGATAGTTATCTTTAATCATAAACATTATAAATATCGCAATATATGTGAAGTGGTTTAGGATATAAAAAGTAACAAACCACAAAAAAGCTTAATGTAAACTGTAATGTGTGGCGCATAATCGCTTTGCGTATGTTTTTCAACGCATAATATTGAATCATAATCATCATCTTTAGTCTACCATCATTTGGTTTATTGGAGGGGAAAAATGTAAATGCCGACATCTTTTCTGAAAAATCCAGAGGGACATTCAAGTAGAGGCTCATTATTCAAAAGGCTACTGCCATATAAGATGGCACTAGCTGTAACGCACATCATGCATACTAACTATATACGCCCCTAAGATCTCGTAGGAGACCTCTGGCCGCATCGAATTTCAAATCTTATTTTCCGCATTGCCGCTTAAAAATGTGACGGGCGATGATGGTACAGTGGTCGCCGACAATGTCTATGAAAATGTTGATGATAATAATGATGTTGGAATCCTTGAGAGCGACCGCACAGTTGCCGCCTACAACATCCCAAAGGAATGCCACATAACAAGGCCGTAGCTTTGAAATTTGTTCTTTTGTGTTGTTTAGGACAAATCCCACCTTATCCCTGTTGTATTCTTGGGCTTAAGAAGAAATTAAAATCACAGTTGACATGTTTATAGTTTACCCTTAAATTTTGTTGATTCAAGTCGTTTTATTAAATGGGGTAGAAATAATTTCAACAAGTGATGCACCCTTTTTAATTTTAGTTTACCTACGGCCTTGCTGTAAAGGTATATTCATCATCATCATGGCATGGAGCAGCCAGTCAGCGTCAGAAGCACATTGTCAGGATGATTCGATGGTAATAAATTTTTCTGTTAATTAGTGAGTCTGCTGCAAGAGTGAAGAATTTTCCTTTAAATTGCGTTGAAGAAATTAGCTGTCATTTGTCGTCATTTGTCAACAATGTTATTTTATATATGTATGTATTATTTTTGTATCATTCATTCAAAAATATAAACACATGAATATGTGGGCTTATGTATCTATAGAATATAGATACGTATGATTTAATATTTGAAATGTGACAGTGGTTTGATGGAGTTTTAATAAATTTGACAATTTGTTGTCGAAAATACATATTTCAATGTATGTACATGTATTCTATGATGAAATTGATAAGCTTCTGACACATTACCAAATGTTTGACAGACGTATTTTGAATTTGTCAAAAAATGTATACAAAGGGAATGGAATTTTAAAAAGTTATTTTTGCTATTCTTGTTTTCAAAAAATTTTATTTATGTTGATCAGGAAGTGTATTTTTTTTAATTTTTATATTTTGAGATGTACGACAAAGTACATGATAACTATATCGACTGAAAGTCAGGATTGCGAGGCATATATTTTATGTAGTCCAATCCTTTATAAATACTTAGGTCAATAGTGGGTATACTGATATAATAATATGGAAGAAGATATATACTTATTCGAAGAGCTGACCTCTTAAATTCCAGGAAAACAAAATTAGATAAGTTGCTTACTTTGAAAAATACCGACGGTAAATATATTTAGCATTTGAACATTTAGTGATACTTTAACCAATATTTATGACAAGGGTCTCACTTTAAACACTGTTCACAACCCTACAATTAAAAATATGAGGTTTCATTCTCGATGGAAAACGAAGTTCGGTCAGCTTTAGCTAAAAAATACACTGACGTAAATACATCATTAATATATCATTTTATTGATAACTATATGGCTGCATGTTTTTTTCAGATCATTTTGCAAAAATATAAACATTTTGTATGCTACTAAACAAAATCCATATTAAATATGTACTTTAAGATAGCAGTGAAACTAAGTTTTTGAATATATAGGAAATATGTTTCCAGATATTAAACAGTAGAAAAAATTCCAAAGCCGAAAGTACGACTTCATTAAATTTTTAGTTAAACCAATATTTTTCGCGAAAAATGTGTTAAACATTCTATTCTAGTCTCGAGAAGATTTATAAAGTAAGATCAAACTTGGGCATAGCTGTTAAATTTGAACCACTCCGAAAATCTAAAGTTGTTCCGCAGTGCAAACGTTGCCAAGCTTTTGGTCATACCCAAAAATACTGCAACCGAAAGTTTGCTTGTGTAAAGTGCGAAGGAAAGCATGAAACTAAAAATTGTCCTATGAGCACAGATCAGAAAGCAAAATGTGTGAACTGCCAGGGTAATCACCAGGCAAGCTATAGAGGCTGCCCACTTGCCAAATCATCGAATCAAACGAAATCACATCAGTGTCGAAGGTAATTATGACTTGTCATCAGAACATACTCCAGTGATTCTATAACTAAGTGAATCGGAAGTACTAGAAAAAAGTAATCCAAAGCTTGTAAATAAGAAAACCAACTGGAGTGATTTTAGAGAAAGGCTTTTAAGTTTTATAAATTTAAGATCTCCCATGGAAACAATCGAGCAAATTGACCATGAAGTGGAACAATTTATTGCTGATGTGCAAAGGGCCGCTGAAGAAAGTACTCCAACATTTTCTAATAGAAGACAAAATGAAATAAAATATCCAGTAGAGAAAAGATAGTTAATAATACAGAAAAGAGGAGCTCGAAGAAAATGGCAACATTTAAAAAACAAATTTAAAAATTCAAAAATGATTCACTCATTACATTCCTAAGGAAAGCAGCCAAGCGCCTGAAAAGACCGCAGGTACAAAACTCGCCTTTGAAAGCTCAAGATGGGAAATGGATCAGTAACCCGAAAGAAAAAGCTAACCTTTAATGCTAACTCATCATACGCGGCTAAAAATAACTTACAGTTTGTTGATAAGATAGATGAAAGTGAAATACCTATTGTAAGACTTCAAGAAATAAAAAGTATGTGTTTACATCAACTATCAAATAAAAAACCACCAGGTTACGATCTAATTACTGCTCAGGTTATGAAAGAAATGCCATTGAAAGCCTTCATCAAACTACAATATATAATAAATGCATGCCTTTAGCACCGGTATGTCCCTCACCATTGGAAAATTGCTGAAGTAATTGCCATACCAAAGCAAGGTAAACCACCTCCAGAAGCGACGGCTTACAGACCAATAACGCTTATACCAATTATGGCAAAAGTTTTTAAAAAACTGCTTCTGAAGAGATTTAGCAAAGTCATAGAAGAAAGAAGGTTAATCTTAAACCATCAGTTTGGCTTTAGAAATAAACATTCCACTATAGACCAAGTTCATAGAATATCGGATGTAATAGAAAAATCATTAGAAGAAAAACAAGCATGTTCAGCTATTTTCTTAGATGTTGCTCAAGCTTTTGACAAGGTTTGGCATGAGGGACTTGGGTACAAACTGCAAAGGGATCTTCTCAGGCAGTACTTTGAAATATTAAAATCGTAGATCTCACACCGATTGTTTAGAGTAAGGTACGATCAAGCATACTAGGAATTGAAGAAAATAGAAGCTGGTGTACCACAAGGAAGTGTCCTAGGTCCTACCCTGTATTTACTATACAAAAGGGATATTCCAGTTGGTAATCACACCATAATGTCTACTTTTTGCAGATGATACCGCAATTTTGGTACCCGACAAATGTGTTTCTAAGTCAGCAGTAAAACTACAAAATGCCGTCGACACAGTGACAGCTTGGACCGAAAAATGGCGTATTACACTCAATGAAACAAAATCTTCACATATAAACTTTACATTAATAATCAAGCTGTACCTTACACCAATACGGCCAAAACCTTGGACTTTGGTTGCAAAGCTAAAGTGGAAAGAGCACATCAAAAAGAAAAGAGAAGAACTAAACTTGAAATATAGAAAAATGTACTGGTTGCTTGGTTACAATTCTGATTTATCAATCCAAAACAAAATAATGCTGTACATAGAAAACAAATACCGAAATCTTCCAAAAATTCCAAAACAAAGTCCTTCGTGGAATAGTTAATGCACCTTGGTACATAAGAAATACCGATCTACATCGTGACTTACAAATAGAAATGGTTACAGAAGTTGTTAAAAAATACGCTGTATCGCACAACCAGAGGCTACTAAGTCATACTAATTCTGAAATGGAGTCCGTCTTGAATATAAGAAACCATGTTCGGATACTAAGAAGAACCAAGCCTCATGAGCTTATGCTCTAAATAAACATGAGAAAGTTTTAACTTCCCCCAAATTGATTGCACAAAGTTAAGAAAGAAAAATTGGAAGTCGATCCTTCAAGATTGGTCCTGATTAAGAGGTGGTTTAGTGGTTAAGAGTCCCACACTACTTGGTGTCGAATACTGCCAAGTGTCTTTTGAAGATTTCCACCTGTCAAAAAAAAAATAGACCGTTTTTGATTTTTACATATAAGATTTTTAAACTTTGTCTTGAAAATATTTTTGGCATGCAATTGTTTAGTGCTTGTAAATATATACACTTTACATGGTTAACCCTTTTCTAAAGTATGGAGTTTTGTAAACAAAAATCAATGTATTTTTGAAATAAAAAAAGAAATAATATTGACATTATTATAAAGGGAACCGTTCCGGATTAATACCGAAATAAGTTTTTTTTGTAGAATGAAGCCAAATTGAGAAAAAAAATTGTATGGTGACTGCTGTTATTTTTCGTATTATCTAATGAAAAAAATACCTTACGCTCTAATAGGCTTAAGACCTTAATTTCCCAGTTAGAACTCAATCGACTCAAGGGTTTAAGACTTAGGTAGGGGCCAGGACAGACTGACAGACGGACGGAATCTGAGAAGCCATTTTTTTTCGAATTTTCTAGCATCGTTATGTCATGTTTGATTAAAAGTTCGAGTTCGATTTTTTCTTCGAATGCAATACTTGCCCTATATGTCGCAAGTAAAAATCACCTCAAAGTTCACTATTTATGTGCGTTAAGAAAATAAGATGTAATTGAAAAATTAGAAAATTGACGACCTTTTATTCAAGATTTCTTTTCAAGAACCTAAATATTTGCTTTTTGTTTTCTAAGAAAAAAATTGTATAAAAATAAGTCAAAGCCTGTCTCATGTTTTTCCAAATTCTTGTATGAAAACAAACATTTTACTTATTTTTGACAGCAAACCAACTAAAATGTGAATGGTCACCTTGGTGTAAGCACGTAAGTTCTTCCGTCCCTAGGTTTTTGATTCGAATATTTTTTCTACGCAGATTTTTTAAAAAAAGTTAAAATTTCGGTTGATCTCAAACATCCTTTGAATAAATTATGTTTTGAACTAAAAAAATTAAACTTTACAAATTATGAAGTTGTACAAAGTTGATAGGATACAAGAAGTATTTTATTTCAAAGTGTTTCTTTTAAAATTCCAAATTCAACTCGAAAATCTTAAGGACAAAAAAACTAAATGCATTGATCTTTCGAGTTATTTTGTTTGAACAAATCTATAGAAACATTTTCCGATTAAAATAAATATGAATATGTTATCATCATTTTTTACTTTTAAACAAAAATATAGTTACTCGTACAGCACTTTATTTTCACTTTAACTTTAACATTCAGAAGCTATATATTGAAGATACCAGTATGATTTAAACTCTTACCAGCACTTATGCATTTAGCTTGAATACAAACTTGCAGTTTCCAGAATATAATAGTGAACATAAATCTAATCAATTCTCCATACTTTAAAGAACCCTCAGCAATGATTTCATTCATATCATAATAACTTTTGCAAGTTGCTGCATCAGCAGCAGGTGCTACTTTGCACATTACACTTTGGTAAATTCCTGAACTCTATAGAGCTGCAACTTTATAATAATGGCGTGCTTTCTGGACAATTTAATGGAAGCCAAAGCCAAATCCAAAGCACCTAACAACCCAGTCAGAAGGTAGGTACCCATTGCTTAATGCAGGCAGGCAGGCAACAAACGGAAACAAAGCGAACCAAACAAACTCCAAATGCATCCGAAGAAGACGAACGACTATTTTTCGTAATTCATCATAATTGCAGTTCTTGTGCAACTTCTTCAACACTCGTGATGATTTTCTTTTCAAAAGTTGAAAGTGCATCAACACCTGGACCCATCGCACAAAATCATCTCCATTGAATGGGACGTGCTTTTAAAGACTCATGATGAAGATGATGCTGGTGCTGGTGCGAGCCCCAATGTGGTCTTAAAAAGTAGAAGAAGCCGAAACACATTATTCCTACGATTAGCAGTTCAGCTACCATTCCACTGATGCTGATGCTTTTGCTGCTACTCTGCTGACTATGGCAATGGATTATTATGATGGAACGCAGAAAACTACATGTACGTTTGAAGTAAGGCATCAGGGGGAAAAAATGGTGATGTTGGCCTTTGGTATGACGTGAGGGTAGGTAGATAAGTTAGGTACTCGTACATATGTACATGTTTTTCAAACATATCCATGTCCAGCCAGCGATGGAAATATAGAGGCTGCCATTACCACAGCACCAGAACACTAATGCTCGGTTTGGGTCTCAAATGAACAGAGCACGACACCATCACCGATATACTCGAACATCACCATCGCCATTGCCATCGGTCCCAAACCCGACATTATGACGAAGAACAAGAGAAGTCTTCCTTTTGTGCAAAATTATCACGAATCCCATTCAACAAATAATCTCGAGCATAATATCTATTCGGGCCGTAAATAATGAATCCAATTTCTTACACAAACCCGTGTTATGGTGGCTTTGCTCTCCTATATAGAGCTACCGATCATCAACCAAATAAACGACCAACGAAGGAAGGCTAACAACAACCAAAACCAACTAACCGTCCACACTCCTCCATCCCATATCATCTCATCAGCTTCCGAGGAAAATATTGTGTTCCTTTCTTCATCGTCTACCTTAAGATATGTATAGTATGGCCATCAGGTATTGCAAGTAAAGAAAAGTTAACTATAAACTTAATTCAAAAGGACATAGATGGTTATAATTTAAACAAAGTATGTATTTATGCATTTGAATTAAATAAATGCTGATGAATAAGAAGGCTTTTACTAAAAAGGTTAGTACAAGCTAATTTAAGATTAATGTGTGTAGTAAACACTTAACATTCAGTGCAAAAGACGTTGATGCTTCAAAGAAAAAAACTCCATTTGAGGAAATGCTTAAATTTAAAAATTCTAAATTTCTATTGCTGACTAATCTCCTTTAAAGTAACTTTTAGACGAAAGGTTGCAACGTGTTAAAATTTCTACTTGTTGAATACCTGGCTCTTGTTGCATACTCTTCTCTTTTTGTTTTTAGCTACTGCTACTGTTAAGATCATAGAGTTTAGTACTCCATAGGTCTGGACTATTTCCTGACGGTCGCAGAAAACACTTTGAATATATAACTCGTTCTCCAAAATGAAAAAGGACGGAAATGCCCCAGGTGAAGATGGGATACCCTACGAATATTTTAAAAATGCAGCACCCACTTTTTATAACCATCAACATATACTTTTGAATAAGAATTTTGATAATGCTGATGTGCATTTTACAAAATCGATATTTTTTCCAATCCATAAGAAAGTTGATCTAAATGCGGTTACAAACTACCGAGGCGTATCGTTCAGGAATGTCATTGCGAAGATATTTTGTGGTGTTCTCATTAACAGGCTTGAAAATTGGGTTGATGTTAACAACATTCTTACAGAGGTTCAAAGAAAGAACTATCCCACGGTTGACCATATATTTACTCTAACATCAATATTAAAAGCGTTTCAAGCCAGAAACAAAAAAGTATACAAGTTGTTTCTCAATTTTAAAGCTGCATTTTATCTGGTGAATCGAAATGCTTTATTTTTTACTTTAACTTTCCCGACTTGGAGTGTCAACAAAATTCATCTAAATAATCCGTTGTTTGTACACAGATACTGAAGTTGCATTCTGGGATGGCAAAACATATTCAAAACCATTCAAATCACTTACTGGAGTAAAGCTGGAATGTGTACTCAGTGCTCTTCTATTTGTTTTTTTTTATTAATGACTAGCGGCACGTCCCGGCTTCGCACTGGTAGACATAAAAAGGTACAGATATTTAAGTTATAAGGATGCTAATTTAAACGACCATGAATCACTCAATTGGACAACATTTTTTTTGTCCTGAAAGACATTTTATGGCTAATTTTTGTACACTCCTGTTGTTGGTTTTAATATGAATTTGTATAGTAATCTAGTACTAAATATAGCCTAATCTAATAAAATAAAAAATATTAAAATCTGTCCAGTAGTTTTTGAGTTTATTCATTACATACAAAAATACAAATCTTTCCTCTTTTTTTAATATAAGTGTATAGGTATAGCTGCGGACATTCCAGGAGGTGTCCGAATTGCGGGTATCCTAATAAATGTATTACTCTACGCAGCGCCGATGACCTTCTCTTGTTATCCGAATCAGCAGAAACCCTGCAATTAATCGTCTTACGAACTATTGTGTCAAGTGGGGTCTAGTCATCAACACAACCAAACCGAACGTTATGGTCTTTTTGCGTTCCACTCGGAGTAAAGTTAGGAACACCTGGATACTAAATGGAAGTCGTTTAGAAGTATCGAAAGGATACAAGAATTTGGGAGTTTTACTAAATCTAACACTTGATTATAGCAAGCACCTTGTAGAAACAGCAAAAACTTCAAAAAGCTTAATTAATGTAACTTGCAAGAAGATTTTCTCTAACGGTCACATAAATCTTTCAACTAAATATAATATTTTCAATGATGTCGTGAAATCTTCGCTTTTTTATGCTGCACAAATATGGGGTATGCAAGAAATTTCTTAAGAAAATATTCAATATTCCCTTAACCGCACCAAACTATTAAATTTATTTAGAAACAGGCCTGCCAAAACCTTTTACTTTACGTCTTAAGTTACAGTCTAATTATTTTATTAAATAAGAAACTCGATTATGTAAAATAATGATGCTTTACTAAATTCGGAATAAGGACTGGTGGATGAGGACTTGGGAAAACATTGCTGCTTCCTGTGGAGAAGTTGTGCAGATCAATCTCTACAGTATTGGTCAGATGAAAATAAAGTTCAACGAAATCATCCAAAAACTTGAAGAATCTAACCGAAATCAGATGATTGAAAATGTCAGTCAATCGGAGAGCAGATTACTCTATGGCCAGCTTAGTTATAACTTGTGTGACAAGAACTACTTCGAAGATTCTCTCTCCTATAAAGATATATTTCCCTAATTTTTAAATTAAGATGCGAACTTCTACATTTAAATGGAAAACCATACCATGGAAGCTTTGACCTATTTCGCAATTTAGGTAGCTTGAGTCTAACGAAGATTGCTTTCATTTCGTCATTGTGTGTCCAATTTTTAACCAGCAAAGACCGTCCCTATCAGTAAAGGAAACGATTGAAATTTTAAATGGATCAGATTGGACGAACCTTGTCAAATTTGTCAGATTTGTAGAACAGAATGCTTATATAATAACGGAAAATACATAAATCATATAATGCAAATATTTATGATACAATCAAATCAAACCTTTTTTTCTTTAATTTTATACCATTATACAAACTCGATTGCACTTGTTCAATTGTATACTTAAATATTTTAAGAGTTGAGCTGACGGCTAAGCCAATCTTTGAAAAATTCATAAAAACTCTTGTAAAATGATAACTTGCAATAAATAAAAATGAGGCTGGGATGCGACCTACACTGATAACTTCCCATCCCGTCTGTCGATTGGTCTTGCTTAAAAGTTTGTCTATATGTACTCGTATCAATTTTTACCAAATTTGCGTACTTTTTTTGTAGATTTTATTTTTTATGAAAAAACGGACTGTTGGATTTTTATATAAAAATTACTGAATATCGAAAACAATATTTTCTGTGAAAAAAATAAGTTTGAAGCCAATATTTTTAATTTTTGAAAAGCTATTTGAGTCGAAAGTAAATTTTTACCAAGTTTTAGTATTGTTTTTTTTTTTAGAGTTTCATTTTTTGTAAAAAAAACTGTCAATTAAATTTTTTAAAATTTTATCCAATGTTGAAAACAGTATGACATATAAGATAAAATTAGTTCGAAGCCAATATTTCAAATTTTTGAAAAGATATTTGAGTCGAAAATCAATTTTTAATAACTTTTATACAATTTTTTTACTTTTTTTATTTTTTGTAAAAAAGCTTACAACAATATTTTTTGAAAGATAAAAGTAAATTGAAGCCAATATCTTAAAGTTTTAAAAAGATATTGGAGTGTAAAAAAACTGTCAATTCGATTTTTCTCAAAATTTGTCCTAATATTGAAAACAATATTTCATATAGTTAAAAATTAAAAAAAAAGTTATTTTTCCAAACCTTTGAAAAGATATTTGAGTCGAAAATCAATTTTTACCACCTTTTGTTAAATTTTTTTTAGGTTTTTAATTTTTTGTAAAAAAAACAGTCAATTCGATTTTTTTCAGAATTTTACGGAATGTTGAAAACAATATTTTTTGAAAGATAAAAGCCAATATCTCAAACTTTTGAAAGGATATTTAAGTCGAAAATCAATTTTTACCAATTTTTATTAGTTAATTTTTTGTACAAAAACTGTCAATTAGATTTTTTTTTTCAAAATTTTATCAGATGTCAAAAACTTTATTCTTCGTTGCACAAAATTGATTTGGAGATGAAATCATATTTTAGTCGTAAAATTTTGGAGATGACAAATTTTTTTGTTCAGTTTGTTTGATTTATAAAAAAAACCGTTAAATTAATTTTTTTCAAAAAATATACTTCTTTGATATCACGTTACAATATATTATATACAATTTAATTCAAGTCTCTAGCGTTTTTGGTTCTTACTCCCTTAGCAGCCTTTTTTTCTAGAATCTAGACAATCTTTTGTCAACCTTTTTTTACGAGGGCTAGTAGGAATTTTATTGTTTATCGTGCAAGAAATAGGTATCGAGAATGTTACGGTGTCAGCAAGTGTGGACAGAGTAAGATGGATGGCGGGGCAGGCGGTATGGGGATGTTGCTGTCTAAAGCTGTGGCATTTATATTTCTTAGGCCAAGTGAACTGAGGATGATTTTCAAAAATATCTAATAGTTGGTTATATTCCACTTTAGCAGAGTGAAATAAATAATAATAATAAAAAAATAATATTTTGAGAAATGGCCTTAATTTTATCAAGGATAGAAAACCTGAATTAATTTTTCTATCCACCCAATCTTTAGTCTACCCCAAGCTCTATATTAAGTCAAGAAGGGGAAGTACGATCTTAAGATAACAGTAAACCTTACATCCAGATCAAGTGAAATTTAAAAAACGTTGTGGAAAATGGTTCAATAAAAGCCTAATTAACTGAGGTAATTGAAAGAACAAGGCTTACGGGTACGCATATTAGACAAAGTTTTGAATCTAGGTTAGGTATAAGTCCTTTCAAATGAATCTAAGGTATAATTCCTTTAAGTCCTACATGCAGCTGTATGATTTACCTTGGTTCAAGATTTTTAGATTTATCAAGTATTTTCGATTTCTTCGCAAACTATTTTGAACCTAATTATGCAAATTCTAATGTAAATTCAGTATGGACCGCCGAATATTTATCTTTTGAGTGAAAGGTTGACATCTGTTGTTTAGTATTTAATATTTCAGAAATTTGAGAAGGTCCCTTGATTTTAAATTATGACAATAAAGAGAGATTCCACCTATTGTTCTTAAAAAATATGCTGCTTCTCTTGTTGATAAAGGACTTTTCTTAAATTTGAAGAGCTTTCTCGAGAACGGAAAATTTCTTTCAGTATAGAAGAAATCATTTAAAAAACCCTATTCACCAAAACTCTTCGAGAAGTTGATATAAAAAAGCTGACATTTCTCGAATAAGGACATCAATCATTGATGCAATTTACCCCGATTTTTCAAAGGCATTTAAAAGTAAGTCTTTTTATTTTATTAGATATTAAAAAACTTTGTTTTTCATTCTAAGTTTTTGAAATTTTTGGAAATCTATTTCAAAGGTCGTGTTCAATTTGATTGAATTTACAAAGTTTTCTCAAAACCAGTTTCAGTTTTAACTGGTGTGCCAAAAGGTAACCATCTTGGACCCTTTCTTTTCGTAGTTTTTATAAATGATGAAACTCGTATTTTCTTTAATTCGAGTCAACTTTTTTTGTGGATGACTTAAAGTTTTTTCGTTGCATAAAATCCCGAAATCGATATTTTTAAACTATCCTAGTGGTGCGCGATTTTAATGTCGCTAAATGTTAATGTTTTAGTAGTACCCGTAGCATGATGGTTAGTGCGTTGGACTGTCATGCAAGAGGTCTTGGGTTCAATCCCTGCCTGTGCAGGAATTGACAAATCCTTCAAGAGTAATTCGTGTCATGAAAAAGTGCTTTCTCAAACTAGCCGTTCGGATTCGGCCTTAAATTGTAGGTCCCTTTCATTCCTGACAACAGTACTCGCACACAGGAATGATGAAGAGTTGTAAGTCACTAGGCCCTGGTTCACAACGGACTGCTGCGCCACCCCATTAGATTAGAAATGTTAATGTTTTTGTTTTTGTCGCTAATTTTGAAATTATCTTTGGCTACAAAATAGAGAACTATGTTCTTGAAATAGGAAGCCCGTTACATCAACTTCAAGTACGTTTATTGTTTCCAGAATGAACCAAGAACTCACTGTGTCAAAGAAACAATCCTAGTTTTTTATTTTGATTTTGATTTTCAATTTTAATTAATTTTTAAATTCTGTTTGAGATTCCCAGCATTTGAAATCATATTCGTTTTAAATATGTGATAAAAGCAATTGTTTATTAAATTTTCTCACAACGTTTATTAAATATAAACGTCATATTTCCTTAAATCGCTACATATTCCATATGAGAAAATTATTTTTCTTCATTATTTTTTGTTTTGGGAATTCTTATTGTTCAGATAAAAACAAAAATCTGAATTGAGGCGAATAACTTAAATGACGTTTTTGATTTAAGTTATATGAGTAGTAACTAAATTCACTCTCTTTTATGTAATAGAAAGCCGCAAGCATGTTTATTTTTGTTTAAGGAACATAGTTTTGAAAATAATCGATAAAAATGAAAAGTATCCATGCTCTTAGCTACCTTAGGCTTCAAATTCCTGTCAAAAGGTGCATCAAACACTAAAAGAGCTTTTGAAAAATGTAAACATACAAATATTTTGCAATGACCATTGTTAACTTTATCATAAAATAAAAGAACAAAGTTTCGTTGGGCGCCATTTTAAAATGTTTTTAACTTTACTTCTACAATACTAATAATATTTTTTGAAAAATAACTGCAGTTGAACAAACAAATCCATAGAGTCTATCTTTAGGTTTTTTGTTTAATCAACAAAAAAAATGTAATATCTTCAATAGTCGTATAACACTCTGGAGATTCTTCCAGCTATATCGTTTTCATTTTAGTCCTGTAACCTAGGTACATGATTGTGTTTGTCATTATGATCCCCATCTCCACCACCTCCACTCCCTCTATCCGTACTCTTTGTGTATGTGTTTTGTATAAGTTGTCTTGTTGTATACGGATGATTTTGCTTGATATTCTCCATTTCCTCCATGATTGAACAAAGAAGATAAAACGACCAAAAACCATGTCCCACACGCTGGCGCTGGCTTGGAGGCAATCCAAATATAAATGGAGCGAAAGCATAGTCCGTTGAAAAGTAAAAATACAAAAAAAAAACACGGAGACAACCAGAAGGAAATCTCAAATATACAAGTTTTTAACATTAGTTTTGTTGTTGTTTTTTTTTGCGTTCTATAAAGCAGTGCAAAGTAGACATATCTACATACGTACTACGTACATATATATCCAGCAGCGTGTTCCAATCTCAATCACCCACGATATTCTCGGTTATAGGTAGTACGCTGCGAGTGTACGATACTTTACCTTTACCCTTACTAAGACTTACTTGACGTGATTCTTTTCAAAGAGGATGGCTTCTATGCTACAGCTACAGAGCTTGACTATAAAGGGCGTCAAAGGGACCCAGCATGTAGAAACGGGCGTTGTGTGCCTCTCTACCTTCTTGAATCTCTGGGCAAAGCAAACAAAAAAAGCATCTAAAGTAAAATGCTTTTATAGTCAGATACAGGAGTGGAGTGTATACATAATGGCCAGATATATTTTAATCAAATTTTTTTTCTTCTTCTATTTTTGTAATGCTTGTAAGGTAGGTATACGAAGCGAAGGATGTCTCGGAGTTATCCACATACAAACATATGTACCTTTTATAGAGCTGATTTAAACCATATTGCACAATATCTGCATTTCAACTTATTCTTATTTCTTTCGTCATACTCGACAAATTTTAGTTAATTTTAAGTTCAAATTTTTTAAGGTACCTATAAGAAATTTTATCCTATCACTTACTTAGCATCATAATCTTAGATAAGATTCGAAATTTTCAGTGTAGCAAACTCAAAACTTTTGCGTCTACTAATCCTAAATTCTATTTTCTTGGCTGTTAGTAAGTTGCAAGTCTAAGAGTCGATTGTAAGGTTATATAATCAACACAAGTTGGTTATTACATTTTAACTGATTTTGTAATTTATACGGTACATATTTACGTACTTCTGTCAAGACGCAAATTATTGACATTGACTTCTTGAATGGGTTAAAAGGTTAAATTAAACTTCTTGGCCAAGTTAAGTAACTCAAAATAATTTCATAACACTCATTCTTATAAACCCTGGAGAGAATTTGACTCAAAATACAATGCGTCTTATAACATAAAAAAGTTGTTCGTAAAAATTATATTTGTGTTAGAATAAATGAATTTTAAGCGTAATTATGGTGTAATTTTATTCTCTCTAGAATGGAACTCCATTCTTTGCCACTATTTTAAAAGAGTTTAAAATTCGTTATATTTGATTTTTTTTTCGACAATAAATAGTATGGGACTCTTAACCACTTAAACCAACTCTTCATCACGACCAATCTTGAAGGATCGACATCAGAGTATTCTTTATTAACTTTGTATAATCACTTTGGGGGAAGTTTAAACTATTAATACTTTCCCATGTTTTTTTAGACCATAAGCTCATGAGGCTTGGTTTTCTTAATCTCCGAACATGGTTTCTTATATTCAAGACGGACTCCATTTCAGAATTAGTATGACTTTGCAGTCTCTGGTTGTGCGATACAGCATATTTTTTAACAACTTCTGTAACCATTTCTATTTGTAGGTCACGGTGTAGATCGGTATTTCTTATGTACCAAGGTGCATTAACTATTCCACGAAGGACTTGGTTTTGGAATTTTTGGATGATTTCGGCATAGGTCTAAACAGGTTTTAGTACTTGATTATACAGGCCTATTTTGTTTTGGATCGATAAATCAGAGTTTTTACGAAGTAACCAGTACATTTTTCTATATTTCAAGTTCAGTTCTTCTCTTTTCTTTTTGATGTGCTTTTTTCACTTTAGCTTTGCATCAAAAGTCATTCCAAGGTATTTGGACGTATTGGCGTAATGTACAGCTTGATTATTAATGAATATTGGAATATTGTTTATCTTTTTATTTGTAAAGTTTATATGTGAAGATTTGGTACGCCATTTTTCGGTCCAAGCTGTCACTGTGCCGACGCCATTTTGTAGTTTTACTGCTGCCTTCGAGACACATTTGTCGGGTACCAAAATTGCGGTATCATCTGCAAAAGTAGCCATCATGGTGTGATTACCAACTGGAATATCCCTTGTATATAGTATATACAGGGTAGGACCTAGGACACTTCCTTGTGGTACACCAGCTTCTATTTTCTTTAATTCCGAGTATTCTTGATCGTACCTTACTCTAAACAATCGGTCGATTTTAATATTTCAAAGTACTGCCTGGGAAGATCCCTTTGCAGTTTGTACTCAAGTCCCTCATGCCAAACCTTGTCAAAAGCTTGTGCAACATCTTAGAAAATAGCTGAACATACTTGTTTTTCTTCTAATGCTTTTTCTATTACATCCGATATTCTATGAACTTGGTCTATCGTGGAATGTTTATTTCTAAAGCCAAACTGATGGTTTGGGATTAACCTTCTTTCTTCTATGATTTTGCTAAGTCTATTCAAAAGAAGTTTTTCAAAAACTTTTACTTTTGTATAAGCGATATTGGTCTGTTAACCGTCACTTCTGTAGGTGGTTTACCTTGCTTTGGTATGATAATTACTTCAGCAATTTTCCAATGATGCGGGACATACTGGTGCTTAAGGCATGCATTTATTATATATTGGAGTTTTATGAAGGCTTTCAATGGCATTTCTTTCATAACCTAAACAGTAATTAGATCTTAACCTGGTGGTTTTTTATTTGATAGTTGTTGTAAACACAAACTTTTTATTTCGTTAAGTCTTACAATTGGTATTTCACTTTCATCCATCTTATCAACAAACTGTAAGCTCTTTTCAGCCGCGTTTGATGAGTATGGCTTAAAAAATTCGCAAGATGTTCATCAAAAAGGTTAGCTTTTTCTTTCGGGTTACCGATCCATTTCCCATCTTGAGATTTTAAGGGCAAGTTTTGTAACTGCGGTCTTTTCAGGTGCTTGGCTGCTTTCCATAGCGAAAAATCGGTTGAAGCGTCAGTCGTTAAATTCCTTAGGAATGTACTGAGTGAATCATTTTTGAATTTGTAAATTTGTGTTTTTTAAGATTGTTGATTATATGGTTAAACGTTGTTTTATCATCTGGAAATATAAAATTTTGCCATTTTCTTCGAGCTCTTCTTTTCTCTGTTATCAACTCTCTTATCTCTAAAGGATATTTTATTTCATTTTGTCATTTATTTCTATTAGAAAATGTTGGAGTACTTTCTTCAGCAGCCTGTTGCACATCAGAAATAAATTGTTCCACTTTATGGTCAATTTGCTCGATTGTATCCATGGGAGATCTTACATTTATAAAACTTAAAAGCCTTTCTCTAAAATCACTCCAGTTTGTTTTCTTATTTACAAGCTTTGGATTACTTTTTTCTAGTACTTCTGATTCACGTTGTGATAGAATCACTGGAGTATGATCTGATGACAGGTCATAATTACATTCGACACTATTGTGATTTCGTTTGATTCCTTTATCTACGAAAAAGTCAGTAAGGTCTGGTATTTTGTTAGTATCGGAAGGTTGGTAAGTTGGTGACCTGGAGGAATAGAATTCGCAATTGTATTTACGGCCTGCTTGGAGAAGTGTTTTGCCTTTTGTTGATATAAGTCTTGATCACCAATGGGTGTGTTTCGCATTGAAGTCTCCACCAACAAGAAAGTTATGCCCAAGAAGATTAAATAGATCTGTATAATCATCTTCTGTCGAGGAGCGCCTTGGTGGGCAGTATATAGCTGCTATCTTAAACTCTTTCCTTTTCATACCAATACTAATAGCTGTTACTTGCATATTTTCACTAGTAAACTTGGTTACTTCATAATGTTTTAAGCTTTCTTTTATAAGAATCGCCCATCCACCTCTTGCTTTGTCAGCTGGATGTGGAGCGTTGTAACATGAATAGTTTTCTATTACATTATCTAGACTTTGCCCATTGGATTAATGAGTTTCGGACACCAGACAAATATCGATATGTTCTAGGTCTAAAAAGATTTTTAATTCGGATGAATGTTTTATAAGACCTTTTGCATTTCATGTAGCGATTTTAAGTGTTCTGTCCATCATTGTTTTTTAAGAGCGACTTTTTTTCGCTTAGCAGTTTGATATTCAAATCCTGTTTATCAATTCTTTGAAGAATAAGTTGTAGCATTTCTTTTATGGACGTATTTTCATTCTTCCGCAATATTTAACAATGTGAGAATAGGCTATATTTGTATCGCTTTTACTTTGAACAGCTTTTTTAAATCAGTATTTACTATGTTTCTGTGTTTTTCTCTAGCAAATATATTTTTGCTTTTGAACTCTTGGAATTTTTTGGCTACTGGGCAGCCTCTATAGCTTGCCGGTTGATTTCCCTGGCAGTTCACCCATTTTGCTTTCTGATCTTTGCTCATAGGAAAATTTTTAGTTGCATGTTTTCCTTCGCACTTTACACAAGCAAACTCTCGGTTGCAGTATTTTTGGGTATGACCAAAAGCTTGGCAACGTTTGCACTGCGGAACAACTTTAGGTTTTCGGAGTGGTTCAATTTTAACAGCTATGTTCAAGATTGATCTAACTTTATAAATCTCCTCAATACTTTGTTTGCTGTCAAAAGTAAGCATGAATAAAGGTAGTAACCTCTTACTTGTCATCGATTCTCCAGAGGAGTTTTTAATTATCTCATTCTTAAATAGATTGACTGCATCAAGGTCTTGGAAGCCTTTTTGTACAAGATCTTCTACTACTTCCTCGGGAGAGCACGAGGAATAAATACCTCTGGATACTACTTTTATTGAGCTTGTAGCTTTGTTCTCATATGAGTGCCATTGTATTTGGTGTTTGCTTAGTTCTTCAGTGACAGATCTTTACTCGTCAGCTTCTTCGACTCTGACTTTCCAGTTGTCTTTGTTGTACGATGTTTATTTGCAAGCTTTTTTAGTACATTTTTCTATTATTTTCTGAAGATCTCCAAAAATTGCAAATCCTGAGATCATAATTGGTGGTGATGTAATTTTGTTGCTGCCTTTAGCGTGAGATATTGATTTAGCAACAGTAAGCACATTATTCGCTTCTTTATAGTTCCTGTAATCAACAGTCTTTGAGCTTTTCTGATTTCTTGAACGAATCTCGGGACTACGTTTACGTTTCTTTGTGGTATGCTTATTTTTCTTTTTCTCAGTTTCAAATAAGAGCTCTTCTTCATCAGTTTGATATTCAGGTTCAAGCGTGGACTCTGAATCTTTCTTGTCAAGCAAGGAAAGTTTCTCTTCGAGTTTTTTTCACTTGCAGCTTAAGACTTTGAACTATAACTTCAAGTTGTTTTCTTGCCGCTATTTCAATTTGCCTTTCTTCAAAGTAGTTCTTTGATTTTGATTGGTCTTTCTCTTTAACTTCGTTGGAACTCTGTTGATCTGTGATGTCGATCTCTTCATTGATCTTGGTTCCTTTTTCGCTGATGTTTTTAACATCTATAGTATTGTTTGAGGTTGTCGATGATGTAACCTCTGAAGTAAATTTGTTTGGGGGAATTCCTTGCATCTTTGAACTCAGTCGCTGACCAGTGTGCAGCACAATATGTGTCAGACGATCTTGGATTTAATCGTGAGTTGGTGCATTCAGAGTGATATTTCTGTTCTTTTGCTCCTAGTTCCTGAAAAGATAACTCAGGTGACTCAGCTCATGGAACCAATGGATCCAACGCTCGTCGTTAGTTGGGTATCCAGCGGGCACAGCGAGGAGGTGACGATGCGATTTAGCCACATGTTTAAATTATTTATATGAGGTACCAAAATGACGGTATGAAAAGCATCTCAGTATAATTAAATGAATATGTAGCAGTTTCTTTTCAATTATAAGAAGCTCGGTTAAGGCTTGCCAAAAGCATTTACATCGGAAATTTTAACTCTGATTTCATTTGATGAAAGTTAAACATTTCTTGATTGAGCGGACATCCGGTCTTCCTAGCAAATTCCTTCCACTTTTCAAAACATGACGATATATTTTCGAAAGCAGAGGTTGGCACTATTTTAGGAAGACGAGCTACATTCATGTTAAGCACTTTAAGGATGCAGTCAAAATGTTGTTTCAGTGTTGTGTTGTATATTGGAGGAAGTCCAGTTTCAATATGTAACATATAAGTGGTCGTTGACATGGGCAGGTGTAGTACTCATTTGAGAAAAAATCTAAACAGGTGTTTGACAGTCTCATATTGAAGGTATCCCCAAACCTGGGCTGCATAAAACATAATTGATCGTGCATTAGCCTCAAATATGTGGTATTTTGCACGAAGACCAATATTTTTATTTTTCATGCAGCTGAACCAAATAGAGTTGATAGCATTTTTCGAACTTTTTAGTTTTTCGCTTAAATGAAACTTCATACCATTTTGTGGCGTAATTATCAAGCCAAGGTATTTGTAGTTTTCTACAATTTCTACAGGAACCCCATCAAGTTTCCAATTAAAATTACCACTCCGAAGTCCCTTACCACTACCAAACATTATTTATGGTTAGGTTCCATCTTTTGAAGTACTCTCCAAATTTGGTAATCATCATCTGATGTTTTATGGGAGTGTCGGCTAACATCACAATGTCATAAGCATACATCAAGACTTTGATTAGACTGCCTCGTTTATCAATCTTACCGTTTAAATAACACACTATATCATCGAGGAAGAGGGAGAACAGTAGTGTGCTCAAGATGCATCCTTGTCTCAATCCCATAGGAGTCAAAAAATTTTCCGAGATCGAGGTCCCGTCCCAAACTTTTGCTGAGCAATTTGTATACATTTTTTTTAGTCTTTTCCACATTTTAAATGGTAGACCCAATACCGATAGTTTGAAAAACATTAAATCTCTATCAACACTGTCAAATGCGGATTTAAAGTCTATAAATAAGCATAAGCTTTTTCACTCTGAGTGCGATTGATATCGACGATAGTACTAAGTGTAAAAATTCAAACCAAAATTTCTTGACGAAAGCCTGCTTGAAATTCACTTAGTATCTGATGGTCCTCAACCCAATTGGTTAAGCGTTTATACAAAATACTTCCAAATATCGGATTGCGGGATTTCACTACTTAATACAATAGTAGTGAAATCCCTCTATATAGTTTTCAACCACATTTTGGTTTTCCTTTTTGAAAGCTGGAAGAATAACAGATGGCTCAAAGCATGGAGGGATATAATCATTTTTATACAATTTATTGAGCTGAGTTGGCAAAATCGTCAGAACAGTACTTATAAAATTCGTGAGGGATTTGATTTTCTCCAGGCGTTTTGGCTTCCTTCATTTCAACTAGTACTGCTCTTAGTTCTGTAATTTTGAAAGGCTGGTCCATTTTTTAATCGTTGATGTAATTGACGCAATACTGAAAAGGTAGAGCTGACTTCTCTCCATTTAAAAGGGATTGAAAATGCATTTTCAAATCCGAAGTGTGTATGTTTATACCAATCCTAAGCTTTGATCCATATAAAATACGAACTGCTTTCCAAAACTTGAGCCAAAAACCATTACGTATCAGTTAATTTTTTCTTCTTTTAAATTTTAAAAACAATCTTTCTTATGAGACAGAATTAATTTGAACACTATCTCTAATCTCGTTAACAAAAACTGATTTTGAAAACAAAAATATATTTTATAAAGCAACATAATGTTGCAAACTTTTAGTTGATTTTGTAAAAAAATTCAATTGGCAATATTTTTTAAAGGCAACAAAAAACTACAAATGGGTTTCGATTTTCTACTTGTGAACAAAGAAAAATTATCACTTCAAATTTTGTACCTCACACAAATTATTGCTTTTAACAACTAGTTAACGTTTTAGAAAAATTGAAAGACGGGTCCGTATGGGAAGTTGTCAGTGTGGGTCGCAACCCAGACTCTTTTTCAATTATATATTTTTATGCTTCCCATTATAGTTTTACGGTATTGGTAACGAATAAAATAACAGACAAAAAAGTGCAGTATTTTAAAATTCGCTTTAAATGCACTAAACAAAAGATATATAAAGCCAAGGAGAAATAAGTCCAATTGTTATCAGTTGGTCTTATTACACTTAAACAAAGTGAACAGCAAATAAGTTCTATTCACTTCTTTCACACAGGTTATTTAACACCAAGCATTACCTTGGGTTCTTAAGTTCAATCCCTGACTGTGCGAGGAATTGACAAATTCTCCAAAGTAATCCTTGTCATGAAAAGTGCTTCCTCAAATTAGCCATTCGGATTCAACTTAAAACTGTAGATCCGCTCCATTCCTGACAACAGTAATGGCACACAGGAATAATTGAGAGTTGTAAGTCACTACTCCCTGGTTATCAAAAGGATTGTTGAGCCACCTAATTTATTCATTTTATTTATTGCAAAAATATGAACCCCTTGCCCTTTTCTTTTTATTTCAATAACAACAATCGAGGCGAACGGGTAACAGCTAGCTAAATAAGCCAATATTGAATGCCGACATTGCCGATTTTCTTAATTTTTTTTGAAGTTATAGAAAATAAGGTTTTGGTGACGAAATCGAAGGGCTTAAAAAAGCTTTTACATCTCACAAGTTTATTCAACATTTTGCATGCGATATAAATGTACGTAACGCAGAGTACGATATATTGATATCTTTTGACGCAACGTTAATTTCGAGAATAAAACAAAATAAAAAGGTTTCTGCATAAGAAATTAGAGAGAAATATTTATTTCAATCATCGCTGCCACATCAGAGAGCATTTTCTTTATTACTTTTTTCAGTTATACTAAGCTTAGAATTATTAAATAAATATTTCAATTCTAAATTTGTATAGTCATTATTCTTACCCCACATTAACTTCTTTTGTCATATTGTTTTAAACTTACAGCCCCTCCAATTTAAAATTTAATGCAGGGATCCAAGAATATCGAAGGTCACCGCCATATATTGGTAAGGACAATTTATTATCATAAAAACCATATATTTTATAGGTATATGTTATGTACACATAAACCAAATAAAACCGGCCGAGCCAACCGAAGACGACTACGAGCTTGGTGTCTCGAGCGAATGACTTATGTCCACCTCAGGCTAAACAATCTCGCTATCTTATTGAAACACACTTTTCTGTACTAACAACAGACTGGAAATATTGTTTTTATATATCAAAGTCGCCAGTAAATTTCATTGCAGTCTTTTCCACATCCAAATATACCTTTGTACATGAATCAGAACTGCACGAAACAATCTTATGTGGATTTGCAGGATAATTTTTCATTGCGGCATTTATATTTATGTTTATGATGGTCAATCGCCATCTTTGCTCCCTTGTTAAAGGTATTTTTAACTTGAGAACCGTTTATAGTTTAAGGGTGGTAAAGTCACTTTGATTGGAAAAAATGGGCGGGTAAAATTTTAATAAATCCATTTAAAAAAATATCCTATTTGTAGTAATTGCATAAAATAGATATTAATAATAATTATTGAAATTAGAGTTTTAAATTGAAGTTATTATACGCGAACACACTTTGCTTTGATTTTGATTTTGTTGAAGTTCATTTTCATTCTCAAAGCGAAATGAGAAGGAATTTTAAATTTGGCGTAAAAATAAAATGTATTTTCGGCTTAATTTAAAAATAAAATAAAATTTAGTTTACTTTAATTCGTAAATGAAAGTTAGGACGGTCAAAGTAAAAATCGCCAACAACTGAATAAGAGAGATACTATAAAGATTTTTGGCCACATGACTCGAGTTCTAACAATTTTGGTCATCTATAAGAAAAACTTCATAAACACTTTCGACAAAAAATATTAAGTTAAGAAATAATTTTATTTAAAAAATTGATTGCAGGTTTTAAGAAAAAAAAATCAGAATAATGTATGCAGATTTTTAAGATTTAATTTTTAAAGCCGCAGTTTTCCAATCTTCAATTTCGTATTTCAACTCAATTTAAAAAAAGGCATTTTACATCTTATCTTATCTAACTTGATACGGGGATACTATGGTGGACTAAGGTATTTGAAGGGAGAAGGTTCACTTCGGAATTTCGTTAATTTTAAGCTTTAATCAAATTTTAACTGTAGATATTGATTTCTTTTAATTTATAGTTCAACTCAACATTTTTGAAAATCTAGGTTTGTTAAAAATGTTAAATGTTAGTTAATTTTTTAAATATTCAATTTCTGTTAAATTTTAAAAGAATTTATAAAACGGAGAGGCACAAAACTTGTTAACCTCTGTTTCTTTAGGCTAAGAAAGCAATTGAGTAGCAAAGCCCTCTCTCGGGGGCCCAAAGTGTTGCTATATAAGACCCTCATCATCCCCGTTCTGCTATACGGTGCAGAAGCATTTATACTATGACAAAAGCGGATGAAAGCTTCTTTGGTCGTTTCGAGAGAAAGTTCTTCGTGTGATCTACGGTCCCGTATGCATAGAAGGGGAGTGAAGGGAAAGAAAGACAGTGACGTAGACTTAGCCAGAAGGGTAAAATGCCAACGACTAAGATGGCTAGATGGATTGGTCACGTATGCTCCGGCCCGGAAAGTCTTCGAATCCACATCCACAGGACAGCGCAGTAGAGGAAAACCGTGGATCAGGTGGTGCGTACAAGTGGACCCCAGTGAACTTGGAGCGTGAAACTGAAGTCATCTAGCAAGCGACCGAGCTGGATGGAGAAGTTTGTTGGGTGAGACTCTAGTTAACACAGGACTGTAGCGCCACCTTAAGTAAGTAAGAGGCTTACGAAACTGCTAAGAAGCAAATTTAATTAGACAATACCCCTAGTCTCCTGAAATGAATTAGCATACATTCAAACTTTTACAGCCCTGAATGATCTTCAAGTGAATCATTGACTTACACATCATTCATAATGAAATATTTGTTGACCATTTGCATCCCCATGGCATGTTGCAATAAGAGGTTTTCAAAAACGGACACAAATAGGCCAGTTTAATGGCCCATTGTGATTCACATGAATCTTGAGGCTTCCTCCTAAGCTCAATGGAACCAGCTTGAGTCCCTTACGAAACGTGAGAGGCTGATTATACCGATATGATTTAGATCGTTTAGATCATTAAGGAAGAATTCTCCTAGGTAATTCTTGCGTTTTTGAGCCAGAGCAGGGCATGTGCAGAGAAGATGAAAAATCGTTTCTTCCTCTTCCTTGTCCATACAGATTCTGCAAAAGTCATTTGAGAATACGCCTAGTCTCGTGGCGTGCTTTCCTACTAGACAGTGTCCGGTTATGACACCTAATATCGAGCTTATATGCGATCCGCTTAGAGAGAGCAAGCACCTTGAACGTTTTAAATCCAGTGTTGACCAGATGTTTTTTGTGACTTGACACGTTATGATGTTGTTACACCTGGTGCCTGCCCTCTTCACGTCTTGTATCAGCAGCAGTTTACAAGTAGCGATTGGTATTCCAGTACGTGCCAAACGTGGTAGGATGGGCTGTACTGTTACTGTACCGTTCCTGGCGAGTTCATCTGCCTTACAGTTACCTGGCATGTCTCTATGGCCCGGCACCCAGCAAAGGTGAATATTAAACTGTTGCGCCATCTCCATTAGAGATAATCGACAGTTATGGACTGTTATAGAGTTTGTAGAGACGGAGTCCAGAGATTTGATAGCGGCCTGGATGTCAATGAAAATACGGATATCAGATGTTGATATCACGTTTTCTTTAAGCCAGGACTTCTTTTATCGCGCAAAGTTCCACCTGGAACACGCTACAATGACTGGGAAGGCGGAATGAGAGACTTAATTTCAGTCGTTTGGAATACACACCTCCACCAACCCCTTCTTTTTTTTGACCCATCTGTGTAAAAATGGATTGACTCATCCTCCAAGAAAATCCTATCCTCCCAAAAAAATTTGGGAGTTATAGAAATCTTTAAATTTCTGTCGAATTGCAGTTGGGGGATGGTGTAGTCTGTGTGCTTTGGAATTGATTCTGAATACCTAAGAATTACGGAGTGGCCAATGGTGTTGTTAGTCCACTGCGACGAAGCTTTAAGGCGAATAGCAGAGCTTGCAGCTATTTGTTTGCTAAATATGTCAAAAGGTGTTAGGTAGAGCGTGCGAAGCGAACCCCTTATGCAAGCAAGCTGAACGTTGGACTTTATTTAACTAGTCCCTGTTTATACCTTTCTCTAAAGCAGTCCACCATACTGCCACACCTTACATTAAAATCGGTCTGATTACCGATGTGTATAGCCAATGCGTGATTCTGGGTTGTAAGCCCCATTTATACTAATAGCTTTTTTGCAAGAAAAGAGAGCTACAGTAGCTTTTTTGACTCTTTCCTGTACGTTGCGTTTCCAATTTAGTTTTTTGTCTAAGACAAGACCTAGGTATTTAGGCTCGTCTGAGAATTTTAATTGGATTCCTTTAATGTAAGGAGGGTTGACAAATGGAATTTTGTATCTCATCAAAAATAAGACCAGATCGGTTTTGTGTGGGTTAACACCCAGTCCACACCGATCAGCCCAAAGTATTAGTCTGTCTAAGGCATTTTGTAAGAGTTCTTTTAGGATATTAAGATGCTTTCCTGAAACTGCTATAGCAACGTCGTCCGCATAAGCTATCACTCTGAAACCCTCCGCATCCAGACTAGTTAGGATTTCATTCACCACTAGGTTCCAGAGGAGAGGGGATAGAACACCACCTTGCGGTGTCCCTCTACTAACGAATCGTCTGCAAGAAGAGTTGCCCAGTTTTGAGTTAATTATTCTGCTAGTAAAGCATTAAATGAATTAACTCCCGAAGCGAACTCTCTACATTTAGAGATGTCAGTGCAGATGTGATTGCAGATGTGTCCACGTTGTTAAAGGCACCTTCGATGTCAAGGAAAGCAACATAATCCTCTAGTGCATATAAATCCATCCCTTACCACTTGTGTGTTCTTTTGGCCTAATTTAAAAGCTCCAATATTATGGTACACCTCAGGGCTAATTCTCTGTTTACTAAACAATCTTGCATTTTTTTGACCAAAATCGTATATTGTAGTCAATTTTGAACAGCTGTTTACATTTAAACAAAGGCTATGTTTTTTTCTTGCAATACTTATTTCAAGAAATGTGTTTTCAGCTATGTAAAGCAGTCAATAACTTATTATTGTTGAAATGTGCATTTTGATGTAATCCAAAGCAAATTCAACAGAACTTCCAACTTGAAAACATTACTTACTTGTCCGGCTCACAATCCATGAGCGCTCTGGCATCCGCAGTCACTATGTCCTTGTACCGTAGGTTCGTTCTTCCTTGTCGTCTTGAACCTGGGGGCTGGGCTGAGAGACTTTCTTGGCTGGAGCGTTGTCGTCCATTCGCTCTTAGTGGCCGAGCCAATGTAGTCATCTTTTCTTGGCCTTCTGGACTACATCCACATCTTGGTACAGCTCATACAGTTCTCGGTTGTATCTTCTTCTCCATTTGCCATCGTCGCATACGGGACCAAAAATCCATCGAAGAATTTTTCTTTCCAAAGTGCCCAGTATGAATTCCCCTTTTTTACTTATCGTCCAGCACTCGGCACCATAGAGTAGGAATGGTAAAATCAAAGTTTTGTATAGCAGACACTTTGTCTTTCGAGTCAGGAGTTTTGAACCCAGTTGTTTGGCCAAACCGAAGCAGCAGCGGTTCGCTAGGGTAATTCTTCTTCTGATCTCCACTAAGGTGTCATTCGTGGGATTGATGTTTGTTCCAAGGTAGGTGATCTCCTTAACTACCTCGAAATTGCTGCTACCAACAGTGACGTTTTGTCCCAGGCGGTGGACAGATGTTGCTTTGTTTGTTGAAAATATGAACTTTTTTTGTCCTCATTCACTTCAAGACCAACCAGTTGGTCCAGACCAACAGCTGGATCAGTTTGTTCGGGATCCCGAATTCAGAGATCGCCATCATAAGCTCTTGGCGGTGGGTGCTATCATAAGCAGCTTTAATGTCGATGAAAAGATGGTGGGTTTCGACTTAAAACTCGTTGCTCTTTTAAAGGATCTGCCTCAGTGTGAATATTTGGTCTATCGTTGTTCTGCCTGGCCTAAAACCACACTGGTACGTGCCAATATTTGTGTTGCAGAAAGGTTTAAGACGCTCACACAGTACGTTCGATAGGATTTTGTATGCAACATTAAGCAGGGATATGCGACGGTAGATTTTTGCATAACATCGGGTCACTTTTTTTTGTAGATGAGGCATGGAATCCGACCCGTCGGACTTTTTTTAGCTTTTGGATGGCTTTTTCTACCTCTTCTCCGCTGGGGGCTGGGACTGGGTCTTCATTGGCTGGTCTTGCTTTTTTTTCGTCATTGTCTTGCTCGACATTTTGCGCATTCAGCAGCTGCTGGAGGTGCTGCTTGAAAATATCTACAATTCCCTGTACTTCGCTGACTTCGTTTCCTTCACTGCTTCGAAGAGCTTGTGTCTCGGTTCTGAAACCAGAAGCTAATTGCTTCGACCATTTAAAGAAACGTCGGGTGTTGTTCTTGGCCCGAGACTCTTCTAGATCTTTGAGTTGGGAAACTGCGGATGCTCTGGCATTCTCCAATGTGCTAAGGCAACTGATGTTCAACTTCTTTTGTTTGGGCCGCACATGTTTTTTGTCGTTTGATATTCGAGCTCTAAACTTAGCCAATACCAGAAAGTGGTCTGAGTCGACATTTGCTCCTCGGAAAGTGCGCATGTTTAATATGTTGGATGCGTGTCTTGTGCCGATTAGCACATGGTCGATTTGGTTGGTAGTTCGACCATCCGGAGATCGTCAGGTTGCTGTGTAGATCTTCCGTGTTGGAAACCTAGTGCTACTTATCACCGTACTACGAGCTGCAGTAATGTCGATTAGTCGGAAGCCGTTATCTGTTGTTTCTTCGTGGAGGCTACGATTTTGACGTCGTACTCTGGACAGGCTCCGTAGGCTCTTCTTCAGGCTCCAGGAGGTTGTAGAAATCCTCCTTGTTAGACACATATTGTAGGTACTGATGTTCTGTAATGTGGCCTTGATGCGGATCACAGCCAGGCGATCACTTATTGGTTTGAAATTCATGACTTTGGATCCAAGCCGATTTCCGACGACGAATCCGCATCCAAATATATACAATCTCTAATAACAGCTATAATAAATGTCGCAATTCTTTCTCTTCATTCTCCCTGATCCTATTCATCGTATTTCCTGGATCGCAGTAATATCTGCCTTATACTGCTAGAAGACAGATTCAAGTTTCTGAGCTGCACCTGGAGGGTAGGGGGTTCTTAAATTCCAGGTACAAACTCTCATTGCGTAGTCCGTTGTCGTTCCGGGTCTGATTACCATAAGAGGGGGTTCATTATCCGACGCTGGTATCACTCTCATAACTTTCAAGTTTTTCACTGTGGAGGGGTTGTTAACCCCTCGCATTAACCTCCAAATTTGTTGGGCCGTTGATGAGGTGCTTTTTTCCCGATTTTGCACCCGCGCTTACAAGTTTCGCAAGTTGTATCTAAAGATGTAACCAGTATCCGGTAGTTAAGACGAGGAGGTAAAGTAAACACTTGGTTTGTAGGAAAAGTTGCATTATAAGCATCCAGATCCTACAACACCCCACCACCCAACTTGGAAATTTTAATCACAGTCTAGACATTTGCCATGGGAAATTTTGTCCATATTTTTGCTAAATGTTTTTGAAAAGTCCAGATGCATTTTTAAAGATATTGAATTATTTAAAGCTCTCTTTACATTCCCTACAAGGGCTCCATTAAATTTTATAGTATATTTTTAAAGGTTAATTAATCCATTCTCCAAATGAAGATAAAGGTTATTCTTTTCAAACTAGTGATTTTTGATTACCAATAATACCTCAACAAACCACTTTTAAACGACGATTCCTTAAAGTCTGTGCTGATATTTTATGGTTAAAATTAGATGATGGTTAGTGCCGTTGGCATGATGGTTAGTGCGTTGTGCTGTCATGCAAGGGGCCTTGGGTTCAATCCCTGCCTGTGCCACCTTAATTAAAAAAAAATAATTTTCGCAGGTACTGCCTCTTGCGAGGAATTGACAATTCCTTCAAGAGTAATTCTTGTCACGAAAAAGTGCTTTCTCAAATTAGCCGTTCGGATTCGGCCTAAAATTGTAGGTCCCTTCCATTCCTGAAAACAGTACTCGCACACAGGAATGGTTGCGAGTTGTAAGTCACTAGGCCCTGGTTCACAGCGGACTGTTGCGCCACCCAATTTATTTTGCTTTTATTAGATGAAACGTCATCACGAATTCCGTGACATGTGACAAAAAGATTGACCCTACTCTGTCCAAATATGAGATGATCTTCTCTTTGAGTTGTTTTTCTTTTTTTCCCTTCCCACTTGTCTTTTTCAAGCCTTTCAATCTTAACATTTATGCCATTTGTATCCTATTCTTTCTTCTTCAAAATTTAACTAACTTGAAATGGCTTCTTTGGTAGATTTTCCTGATTAGTAAACCTGCAAAATGGAGCTTACACATATCAGGTGTAAGATTTTATTTTTAGATTTATTTAGTAAGACCATTGAAGCAAACTGAATATGTTTCAATATTATTTTATTTTTGCGCGTCACCCTACAAAACTGCATAACTTAAGTTCTTTAGCATTGACTAAAAGATGTGCCTATATTGTAAGGAAAAGTTTATATGTTTTTAATAACATCAATAAAGATCAGAATTGAATTCACTTCCTGAAGCTTCCTACACGCGAATATACAATGAAATACAAACAAATTTCCATCAGCAACAAAGCTCATCATGTTGCTTCGCCGCGCTGCGCCGCCGTCACTGATGCTGTGTTTTCTAGACGTCACCATTGCGCGGTTTTCCGGGGTATTTTTATATTGAAATGATACATTTTACCATTATTTGCTGCAGTTCAATTCCAAAGTCCTTTGGTAAGATCCATCGAATGGTTGACACGTAATGTACTGCACGTGGGTTGTTGCAGCTTGTAGGTGTGTCAATAACAGAGGTCTTTTGTCAATTCCTCAATTCTATCCGGTGTAGTGGAAGTGATTGTTTCATGCTATAGCATCGGGTTGGATTTTATCAAATCAAATATCAATATTAACATAACAGTCAACCTCTGCATTTCTATACTCAAATGCACGAGCTGAGAAAACAATAAAAGTGACATTTTGAACATGATGGTAATACCAACACTTTTATCACTTCCTGTGCTGGAAGTAAATTTTTTAAATAGATAAGATATCTACACAAATTACAAAAAATGCATGTTTAAGATATTTAAATCAGTAAGAAATTTAAAAAGTCTTCAACTCACAAAATTGACAACTTTCAAATACAAAAACAAAAGCAAAAACAATAAAACTGATAATATTTTTTTAATAGATAGTTGTCCCGCTTGATAATTCACGATTCTAATTTTAAATTCCAAATAAATATCTTAAATCATATTCAACTCTTGCCAAATCATTATAGAAAAACAATAATGATGATAATAGAAAAATAATAATTGCTTTAAGCACCTGTACTTGAAGATAATTCACTTTTAAAACTTTTGCAGAGATATCAAAATTATATTCATTATTGATTAATCTTCTTCATTTTTCACAGATACTTTATTGCAATTCATTCATGCCATGCTATTCATGATTATGCCCAAAATATAACCCAAAAAGTTAGAATATCTAGTATCTCATAACAATACTTACGTCATAAGATTTGGAGGTATGACGGTGACTTTGCTAATATTTTATTAAAAAAACAAATCTCAAGATATGTGTGAATCCCACTTTTTCTGATGACTGGTTTGTAAAAAAATAAACTTTCCCAGCTGATAACAGTTATCGTTAGCTCAATGATGCTAAGAGATATACGTAGCTTTTAATCAGTTTTTAATACTATACATAGATAAATTAAACACCAGGGCCGCCAACTTTCACTAAAAAAGGGTGAGTCTTCTCAATTTTAATTCAACAAAAAAATAAGTTTCCTCAAAAATTAGATTTCAGTCGATATCTAATAATTAATTGATCAATGCTAAACTTGAAGCATTTTTCAAAGCCAAAGATTATTTATGTAGCTTTCATTATGACCTTTTTAACTACAGACATAGTTACAATGTAGAATTAGAAAAAATACGTTTTTCGTTAAAGAATTTAACCATCAGAAGGGAATTTTTTAATAGAGTCTGCAAATAAAGAAAATAATCAATTGCTAGTGCATTAATTTCGTTAAAACTCAATACTAGAGTTGGAGAAATTTAAAGAAATACAAAATATTACAAATATTACTCGGAACTATTAAAGAATAATTTCGAGTATAAATTAAACTCCTTCAAAAATTCAGTCGAAAACTTTATTCCTGAATCGAAACCCATAGAAACTCGATATTATTTGTTTTTTCTTTTCAAATGAAACGTGTATTTTTGATCTGAGGAAATAAAACGGGCCAAGTAACTACGGAATAGTTCTTAGAAAAATGTTCAGTTAATGATTTAGTTTAAAAGTTACAGTCTATATAATATTTATCATATATTAGATTGTTGGAAAAGATTTTTAAAAAAACGTGCAGAGGTCAATATTGTTAACTTCCCATAGGAAGTTATTGTGATGGGTCCGAATTGTCAAATTGAAAATTTTGATTTTTAGAAAGATGTCTGCGCGTCCGTGTGTACGTACGTTCGTACGTCCGTACGTACGCAACGTTTTTTCGTCGTCCATAGCTCAAGAACCAAAAGAGATATCGATTTAAAATAATTGTTGTTATTCAGATAATATGGCAGAAAGATGCAGAAAGGGCTGTCAAAAAAATTGCGTGGGTGGTTTTTTTACCATAGCAGTTTGAAGAAAAGGTTACAATTTTAGTTAACCCTAAATATCTTGCGAACCAAAAACGCTAGAGACTTGAATTAAATTTTATATAATAAAAAAACGTGATATCAAAAAAGCATATATTTTGAAAAAAAAACCAATTAGCGGTTTTTCTATAAATCAAAAAAACTGAAGAAAAAAATATGTCACCTTCAAAAGCTTACGACTTACGACTAAAATATGATTTCATCTCCAAAACAATTTTGTGCAACGAAGAATAATGTTTTTGACATCTGATAAAATTTTGAGAAAAATCGAATTGACAGTTTTTTTTACAAAAAATGAAAACCAAAAAAAATTAATAAAAGTTGGTAAAAATTGAATTTCGACTCAAACATCTTTTCAAAAATTGTAGATATTGGCTTTAAACTACTTTTATATTTAAAAAATATTGTTGTTAACATTCAGTAAAATTTCGAAAAAAATTAAATTGACAGTTTTTGTACAAACAATTAAAAACCTAAAAAAAAAATTTAACAAAAGTTGGTACAAATTGATTTTCGACTCAAATATATTTTCAAAAATTCCAAATGTTGGCTTCAAACTTATTTTATTTCACAGAAAATATTGTTTTCGATATTCAGTAATTTTTATATAAAAATCCAACAGTCCGTTTTTTCATAAAAAATAGTACGTAAAATTTGGTAAAAATTGATACGAGTACATATAGACAAACTTTTAAGCAAGACCAATCGACAGACGGGATGGGAAGTTATCAGTGTGGGTTGCATCCCAGCCTCTTTTTAGATTTTGGTCTATAAGTGATAGTTCTTTCGAGTAAAATACATACATTTAATTTTTTTAATGTAAAAAGTTTTTCAAATGGCACACCGTGGCAGCCGTTTTGGTGACATCTGTCAAATATTTTCCTTATTATTCATGTGCTTATACCGAGTCATTGTGGCAAGTTACACGATTGAACAGGCCGTTCAAATGATGAAACTTTTTTATTAAAATGAGTGTTCGCTAGCGCAAACGTTGCGCGCTTTGCGCCCATTTTACAGTAGACGTGGTGGCCCTTCACAATCGACTCTTCCACGTTTGGTGGCCAAATTTGAGAGGACTGGTTCAGTAAACAATCAGCCAACACCCGTACTTTCAACAAACGCAAGATCGGCTAAGAACATCGCCGCAGTCCTTGAAAGAGTACCGAACCCGAGGCGGTCTATTCGGCCACCCGTAAAAGATCCAACTGACCCAGGAGCTCAAAGTTAATGACCATAGACAACACCGTTTGTTCACTGACTGGGGCTTCGAATCGTTTCGAAGAGGACCCCAATCTTTGCCGAAAAATCATCTTTAGTGACAAGCCGGATTTTTGGATGAATGGCTGTGTTAACAAGCAAAATTGCCGTATATGGGACGACGACACCAACCTAAGTTCAACAGGTGAAAATTCATCCTCAAAAAGTTACCGTTTGGCATGGCTTTTGGGCCGGCGGAGACGGCGTAATTGGTGCGTACTTTTTTGAAAACGACATTAGTGAGGCGGTCACAGTCACATGATAAATATAATTTCTTATAGCCCAAACTCAACCATATGGATCTGGACGACATGTGGTTCCAGCAGGACGGTGCTATATGCCACACAGCAAATGCCACGGTTGACATTTTCCATGAACGATTTAAGGTAAGATTATCTCTCGAAATAGTGATGAGACCAAGGTCATACGATTTGACCCCGCTAGAATTGTTCCTGTTGGGTTTCTTGAAGTGGGATCTATGCGGAAGAGTCATTGAAAGTTAGACCACTCGGATCCGTGCCACTGTAAGAAGGCGGGCATTTGAATGTTGTCATATTCCACACTTAATGGAACACATGTGCCTTTCCATTAAAAAAAAATAAGGTTGTTAATACCTCACACGCAGCTCGTTTCAGGGGCAAACGCAGGTAGGGGTTTTGGGGGATATTTTCCAACACTGAGGTAGAAGATGAAGAGTTTTAACTTTTTGTATGAAGCTTAGTATTAGCATTAACAAAGAGATGCTCTCTTTCGCCATATTTCAAATAAAAATGAAAAAATATAAAAAAGAAAATGACCTTGTTGTACTCGTTTTTGAAACGATCTTAGTGCCACTTATGACACATTTAAATATCAAAATTCCGAAAAATTGTTCGGTTCGTTTATGTTAGTTTTAACTGTAAATTAAAAATAAATTTTTTAACTCAAATTTTTGTCACTTCTTGAATTGTGACACAAGAATATTTTAAAACAAAAACAACAACCTTATTTGCCTATCTGTCGTTTTTTCCTTATTTTTAAAGAACAACAATCAAATTAATAATGAAACTTACGTGATGTCTCCTCTATTTAATATTTTTAAACATTTGAATGCGTTTCTGCATTTAAACATACCATAATGCAAGACAAAAACAATATGGAGCATATTCATAGTCATATTTTAAACCCAAAACTGTTTGAAATGGAGTCTAAATTTAACACTAGGTTAGACACAGCTGCTATTCATAAAGAATTTGCCAGCTCTGTTTAGTTAAAAACAGGTTTAAGGCATATTCTACTATAATTTGAAAAAGTTCACTTAAACCTATACAAAATGGCTTGTAGAGGGTAGAAAATAAATTGCGTAAGCTGGAGAACCAACATTTTTGAAGCTATTTAAATTTTAAACTATTTTGTTTGCTGTTAGTTAAGAAATTTTATGAAGTCGGGTTGGTGGTTTTAAGACTTGGAAGCACGCAGATATTAGCAAAAATTTCATTGAATTTTGATCTATGTACATATAATATACAAATCATCTAAAGGGGTCCAATCGGGTTATGTAAGGTTTTAGTTTTTTGTTAGTCAGTAGCATTCCAACATCCAGCATAATAGAAAAAGTCTTAAGTCTTTTGACATTTTAATTTTAATTTTAATTTTTTTAATTTTCAAATTAAATGTCTCGTAACTTAATTCACTCAATAAGAGGAATCGGCTAAGGTAATAACTGACTATCATATTTTTGATAATCAAATTTTACTATCATTTCCGTTCCGTTTGTGTAAGACGATTCAACTCAATTCAATTCGATTATTATTGTCACAATTCATTCTTGCTATGGTGAAATTTAAAAATGATTCCTATAAAATATCTAACTAAAAGTATCAAATTAGCTGTGTTTAAATAACATTGTTACTCTGCTTGTGTTTTTGAATGTCGTAGGCTTTCTCGGCCACAAGAATGTGTTTTTGTACCTATAAAAGGTAACTGAACTAAATTTCCATTGGTTTTTTGTAAGCGTCTTTTCAGAAACGACTTATTTGTAGGAAAATTACTATCAAATATTTCAAGTGACAGCTTTTTAGGTATGAATTTGACTATCACCTTCAATAGATCAAATTGTATTATTAGCCGATTCCACCCCAGCTTGTTTATTTTTGATGTTTAATAGATTTAGAAACAGATTCCGCCGTGTTTATTTTAAGACTCTATATTATCGTTTTAAAATGGGTTTAAATTAATGAATAATATGAATATGACCCTATATCATTGGTCTTAAGGTTCGGAACGCATTCAAAATCATTACTTCTAGTATTTTTATGTTGAGTAAAAGAAAAACGTGTTTGTATATAAAATAGTGCCACAAAAAAAAAAACACTTGACATTTAAAATAAAAAAATAATATACCTAATATATATTTTTTGAAACCCCCCGGAAATTATTTTCTGCGTTCGCCCCTGGCTCGTTTTATTCCATTTCAACATCTACTCGCCCTAATTGAAAAACCCTTTAGACCTACTTTATAGTTTATGAAATTTTCTATTCTATTTTCCATTTTCTTTTCGATTGAAACTTTTAAGACACTTCGAAAGAATCAGTACCGATTAGTGTCGGACTTTTACCGCACTAACACCACCGCCGCGCCGCGGCCGGTTAACGAAGACCAATGTCCAATCTATGAAAGATCTACAAATTATTTTTCTTGTTTATATCTTTCCTTAGGGGATGTTTATATAGTTATAAAACATTCCCAAAGCTTTTATACCATCAACGCATGATGCTTGGTTCTTCTTAATCCTCAAACATTGTTTCGTATATTTAAGACGGTCTCAATTTTTTGTTTGTTATGACTTTGCTAATTGTTAGATACAGCGTGTTTTTTTAGCCCCTTGTGTAACCCTTTCAATTTGAAGGTCACGTTGTAGATCTTTTTTATTTATACCAATATATATAGTATCCCAAGAAGGAATTTGAATTTGCTTTCTTTGTGCATCGTTGGATGCCATATGTCCAAACGGGTTTCAGTACTTGCTCATATAACATAAGTTTCTTCTGAATTGATAGGTCACAGTTCTTTCCTATATTAAAGAGTCTATTGTACTTCAAGTTTAGCTCTTCACTATTTGATGTCATTGCAACTTATTTGGCAGTGTAAGAGTAAGGCAGGTACTTCAGTACTATAAATAGAAAAATTCGAACTTTGTTTATATTTTTGTTTGTACAATTTAGCGTTTATTGTTTCAAAATCTAACTTTATCGACTGCGTTTTGCAATTCCCTTGTAGACTTTGTAACGGGTCCATCTGGGGCCAATATTGCAGTATCGTCTGCAAAAGTGGCCATGATATAGTGTTGATATCGTTTTTATACAAACAAAACAATATTGGTCCCAGGACACTTCGTTGGTGTACACAGGCTTCTACTTTCTTTATTTCCGAGTAATTTTGGTCGTACCGTACTCTAAAGAGTCGTTTTGTAACATGTATATAATTTCAGTAGTTTGTAGTGCTGCCTTGGAAGGGTATGCAGTTTGTACTGAAGTCCCAAGTACATTTGTCAATACCACTTGCTTTACTTGCTTTGTCTATTAAAATCATTCGTGATCAATAGAGAGTTATAATTGGCCTAGCTTACTTGATTTTAACAAACATTTTAAAATTCTTAAAAAACTGATCTGATGATCTGTCGATGTAGAGAGGAGTTAAATAACATTTTTGTTTAAGAAACACATAATTTTTAAAACCCCGTTTAAATTATTCTCCTTACGGTTTGTAAAGGTGACATTTTTTTCAACTCCCAATCATTTCCATACGACGTATTCGTTTTGACAGAAACTTGGCTTAATTCAAGCTTTTCCGACACAGAACTTTTTAGCGAAGAGTTCGAAGTTTACAGAAACGATCGTCATGTTGCTAATGCAAAGGATTTAGGTGGAGGTGTTCTCGCATAGCGATAAATAATACATATTTCTCTTCTTCTTTATATTTTCCATTTGAATTATCAATTGTAAAGATAATGGTACAGAACAAGACTATTTTCATTTTCAACGTTTATATTCCTCCAAAAAGTTTAGAGTCTGTTTGTAGCCAACTCTCCTTAGCATTAGACTTTGTTATCAATTTGTCCTGCGCTGACACCAACATTTTACTTTTAGATGATTTTAGTTTACCTCACATTGACTGGATTCCATCGGAAGACGAATCTTTCCTTGAAGCCTCTCTCTCTTCTTCACAGTTGGAACTATCTTTTCTCGATAAAATCCTTCTTACTGACTTACAGCAAACAAGCTGTATTAAAAACTCAAAAATCGAATTCTCTATTTAGTATTTTCTTCTGACGCTATTAGTATAGTAGGTACTCTTGTTCTAGAATCTTAATCAGGAATTACTAAAATTGATAAATATCACAACCCATTGGACATTTTTCTTGACTTAGGTAATGAACTTACTGAACACAGTAATTCCTTTTATTGCTTATATAATTTTGACTTCAGTTTTTTCCAGTTGTTTTCTGAAGATTTAACCATTTCTGGATGGCTTTGCAGTTAACTTCACTTAGAAGAACCTTTCGTTAGACAAAACTTTTGATATCTGTAACGCTTTCGCAACGAATTTCCGTAAGTCATTTGTTAATAACCCTCAAAAAGTTGATGAAGAATATTTTCATAATCTTCACACTTTTTCGCAAACTAGCTGTAGTCACATACCTGTGCTACAGAGTACGGTCCTTGATCTTTTATCTGCGTTGAATGATGACTGCTCAGCCGGTCCCGATGGAATTCCCCCGATAGTACTAAAAGAGTGTAGTAATGCTTTAGTTGTACCCCTTACGTTTTTATTTAAACTTTCTCTAAAAACAGGCAAATTTCCCAGCACATGGAAGAAGTCATTTCTAACACCAATTTTCAAGAAAGGTAACAAGTCGGATATAAGCAACTACAGGCCCATTGCAAAGCTTTCTTGCATTCCTAAAGTAATTGAACAAGTTGTTTGTGAAAGTGTAGCATTTTTTAGTAAAAATCTTATTTGCGAACAGCAACATGGTTCTGTGAAAAAAAGATCAACCGTTACTATAATCTCCTCACATTCTTAAACATATGTTCAAAAGCTTTAGAACAAGGCTATGAAGTTTACTGTGTATACACTGACTTTTTTAAAGCTTTTGACCAACTTAGCCACTGAATTATTTTATTTAAGCTTAAGGCTCTTGGTTTTCCATCATTTTTCTTAGATTAAATTCAATCATACCTTGAGAACAGATCCTACGAGTTAAAATTTAGAAATTGTCATTCTGAACCTTTTGTTGCTCAATCTGGTGTTCCCCAGGGAAGCCATCTCTGCCCTTTTCTGTTCATCCTGTCTATTAACGATGTACCGTCATGTCTATACTCTCAAGTGAACCTCTCATTTTTGCTGACGATATGAAGATTTTCAAAATAATAAAGTCCACCCATGATCGTATTCTTTTACAAGCCGACATTGATAGTTTCACATTTTGGTGTGGGAAAAATAGCCTTTTACTCAACCCTTTAAAATGCCAGACGATAACTTTCACTAAAAAACTAATCAGTAACGTATTTGACTACTGTATATTACAGCAAAAACTCTGTCGTGTCTCCACATTTAAAGATTTAGGTGTACATTTCTATTCCAACTTAGAGTTTACACATCACATTAATTTTATTGTTAAAAAGGCAAATTCTATGCTTGGTTTTATAAAACGCTGGGCAAAGGAGTTCAATGATCCCTATGTTACCCTTTCTTTGTATAATTGCCGTGTTCGTCCTCATCTTGAATATGCTTCGCAGGTATGGACTCCCTATTACGAAATTCATAGAAAACGTATTGAATCAATCCAACATAATTTCATTCCCTTTGCCCTTAAAGGTCTTCCTTGGGAAGATCCCTATGATCTGCCTCCCTATGAACATCGTATCCTACTTCTTCAAATGCAATCTCTCCATCAAAGGCGTGTTAATAATGACTTAGTATTTTTTCATCAACTCATTAACGGTGAAATTGATGCACCTTATTTGCTATCTTGTGTACATTTGACTTCCATAGAACTAACTATGGGAAGAATGAAGCTTTAAGTCGAATGAGCATTTTATATAACTTAAACTGTTCATCGATAGATTTAAATTTAAATAAGATGGGATTAAAATCATTGTTTAGAACCAGTGCTCCACTATCGTAAACGTCTTTATTTTATCTTTTGTGGTTCTGTATTAATTCATGTTAATGTTAATTATGTTTTGTATTTTGTACGTGTGTTGTTAATACATGCACTTATGATGAGCCTCTGAACGTGGTTTGAAGCTTGCTATAAGCTAACTACTTTCTAAAATTCTGAAGTGTAAAGGTGTGTCCACACCAAAGAAACATTTCAGAAAACAATGTTTAAAAAAAGTGTCTAAAATGTTTCCCATTTGTTTAAAAAAATGTTACAGAAACATTGCAAAAAAGTTTATGATTAATTTGTTTTCATTGTCGCTTTAAAAAACGATTTTTTAAACTAACTCATCCTTTTCACAATTTCAAGACAAAGAGTTTTATTTTTAATATTTTCCTCAAGACGATCTTACAAAACATTTTTTAATTCATACATTTTTATTAATTGGATAACTTATTCTCTTTGGTTGGGAAAAAAATAATGTTTGTCTGTTTATTGACATGTTTCTGTAATGTTCCTTAAATGTTTCTGAAATGTTTCAAACATTTTTCTTTGATTATCAGATTTCTTTATTTATGCAACCTTTAATCTTGGGTTTATTCCTATTAATCACAAATCTTCTGTCGGCACCAAGGATTGATTTTTAACTAATCAGCGTTTGAAGATAACTTCGCTGTAAGGAATCGCAGAACTATACCCTCCCCATTAGTTTTTTTTTTTAACTAATTGTATGTTATTAAAGTAAGACAATTTTTCCTTTTTTTTTCAAAACCCTTGATATTGATATTGACGAACCGCACCTGTATAAAACAGATCAAACGTTGTAAGATTTACTTCTCAACAAAATTACACCACCATTTTTAAAATGTACATAGTTATATAGACCTCAGTGGCGAAGCGTCCGTATAAGTCGATTATTCCCGTCTTACCTTTTGAAGTTCTCACTCTGAACATCTTTAATTTCTAGCAACATGAATCAAACTTAATCATGCACATGAAAACGCTGCCAACATTTGCTTAAGAAACTCTATTCTTCTTTCAGTCATATTGTAAATACATGTTGGCTCTAGAAAGTATAAACAAACTTATTACTTAACCAACAACAAGATAACCCAAAATATCACGTCTTTTAAAATTTCTCTGTAGATATAACAAATTTGTCCATTTCCTCTTTTTTCTTGTACTATTCACTGCTTGTGATACTTCCTCTGTTCAATACACGGTTTCTTATGCAAGAAATTAAGGCGATGTTCAGCGTCTTATTTTTTAGTGAATTTGTTTGAACTATTATAACGAATCTCGCTAAGGCGGCAGGGGCAATTTAAAAAAAATAATTACTTTAAATGGAAAAAAAATAATAAAAAAATAACGGTAGATAATAGTTAGAATTAAGTATTATACATTTTTTTAAACGCCAACATTCTGTTCTATGAGCCCGTTCTTAAATCAACTGCAAAATATGTATAGTTTTGAAAAATGTAATTTTAAACTTAAGATTTATGTAAAAAAGAGGTAAAAAAAAGTTTAAACTGTAATTTTTCAGGATTATCTATACTATTGTTTTTATTTTAGATGAGCAATTCTAAAAAAAAAATAGTAGATAGTCTTAAAGTTTTGAACAATTACACTTTAAACCTTTTTTTTGCCAAATTTTGAGTTTAAAAGAATTGTTTTCAAAAACGATGCATAGTTTTGATTTAACTGACTGACTGATTTAAAAATAAGCTAATTGCCAAAAGTGTTGCCTTTAAAAAAATGTATAAAACGTAGTTTTAAGTTTTACCAATATTTTTAAATTATTTTTGTTCCATTTAACGCAATGGTGGATATACGGGGGGTCGTAGGGGTCATGACCCCCCCTGGGAGGTAATTTGTTTGCTTTTTCGTAAGAATTCCCTTCAATTCAATTATTTATTTATTTTTTGTATATGAAAACAACATTTTTATTTTACTTCCTTAAACTTTTTTGCTAAAAGTACTACTTTTGACTGAAGATTGGACCAGGAACATAATATGAATCGGATATTCAGCCCTATTCCAAAAACATAGCACAAATTCATCAACTTTTTACCAATTGACGATCTATAGTAGGGGGTCATATGAGCCAAAAAGCTTATACTTTAAGATAAAATACTAATTTTGTTTACAAAACTTGATATCTCAGAAAGGGAACAACATTTTTTTACGAAATTTAAATGTAAAATGTTCATATATTTATAAGCTCTTTGTTAAGTGCTTATACCAAAAATATTTTTAAGACAAAATTTAAAATGATTTTCGAAAAAAAGGTTAATCTAGATTTTTTGACAGATAAAATGGAATTTAAATTTTTAAGAAGAACTTATTTTGGAGGTACATTTTTAAATCTTAAAATATAGGCAATATTTTTAAAAAGACTTTTTGGAAGAAATTATCAAGTTCTTGCCACCCAGTCGTGCATTTCATTTCTTTCAAAATTGGTTTTCTGTTGAATACAAAAGATCTGTAATTTGTGAGTACTACTAAATTCTTCTTCCCAACTTATTTATTTACTTACCTTACTTTGTTTTAATGTAATTTTTTTAGAGAAATTATGTGCTTAAATGCAACTATTTCCTTAAATTTAAGAACCAAACATTTTTGTCTCTACATTTTTTAAGTTTTGTTGACGACTTTATAAGATCCAAATACTAGTAAGCAGATTGATAACGATAGTAATAAGAGACTCCCGGAAATTGAGTTCGAAAAACCTGCGTCAAAAAAGAGCCCCACATTTTTACATTTCAGATCCTCTCTCATTTTCTGTATTTTTAAATTTTTGCAGCGTTCTTCGCATAAATAGAAATGAAAACAAGAAAAGTGTGTTTTTTTTTGGTAAGCTCTTAAATTAGGCATATTTAGACAACTGTTCGAATCTTGGAATGCTTTTATATGAGTCATCCAAATTAAATAGTTAGACCATAACTTGCTGGACAACAGTGTTCTAAATAATTTGATAACTAAAGTTGTCATTTTAGCAATTATTAAATTTTGTTAGCATGTTTACAAAACATTAAAGAACATTTTTAAGCGGTGAGTAAAAACTCATCTAAGTGTATGAACCCCCCCCCCCCCCACTGATGAAAAGTCTGGATCCGCCCTTGCAAATAATGTTCGTCTGTTTTTTGAAATGTTTCTGTAAAGTTCTTTAAATGTTTCTGAAATGTTTCAAACATTTTTTTATTTATGCAACCGTTAATCTTGGGTTTATTCCTATTAATCACAAAATGTCTGTCGGGACTAAGGATTTAATTTTATCTAAGCAGCGTTCGAAGATAACATCGCTGTAAAGAATCGCAGAATTATACCTACCCTTTAGTTTTTTTTAACCAATTGTAGATTTTTTGTCTTCAAAACTTTGTGTTTTAAATAAAAAACCCCTTGATACCGATATTGACGAACCGCACCTGTATAAAACACATCAAACATTGTTAGGTTTACTTCTCAACAAAATTACACCACCATTTTTAAAATGTACCTACATAGTAACATAGACATCTAAATATATAATTTATAGGTACCTATATCTTTCAATAAACCACTTAATGTGAATTTGTCTTCATCGTACCCCAAGCGACTAAACATTTTTCATGGGTTGTTAAAGATAATAGTTTTTGAGAAGTTAGTTGCTTTTATTTTGATACCAACCTTTACCCATAGATTACCTAGGTATTTGTTTTTTGAAAACTATAAAAGGCTGGTTTCTAATAATGGCTAAACAAATCGAATTCACGCTCCCCAAACAATGGTACAAAATATTTATATTTCAATAGATATTTTTAAACGCATATAAAGTTAAATACATTAATATCAAAATATGTAGGCATAGGTACAATGTACCTCCAACCTCCATAGAACTTTTCATCAAAAAAAGTTCTTCATATACCTACAGATCTATAACTAAAGTTCTTATCATAATTTTGTGAAATACCTATTGATGGCATGTGTACAATTGTACGTACCTCTATTTCTTCTTACACCTGTTATATTTCTTATCAATCCAAACCTCCTATTTGCTTGAGTTCTTTCGTATTGATATCTATCCATAGAGATAAACTTATAAGCTTGGTTGATTATCTATACCTACCTTTTTTGCTGAGTTCATGTTATCTATCTACTTTATAACCCACCTTTGCAAAAGTTTGACTTCACTGTATAGCTACATAACCTACAAATAAAAAAGTATAACTTTAACTTTAAAATTAAAAAAAAATGAGATTTGTAAACATCGACCTAGCGTATTTAGGTATGCATGTACTTACCTAAACTAAGTCATGATTAGCTTTTTACCTATATGTACCCTCAATTTGGTTGGCTTAGAAAGCGTCGCCGGTTCATTTGTACCCATTACCCTCAGGTTGCCCTTTAACCATCAGTCCCTTATCACACAAAAGCATAAAGTTGTCATCTTACATATTTTTTTTTACCGCAAAACATCAAAGGGCTTTTGTTTAACCATCCCCATTAGGTAAGTATGTATATCTATCTAGTATACAAAATGTCACCACACTGTCAAAAAAAATCTGACAGAAGGCCAACCGCACTTGTTTCCATTCATCCATAACAAAACAACCAACCTCTTTTTATCACAATCGCAATACACAAAACTCCACCATATTCAACCAAAGGTGTCCAACGGCAGCAGCAACAGCAACAGCCCGCTATCAAAACCACCTCCATTACCAATACCATACCTTACCTACCATCATCGTCATTGTTGTCGGCCATACACCACACCACACCATAACCATACTACCTTACCTACTCTACTAGTTACCACCAGTACCAGTTTCAGTCCAATGCCAGCCAACAACAACAACAACAACAAAACAAAAACTAAAACTACCAGTTCAAGTGTTGCCTTCTCCGGGAAAAAACAAAACAAACAAACAGAACCCCAAGCCCAACAGGAGTAAAACAAAATAAAAAAAAAATCAGCAGAGAATCTTCCAAGAAGTAAAACAGATAAAAGAACTGTTTTTTTCTCCTTTCTTTCTGCATGACATCAAATCCCAACGAACGACATCAATGGAAATACTCAACCATCACTAGGGCAAATAAATTCGAATGAAACCAACAAAACAATACCAAAAAGAAAAGAAACACAATTGCCGATGCCGACACCACCGAACAGACCCTTAATCGCATACACACACTTGAGTATTCACCTCATTCCTGTTCTTTTAGCAGCTTATTTTGTTTGAGTGTGTGCATTGCTCATTGCCAAGGAGGCGGCAGAAACGCCAGCTATTGGTTAATTCCGACTCCAGGCAAAACTAGTTGACAGTTGCTTAGCAACGCCCAGGGTCACACAATACACGATTGCGTACAGCGAATTGCGTTCAACTGTCATGCACCGACTCCATTGCTGATTCAGATGTGCTATCTCAGTCATGAGTGGTGAAAGAAGAGCATAGCATGTGTTGAAACAGGGGAAGGGATAGCTAAACACACCCCACCATTAGTATAGAGGGCGCTGGCGAACCAACACTGCCCGGATGACAGCTAACTGATTTCACCACCAAGCGACCAGTCAATAGTCATTGCTTGTCGTTTGACGTTTGTGGTGTGTGGCGAAGTCTACGTTCGTTTCGTCGTCGTTGTTTCGCTAGCTCGATATATCGTCGCTGATTTATTTTTATGTTCGTTCGAACGTTTTGCGTCCTGCGTCGTCGTCGTCGTTGTCGTTGAATTTTCGTTTGGGTTTCACAAATTTCGCGTGTTAAACATTACGTAAAACTTTAGAATCGTCGGACTCTTCAAATATCGGATTACATTTGCATACAACAAAAATTACTGAGTGAGGTGAATTAATTATAATCACCAGGTGACACACGTTTAAAAAATAAATAAAGCCAACAACCTTTAAGTTGTTTTGTTTTTCAAAATTTGAAAAATAATATCTTTTATAAAAATACAAGATCTAGAAGTTTAAAACAGTGAAATATTTCAGTGTATACCTACAGCATAACATAATTACCTAAAAGATACATACATAGGTATATTTTTTAATATATATCAAGAAAACAAGTGTTTACACGTGATTTTCAAAATTCTCACCGAGGTATCTAAAGCGCCCCTTGGGGCTGTCGCACTGGCGTCCTATTTGGGGGACGGTTTTTCCGCCCTCGGTGCACGAGCTCCACCGGTAAAGGATCTTATGGCTTTCGGATCAGTTTTACAACATAACCAACACAATATAGGTAGGTGATGAATTGGATTGGTATTTAATTTCGTATAGGTATTTGACAGCTATAAGAGAGTAATGTCAAAAGTTGGGCATAGGGAGGGAGTCTTTCTTCTGCAAGCATAATATATATCTATATCTTTATTTTAACATGTGGATTACTTACCTATAACTGTGCATACCTATAAACTTTCAAAGGGTGGTGGGGGTTGTGAGTTCATTGATGGTGTGCCCCTTTAAGTGCTATAAAGAAGTATATATCTATATGATATTGTTAAATTGATGCTCCTGGTCTATATGTGTCATTAGCAGTTTTTAAATCTTTAAATGAGTTTTTGTAGACACTCAATTTTGACAGTGACAGTAGTGATATATGAAATGTTTATGTATGTTCTGTACTGTACATGTGATTGTAAATTGTTACATTTTAAAGTTAAATGTTTTGAGAAGATCAACATTTAAGTTATTTACATATCTTCATAAAAATGTATAAGTGCAATTGTCTTACCTATATCAACTACAGTTATTTGATTCCTTGTTTTTAATGTTGCAGCAAAACCTTTGATAAAATACAGGGCGTGTTTTGATGGCTGTTGATTTAAAATATCAGCAAAATTTAATCTGCAGTTTTCTTATTAGATAAGTTGACGAAAACAAAATTGAACGAAATTCATTTCAAAGTTAATAAACTGTCATCTGACTGGCATAAATGTCAAATACATTTTTGAGAATGAATGTTTCTGTTTTATTGCCTAACGAGTTTCAAATAAGCGCACAAGTATATTTACCGACGGCTTCTAATGAAACCTCAAAAGCTTTTAAACAAAATTACCTTTAACTAGAATATTCTTATTTAGAACTAGAAAAGATTCACTTTACGTACGAGAATGTCTTTATTTTTGTCTTTTGATTACGAGTGGAATTCACACGCTGCAAGATTTTTGATTTCCAAAGCAAATATCATTTAGCGATTGAAAATTGAAAAAATTAAAAAGAATATATTTTCTCATATTCGATGACACTTGTAGGCTTCCAACGTCATATGAATGGTTGCGTTCCGGTTCCTAACCTATCCTAGGACATGATTTCATTATGCAATAATAATTCAAAAGTTTTTTAATAAAAAATAATTTGCGTGACTAACGTCTTTAAAAATTAAGATTTTGAAATAAGACAATTGCTATTAAACCACAAACCTTCGGATAATTCACATCAACTTTGAATTTCAAGATCCTTCGATTTAGATATCCTTTTTTGTTTTTTTTTCTAAAATATGAATCAAACTGTTTAGAGTCTATAATCAAGTGATAGTTTTATGGACTATAGAAAAAATGTTGCAGTGAGTCGAACCTAGACTGACAGAAGAAATATTTTTGGCTAGTGGAAAGCTATTAACTTAGAGATTTTCACGATTTACAAAAAACCTTTTGAAAATATTTAAGATTCAATAAATTTGAAAATTCAAAATTGTGTCAAATTAGTTTTTTTTTTTAAATTTACCGTCCATTGGATTTGAATTAAACTCTATTTTTCCGTTTGATTTGTGACTTTTGCGTGGAATGATAATTTGGGTAACAAATTTTGTATGACGTTTTCAAAGGAGTTCACTATCGATACCAATTTTTATTTCCTGAAATTTATTGAAAGGACTGGGACTTGCAAGGAATTGGTAAATTCTTTAAGCTAGCATATGCGCGCATAAGTAAACGTGCGAATACAAATAATCTCAATACGGGTGAACATAATAGAGTCTAGGTACGTTTCGTTCAATTTTTCTCAGTTTCGTTAACTTAACCAAACTTTAGCAAGAGCGGTCCCAGTCGCTCGCCGCATAGGTAAAATCTGACATGCAGATACGTAAGCAAAATTGCATTATGGCAATCCGCAGTAATTTCACAAACTTAAGTGAATTTTCGTTTGGTTTTTGACATAAGCTTATATTTGCTTATGCCTATTATAGTTGGGCCTTAACTCTTTTTAGAATTATGAATCAGTAGCAAGGCTTCGTTCCTAAAGAACACTTTTACCACCATTTTGTTTTTGTTTACAAGTTCAAAAAGTTTGATATAGGTATAAACATTGAAAACTTTTAATCTTGAATATGAAAACTTCATTAGTAAGAAATTTGAAAGTCTAAACATTAAATCAAACTTTTCTTTATACAGTACAAAATTTCCGTCGGAAATACAACTTCATGCGAAAAGTAATTTTTTTAGCTTGTTTTAAATTAATAATCAAATATGTTTTCCATTAAATACAATAAAAATGAATTCATTAAAATTCAAGCTTAAAGTAGTAAATTTTTAACACTTGGTAAACACATAAGTAGTTTGTTAGACTTTAAATACATCAATATCATGACCTTAATCATCATATAGTATCTGACAGCTTATAGGGGATGTTTCTGAAAGTATGCTTCTGACTTTCGTTGCTTAGTTTACAATTTTTAAGCTTGGTTAATTTCAAATTTATAATGATTTTGTTTGCATAATTTTTTCAAAATCATATTGTGAGATAAAGAAATTGTATTTTGTTAAACTGTGTTTAATTACACAGCAACAAAATCGTACTCAAACACAATTTTCAAAACTACAAAACAAGTCAAATGTAAAACAAAATTATCGAAACAAAAGAACAATAAATATTCTTGAAGTCCTCTTTTCATCAAAATGACCGTAAGGAAATATATTTTTTTAGTTATTCATTCAGTTTTCTAAGGTATAACTTAACTATAAATATTTTTACCTATAAAGTCTTGAAAATGATGCCGTAAAATAAGACTACCTTTTTAAAAATTGATCTTATTTCATTTCACAAAAGTTAAATAAGGCCAATTTTCATCAGTTGGCAATATTGCACTTTGACAAAGTGAAATAAGGTCAAATTGTTTTGAGAAATAAGGCCAACATATTTTTAAGGCAAGGTATGTAGGACATGCTGACCTACTGCAACCGCCCTGCTTGGGCACACTATAGCAGTTGGGGTAGGTGCGAGGTTAAGTTGACAAATCATAGCGTTGGAAGGCCTTATTTCACTTTATTTAAGTGTTATAAGACCAACTACTAAAAATTGGCTTTATTACAGGTTTATGCTTTGTTTTCTTAAAAGAAATACTTACTTACTTACTTAAGGTGGCGCTACAGTCCTGTGTGAACTAGGGCCTCAACCAACAAACTTCTCCATCTAGCTCGGTCCCTAGCTAGATGTCTCCAGTTTCGCGCTCCAAGCTTAGTGAGGTCACCTTGGTTTAAATGCGCTCTACGTGACCCAGCCATCTTAGTTGTTGGACTTTTACCCTTCTGGCTAAGTCTACGTCGCTGTACAGCCCGTACAGCTTATCGTTCCATCTTCTCCTCCACTCTCCTTCGATGCATACGGGACCGTAGATCACACGAAGAACTTTTCTCTCGAAGCGACCCAAGGTGCTTTCGTCCGCTTTTGTCATAGTCCATGCTTCTGCACCGTATAGCAGGACGGGGATGATAAGGATCTTTTAAAGCAACAATTTGGTCCCTCGAAAGAGGACTTTACCACACAATTGCTTTCTTAGTCCAAAGAAACAGCGGTTAGCAAGAGTTATTCTGCGTTTGATCTCAGTGCTGGTATTGGTTTCTGCGTTTACAGCGGAGCCTAGGTAGACGAAGTCCTTGAATACCTCAAAGTTACGTCTGTCGATGGTGACGTTTTGACCAAGACGTCGGTGTTGTTTGTCCTTTCTTGACGACAGCATGTAATTTGTTTTGCCCTCATTAATAGTTAAACCTATTTTTGCCGCCTCTGCCTCAATACTCAAAAAAGCCCAATTGACATAACGCTGAGTTCTTCCGATTGTGTCAATGTCATCAGCATGTGCTAGTAATTGTACACACTTTTGAAAGATAATGTTGACGTGGGAGCTCTGCACTTATATTTCAAGCACGATGTTAAAAAAATCACATGAAAGCGTATAACCTTGTCTAAAACCTTTTTTGACATCGAAAGGTTCTGTTAAGTTGTTTCCAACCTTTATTCTCCATCCATTGTCATCCTTCACAAACGAACGATTTTGCAGGGATGCCAAAACTAGACATGGCTCTATACAGCTCCTCCCTGTAGATGCTTTCATATGCGGCCTAGAAATCAATGAAAAGTGTGGTGTCGATTTGGTGTTGTCTTAAAAGAAAAAAGCAGCAAAATAATCATTTAGACGAAAATCTTTCTTGTTTAAGCTCGATGCAATATTAAAAACAAATCAAAACAAAATCATGCAGTAAATAGGAAGTTTTGTATTCTTTTGCATTAACGTATATTGGGGCGTATACGTAGTTTTTTATCGAATTGGTAATTTTTCAAAAATAGCCAGCAAATGAGTTGTTATTTCTACAATTGCAGTTCATTTTTAAAAGATGGTATAAAACTTTCCGTCGGCTGTCAACTATAATTGTGTTTAAAAAAAGAAAACAACTTCTAACAGATTCAAACTTTTGGTTCCTTCTGCAAACAAATTATATATATTGTGAATTTACTATGGTGATATTTTATTTATTATAATGAATGCCTTTGACAATTCATAAAAGAATTTGAATTGAAATTACATGTTTCCCAAAGAAAAATTAAAATATTAAAATATACAACATTGCAGCTACCCGTTCCACAATGCATCAGTTGGCAAAAAAGATTTAGGAAGTCAAATAAAATACTTTTCGAAACCGATAGTTTCGGTTAAAATAATTTTTAGCAAATTTCAAGTTATCAAAAAAGACTAAACCCTTTTTTCATGGTTCTGAAGAACTCCGTTAATAACAATACAACAAAAAACTCACAGCCTGACAACTTGTTGCGCATGCTCTTACTATTTCTATTGATTTGAGCACCATTCTATTAGCCATTAAAGCGCATCTCCTAAGCTCAAGACGGTATGCGGATTTCTGGGAGGTACACATTCATGGTATATAAATTATAGCGCTATCAAAATGCTGGGTTAACCAAGCCAACGATCGGTCGTCTGTCGCGACTCTTAAACTATGCCACACATTGATGCTGCGAATATGTTGCGCAGCTTCCCCACAAGGTTTTTCCCATCGACCAACCGAGCTAGCATTGAGAGAGATCTAAGACTAAGCGCGACTCACCTCGTACTCGGACCATTGACGATGCTCCCAATAAGAACTCATCCCACAAGGTAACAATAATTTATTATGATATAAATGTTCAAGCCCATGCTGGACTCTGCGAACTTTAGATGTTAAGTCCGGTCGTCGTCGTCGTCATCGTCGTCTTGGTCGTCCGTTGTGATCGTTGAACAGTTCTAGCTAAGGCATAGAATTAGTTCCAAGCAATGAAGCTAAAGAAGCCTCTGAATAGATACTACATTACATGTCTTGGTGCGCACTGCGCAGTAAATTATCATAGATCGTCAGCACTTGAGGAGTAATGATCTTTCGTTGGCGCTGCTGCCGATGCTGACGCTGATACTGATGCTGATGCTGCTGCTGCAGCTCCCAAGCGAATATATATGCAAGATTATGAGGATTTTCGCATTGTGCAGTTCATGAGGGTTCCATGCAGCTCCTTTGTGCCATAAGGATATTATGGGATTGTAATCTCTCTGCTTACTGCTGCTGTACTTGCGCTCTGTTGCCAGTTCATTTGCACGGCCTTTTCTTTCCTTGGAATTTGTTCTATTCGAACACTGACTATGGAGGCTGCAAAAAAAGTAATGGCGGCCATAAAAGTGAATAAATAATTTTCTATGCCCTTTGACTTGAGAATCTTGCCTGGGATTTGAAAGATGTTCGCTAGTATTCAACTTTTATTTTTTTTTCCTTCAACAACGTTTGCAAGTTGTTATATTATAGTTTCGTCTCGTCGGTTGAAAACGAAGGAGGTAAATTATTTCCAGTTCGCCATGCTATCGACCACAAGACACGAGGCATTTATATTTTTGTTCGTCTTGCATAATACTAAATAATAATATTCGGTCATAAAAATGAACATGAATAAATAAATTAAAAAAGAAAAAAAAATCTTTGAAGTAGAAAAATTGCATTCGCGTGAAGAACATTCGCGTAATGCATTCAAACCTATAACTATACGCATACAGTTAGCTATAAACCTAACTTGATGATAATAGAGTTTGGTAGCAATTCTTCTCAGAGAGTAGTAAACACTAGAAGGTGGGGTCATAAATATTAAAGCTCGTAAATATGTACTACATTTTTGTTTTGTTTAAATATATTTTCTTCACCATAACTCCGTGAATTGTTTGACTTTGTCAGTTTATTTTTTTTTGTACTGGAAGAACTCTCCAAATGACTTTTCATCACGGTTTTTGTTCATTTCAATAATAGCTCATTGAAAGGTGGGCGGAAAAAAATTGCCAACATTTAATTTTTTTATAGATTTTCTTTTTCATCACCGGAAAAAGGCAGTGAACTTTAGTTCAAAGGTTTAAGTTTTTAATGATTCAATAAATTATAAATGTTATATTAAACCACCAACTAGGTCGTAAAAGATGATCTTTTTAATAAATTATAGGATTTGTCTGTAACCTACATAATTCTTATGTATGTATGTATGTATAAGGAGGAAAAATACAAAATGATTATGGGGAACTTTGAAACTATAAAACTTCGTGTAAACAAATTGTTTGGCAGTTACAATTATACATTTAAGAACAATGTATAGTTTTGCTTTTCAGCATAAGGACTTGAGTTCGGTAACAAGGGCTATTAAACTTTTCTTGTTCTTACTTCGGTTCCAAGTTTTTAAGATCCTTTCTAAGCATTGTGTTGATGTAATAAATCATTTGTTTCACACAAAAAATGTATTGAATCATTGGATGTTAATATTACAATTTAGTAAATTTAGCAACTTTCTAAATACTTACCAATATAACAATTATTTCAAAATTTTAAGCTTATTTTTTTTGTTTGGCTTTTATTTCCTTTGATCTTTTGTTAACAACGATGAATTTCAGCATGTACCGCAAATTTCTCTTCCATGTTTTATGGACCACGGCTTCATAAACTTATGTGCATTTCTGTTTATATAAACAAGCCTTTTCCATATTTTCGAGCCCATTTCTCCAAATTATCTTCGTTAACAACAAACCAAAAATGTTCTTCTATTCTAGTTTTAGCTGCTAAAACTAATTTAATAAAAAGAGGCTGGGATGCGCCCCACACAGATAACTTCCCATCCCGTCTGTCGATTTGTCTTGCCTAAAAGTTTGTCTTTATGTACTCGTATCAATTTTTACCAAATTTTTTTGTGCATTTTATTTTTTATGACAACACGGACTGTTGGATTTTTATATAAAAATTACTGAATATCGAAAACAATATTTTCTGTGAAAAAAATAAGTTTGAAGTTAATATTTTTAATTTTTGAAAAGATATTTGAGTCGAAAATCAATTTTTACCAACTTTTATACATTTTTTTTTAAGTTTTTATTTTTTGTAAAAAAACTGTAGATTCGATTTTTTTTAAAATTTGTCCTAATGTTGAAAACAATATTTTTTATAATATAAAAATTTCCAATTTTTGAAAGATATTGGATTCGAAAATCATTTTTTACCAACTCTTGTTAATTTTTTTTTCGGTTTTTAATTTTTTTTCAAAAATTGTCAATTCGATTTTTTTCAAAATTGGTCCTAATGTTGAAAAAAATATTTCTTATAAGTAAAAATTAGTTGGAAACTATTTTCTCAAATTTTTGAAAAGATATTTGAGTCGAAAATCATTTTCTACCAACTTTTATTAATTTTTGTTTAGGTTTTTTATTTTTGTAAGAAAACTATCAATTCGATTTTTCTCAAATTTTTATCAGATGTCAAAAACATTATTTTTCGCTGCAAAAAATTGTTTTGGAGATGAAATCATATTTTAGTCGTAAAATTTTGGAGGTGACAAATTTTTTTTCAGTTTTTTTTTGATTTATAAAAAAACCGTTAAATGGATGTTTTTCGAAAAATATACTTCTTTGATATCACGTTACAATATATTATATAAAATTTAATTCAAGTCTCTAGCGTTTTTGGTTCGCAAGATATTTAGGGTTAACCAAAATTTTCACCTTTTTTTCAAACTGCTATCGTAAGAAAACCACCCACGCAATTTTCTTGAGAGCAACAAAATTTATTAAATGTCGCTTACGATAAAACTGCTGTTGGAATAGTTCGATATGAGAAGCTGTGTTGTAAAATATTTATTATTTTTTTGTTTTTTTGAGCGTGGAATCATAATTTTTGATTGTTTTTATTTTAGCCATTTTTGGTGAATTTTTAAAACACAATTGTCTAAATAACATGAGTTTCAAAAAAGTAACGTCAAACATTATTTGGTTATAATTAATTGGGGACATTCGTTTTTTTACCATAAACCTGCAATAATGAATATAAAACTTAACTTTGCTATATTTAAGTGTCAGGTTTTAAAATTTTCACTCAAGGCAAAAAGGAAAACCAAAAATTGGATTTTCGAGAGCAGAAACTTCTTTTTGAAAATGTTTGGTGTTGCATACTTATAGAGACTCAGCGCATTTTGAATTAAGTCAAGTGAAGTATCCTTCAAAAACTTATAAAACTACAAACTAAAAACTATTATTCTCTACAAAAACAGTAGCAAGGTCTTCAAGTTGCAATATAACGAAAATAGATCCCATTATCGAGTTTTTAAGGACAATTATCGAAAATACTAAAAGAAAACAGAATTGTACCAAAAACTACAAATTGAAAGTTTGTTGCTTTAACGTAAAACGACTTTTGGTTAAGTTCAGCATTGGCAACTTTTTGCAATAATTCAGCTTAAGCATGAAAATTAATTGCATACAAAAAAGATTTTTTCTTCAGGCCTAAAATTAAAAAATATAACACTCATATCTTCCCATCTGTGCAGGTCTTTTAAACTTTCTAAAAGTTTAAAAAAATATTTACAACAACATTATACAAAAAAGTTTGAAGCCAATAAGTTCCTTTTTTCTCATAATACTTTAGTTGAAAACCATTTCTTATAAATTTTTTGATTTTTTTGTAAGTTTTTGTAAAAAAATTACAATTATAAGTTGGATTTTTTCTAAAAATTCAACAACAATTAAATGCATACGATTAAATAAGTTAACTTCCAAAATCTAGATTTTAGTCGATTTATATAAAAAATATTGATTGTAGTTTTCTAAAAAAAAATATCTTATGTAAACAACAAATTAATAATTTTAGAATCAAAACCTTTGGTTATTTCGAGTTTAAAATTATTTCAACCAATTTTGTGTATTTTTTTGTTTTATCAAAAACTGAATGTAGGATTTTTCCAAAAGTTTTCTTTAAAGTTAAAAACAATATTTTCAATATCTTTGATTGTTTGTCAAGAAATTCGAGTCGAAATTCAATTTTTAACCAACATTTTTCTTTATTTTGTTTAGATTTTTTATTTTTTTTTTAAAAACGCTGTGACTTTTTACATTTTACCGGATGTCATTAACGTTGGTTCTCTGTTGCATATAAATGTTTTGGATATAATGTCATTTTTTCGTAAAATGTTCGAGATGACTAATTTGGTATAACATCACAAAGTATAATATAAAATTTAACTGTAGTCGCTTGCGTTATTGGTTTCATAGATATGTGCAGTCAACAATTTCTTCTATTTTTTTTAAATTGCTATAACTCAGCAATTTAAAAAAACAAAGTTTCCGAACGTCACACACTGAAATCTATCTATAGGGACCGTGAAACGGAGAAAATTGTCAACATTTACAATTTGACAAATCGGACCGATTACAACTCAACTAGCACAAAATTCCAAAATACACTTTCGTGGTAAACATTTTGAATATAAAAAAACGCCACTTTTTGGTGCAATATTCGAACATTTAATTTCGATTCAGTGTAAATTATACCGTGTCCCGTTTAAAATTTACACTAGCTGTACAAAAAGTATACCGTATTTTGGTATTTAAATTGTGCTAGTGGTATACAAATAGTTCTGGTAACTAGAATAAATAATACTCCAGAGGTGTATAATATGTTCTGAAAATAAGCTCAATGGTATAAAATTTACACCACTTTTTGGTTGAAAATCTTTCCCAAGAGTGTGAAAAATACACAATGATTTGATGGATTGAATATAATATTAGTGTAAAAAATCCTAAACTCAGAATTCATTTTGAAACAAAATACACACCGAAGTTTATTTCTTTAATCGGAAACTAGTTTGATGATTTAAAATTTACACCATGGTTTATTTCCTGATGGAAAATGTATATAATAGAATTCTGATCTTTTTATGATTCTATTAATATGAATTTGAGATTTTCGGTCCTACCCCATCTAAAAATCGAGCGCCTTAATAATTTTACTTAATTTTTCAAAATTCATAGTTTTTTGCTATTCTAATTTTTTTTAAATACCTGCTGTTAAAAAAGAGTCGGAAATACCAAAAAAGTGGAATAATTCATTCGAAATATATAATAAAATAATATTAATCACAGTCTTCATTTTGAAGATGGCTGCCAGTGGAATCTCATGTTTACCTAAATATTTTTTGAAAAATATGGCTGCCGTGTAAAAAATACACTGATTCCTGAATCCAGAGAATAAAATGCACTAATTTAGAAAAACAAGAACAAAAAACACTATTTGAGACAATTATATGCCATCTTTTATTTTCGGTACATTTATTTTGCTGAAAATATGCAAAATATTCACTGATGTGTATGAATTTGAGAAAATGGTATAAAAAAAGTAGAGGAATATTTTTCGCTATGTTTAATATATTCTAAATGGTGTGAGAAATGTCTAAAAATTTATCCGAAATAAAAACAAAATTGGTTCATAAGAAGTAACAATATTTATTAATATTTAAGTACATACGAAGTAAAAAAAATATTTATTTATAATTTTTTTTAAATTTCTTAAATGCTTTTATCTTCTTGCTGTTCAATAACGACGTTTTCACCTTCGATAGGTACCTACCTGATCTCTGTCTGTCTCTTCGTCCTCTTCCTCATCGTCATCGTCCTTATTTTTCCTTACTTTTATTTTCTTTTCTCTACTCTTTGGGACAGTATCCTCCTTCCGCTTCAACAATTCCCGAAAATACTTTTGGGTGCCATTTAAACTTATTGTTACTTCAACATTTTCGTTCACAACATTTATAAATAACGATAAGACCGAACTGAACTGGGAATATTTATTAGGCTTTTCTCTCCAGGTATTTCCCAAGAGCACGTTCTTAGGAGGGAATTAGCAAAGTGCATTGACTTAAGTTGTGTTCTTCTTGTGTTTTGTTGAGTTTTTCAACAGCTCCAGTTTTAATAGAACGTAGTCTGTCGCTTTTTGAACGTGACCATCTTTGTCTTCACTTAATTCTTCATTGAAGAGATTCAAGACATCAATTGAAGTGCTTGGGAATCTTGGAAACGATACGCCTTCATAATTTTCAGATGCAACCCTTTTCCAAATTCTTTGATTTGGTTGGTGGCTCTGATTGTATTAACTGTTGTAAGGAAAATACTTCACTGCTAAGGTATTCCACACTGTTTTTGAGTTCCTGAATTGATGCGTCGGAGCTGACCCTGTTTTGGTTGACAATGTTTGAAACTCCCGCCAAATAGTATTTCAAAACTGCAAAAATTATTATTAAGAAGTTAAAAATGTCTGTTATCATCATAAACTACTTACTATTTGCTTCTTTTGAATTAGTCTTAAGAAATTGAAGTAGCTCCTCTTCTTTTGGTAGATCCGCATCATTCGGTTCGACGATGAATGTAAAATTCTCATTCTCGGACTTTTTTCTTTCTTTCTTGAATAATTTTCAAGGAGTTTGCATTATTATTTGCTTGGGATTGAATTGACACTGATGAACTTTGTGAGACTCACAAACTGCTGATTGGCTGGAAAGTTGAAGTTGATTGCGGTGGTTGAAAATTTATTAGAAGTCGATGGCTGAGTTTTTTGGCTTGAGATCGTTTGCTGGTGCTGGCTGTAAAGTTCAACAATACTAATCAATTGAAGTCGTACTTACATTTGATAAATGCCCGAGCTGGTGATCAATATTTTTGATATGTTAGCTAGTTCCATTCCATTCAAAATTAGAGCATTGATTTCATTAACGTGTTGTCTGAAAAACTCCTCGCTAGATGGTGGCTTCGCATCGCTGAAATAGAAATAGATTGCTACATCCATTGGTCTAATTTCAGGCATGTGTGCCATGTTCATTAAAATTGGCCTAAATTATAATTTTCTACTTCGGAACAGAGGTAATCCGTCAACATTGAAATTGTTTGATTCAATTGACAAAACGCAATGCGTACGCAGTTTTTGATGGTATAGTACCAGAAGAAACCGGTTCCCATAGTTTGTATAACAACATTCCGGGGTGTATGGAGCAAAGTGCGTGCATCATTTGGCAGTTCAGATTTTCCTCACTTCGCAGTAAAACAGCAATATGTGGTATTTTGTATTTAACAGCCCATTCAGCCAATTTAGACTCGAAATTAATATCCTCGCCTACATCACCAAAGGCGCGATCTTCTAAAGATAATTCCACTTCCACATATTTTCAACAACTTCGTCATTATAATCCAAATCATCATTCGGAATCGAGTCTATAAATATTTCTTTTAGCTCTAATACAATAGGAGCTTTATTTGAAATAATATTTTCTCCAGATGAACAATTTGTAAAGTTTGTGTCTCGAATGTAAAAGTTTATATTTCCCCAGTTTCCAAATTAATTTCGATGGTTGTTGTTAACTGGTTTCACAGTTTTACTCAATTTTTTTAAAAAGTTTTTTTTTTTCCTACGGTAACACTTCAAATATTTATTAAAATTTGAGCTTCTCATTTATGTTAATTATCAATCATTGAAGTGTGAGCATGTTAACAATCCAATGGCGACTGAATAAGTTCAATAATGTTTTTATATTTATTTTCCAAACCATGTAGTTTGGTGTATTTAAATTATACGGGGTTTTAATCTTACACCAAAATATAGTTTATTTTGAATACGGAATTTAAAAAAATGATGAAATTTTGCACAGAAAAGGCAATGGTGTATTTTGATTACCGTTATATTTTGAAAAATAAACCAATACGCACCAGTGTGCTACTCGAGATTAACTCCCTATGAGAAATTAAAAATTAATTTAAATTGCATAGCATTGTTTTTATGGATTTACTCGTAGTTAGTTCTCAAAAAAAATTTCTTTTCAAAATTATATTTATACTTGATGTTATAACCTTAAGACTACGAACTAAGAAGACTATAAGAACAAAACTTTGCTTTTATACCGTTTTGATTTAATCTGTTAAAAATCTTTTTAGAATAAATGCTTCAGCGTTCTTTTAAGGTGTATATTGGGAATATGAAGACTTAGACCTTAGGTATAAGTTTTTTTTTTTTAAAGTAAATAAAATCCTGCAAATATTTAAGGTGACATGGATTTCACAACATCCATTTGATCAATATCCAAATCATATCGTACTGCAAACTTAAAAGTACCCTTATTGTACCTTACGACGGGATAAAATATGTCTTGATAAACGATCCCTTGACGTTCGGATACTCCTTTACGACCAATACAGCTTTATATTTTTCGACATTACCACTTGCATCTTTTTTTGTCTTAAATGTCCATTTGGAATTTATGGCTTTCTTTCCTTTTGGTAAAGAAACTATTTCCTAAGTGCCATTTTTCAAAAGAGCTGTATATTCATCGGTCATTGCTTTTTTCCAATCAGACATAGGTTCGCTCTTCATAGCATAAGCGACTGTCTTTGGATCTTCATCATTGTTGCTGGCCACGTACGATAGATAACCGTATCTTTCAGGTGGATTTTTTATTCTGGTAGATTGTCTTATTCCTCTCACAGATATGATTCCTTCTGAAGATTCTTCAACAATGAAATCATCTTGGTCATCCAAAAAACTGTATTCACTTGCCGTTTCGTCACTTATTTCGATTGATATTTCATTTCTTGAATTCAGTGATGGAATTTCGTCTTCATTCCCCACTGAATCATATCATGTAAAAATATCACAGTAAGATGTTTCATCTTTTGGAACAATTTGCTCATAGAAAATTGTGTCTCGACGAAGCAATATGATTTTGAGTGTGTGCAGTATCCGATATAAATTACTTCTTTTGCTTGAAAACAGAAAACTTTAAGATGTTGTGGATTCACTCTTCTTCCACTCCAGATTTCTTCAGGTGTTTTTTCTTTTGTACCTTTGCAAGGTGTTCTGTTCGTTTAATAAACTGTCGTATTTGCAGCTTCAACCCAAAAATGTTTGTGTAAACCAGACTTGATGAGAAGACAACGCGCTTTTTCGATTATGGTTCTACTCATTCTGCCAACCCGTTTTGTCGTGGAGAATATGGAACCGTTGTTTGATGTTGAATGCCTGCATCTGCTAGAATCTTCTTCATCTTAAAATTTCAATATTCCTTTCCATTGTCGCTTCTAATGGTCTTAATTTTGTTACCAGTCTGATTTTTTACAAAATTTTTGAAGTCAAGGAACTTTTCCTCTACCTCATTCTTGCTTTAAATGAAAAACGGAAAGACTTTTCTTGAAAATCATCAATGAATAGAAGCATGTACTCTGACCTCCAATTGATTTTTGTTGAAACATGCGATGCTATTGATTTTTGAACTATCGCAATCAATATTCTGCACCACTTTCGGAATCATAGCTTGTGTGGTTTCAATACTTAAATGTCCAACACGCTTGTGCCAAAGTTCAAAGTGGGAAAGTACATTTTTTGTAACATATGCATTTTGGTTGGGTGGTCTGTTGAGTCGGAACATATTGTTCACCAAGCTTGCAGTTGCAACAACATTACCCCTTTTGTCTTTCACTAAAAATCTATTCTTGGAAAAAATCATTGAAAAACTTTTCTAAACAATTTTCGAGACAAATAAAAGATTAATGCATAAGTCAGGAACGTGAAGGCCTTCTAAAAATTCAACGTCACTTTCTTAGAATTTTCCAATAGATACCTTTATATCGACTTTACCTATACCTTGGACTTGCATTTTTGAATTATTTGTAACAATTACCTCAGAGTTAAGATTTTCGATCTTACTTGAAAAGCATACACTTTTTGAGCACATGTGAGCTGACGCTCCCTAGTCGAAATACCATTCGTCTTTGTCAAAAGTCGTTACGGAAAAACATCCTAACATCGCATTCTTCTTTTCTTGATGGTTCTTATTCTTTTTTGGATATTTAGCAGCAATATTGACAAAATCGTTTCAGTTGTAACTTGTTCCCAAAGTTTTTCTTGTTCTTGCCAACAAAAGCAGTATCTTGACTTGCATCCAAATTAACGTCTTGAAGAAGTTTTGTTTTAATACTGTCTCCTGTAATAAGAATCCCAGAGCTTTGGATTCCCATTATCATTAGCTTGTATTCTTCGGGAAGACCAGCTAAAAGCGTTGATTCTATCCATTCTTCAACTAGGTTAAGACCAACAGACTTGAGCTTGTACGATGTATTTAAAACATTGTTAACGTGACCATCTACGGTAGAGAAATCTTTTAATTTTGTAGAACAAATCTTTTGGATGAGCCCAACAGTCCTCACAACACCAGAATCTTGAAAATTTTTTTGAAGAGAATCCCAAATCTCCTTAGCGCTTTTACAATGTCTTATATTAGGATAAATGGATCTTTCAACAAGCAATATAAGCTCCAATTTTGCATTAAAGAGCTTCGTTGCATCCATCTACCATCAGAAACAGCCTTCCAAAGTCTTTTCATTTGGAAATAAGCTTCATCGGAAAAATTCCAGTCTTCGAAGTTTTCACTTCACCGAAGCTTTTCAATACTGAATTTCTTTTCAGACATCTTTTCTCAATACAAATTTCCTTAATATTTTGTATTTAGATCGTGATAAGGCCCTTAACCTGATGCTTTAAGATTCTGAACAGTAATAATATTTATTTGTTTTTAATACATCGAACATGTAAAAATTAGTACGATTTGATAACGATAAAATAAGCTAAGTATTTAAAAACAAAGTGTTAAACATAAATGAACTAAATAATTACCTATCCCAAAAAACTCGTGCATTTCCGCAATGATTGACGCATTTCGTCTAATTTTATTTGTTTCCATTTTTATGATCCAATCGTATTAGAATATTCTTCTACTTTGCTAACAAAAAAGAAACTTCAGAAAACTCTTTAGTCATACTTCAAAAACATCAGAAACACCGACTTTCGTATATATATGCGACTTCCCTCCTTTATTGACACACCTATCTATTTCGAGATGACTAATTATAGAACTTACACCTTCTTCGAACGAAGATAAACTGGATGATGATCAGAGAACTCTATAGCTGACTTCTGTTTGAAATCACTGATCTGTAGCCCTGCTCCGGCCGTCCGGTCGGTGTGGTGCGCGGCGGCGAGCACAAAAGTGTCACATTACATATTCTTCCACTTGAAACTGTCGCTCCTATATACAAATTATTAATTTAACAGTTATATGGTTGGATTTTTTTTTAACTCTATACTTTATCACATTTGGGTTAGGACGTACTAAACGCCTATTTCACACTTTACTTATAAGTGATGCGTAGGTTTGGATGAGAAAAAGTTGTACTATATGGAGGCCTTGAAAATCCCAACAAATTATAATTTATAATACACAAAAACCTCTCATAGCATGAACCATCATCATCAGAGAGCCATAGCACCAATGCACAGATGTCCAGTCGAGTCCAGTTTAGTCCATAGGTTGAGATGACAGCAGCATAAGGAATTAGAAAACAAGAAACTCACGATTCAATTGCTGATGATAGGGAGACCTTATTTTTCTTTTTTAATAATAACCTTTTGTCGAACTACACAATCAGATGGAACTTCTGAACTTCTCTCGAATCGTGGTCAGCTACAATTTTTCGAATATTACACGCGTCATTATTTTGAAGTTCCATTCTTGTGGGATCTCTTATTGAATACCTGTGGCCAAACGATTTGTCGCGGTCATCTGGGTTGGGTGTTATAAAACCATGGTTGCCACTTTGGTTTATTTCTGTTACTGTCTCAATAGAACTGTTATTAGGCTTTAACTCAACGCTCCTAGGTATAATTTAGTGGGTTAGGAGTTCAAATAAAATTATGACTTATGGATTGGGACAAAAGGTGCAAGTGCTTTTATTTTGAATACAGCCTCCACTTCAAATGTGGAATAACTTTTGAAGGGATCAATTTATGTAAAAATGTGTTAAGACCTATTTTTTAGACCATTTAATTTTAATTAATAATTCGTATGTATTTTTCATTTCTGTGTATTTAATTGTTGATTATTTACAAAATATCAAAGCTAAAAAGTGAAATAGCAATGAGTTGGGTTGTTTCAATATTTGTAAATTTATCTTTTTTGATAGCCTTTTGGTAATTATTCTTCTTTGGCAACCATGGCGCTAAGATGCACTGAATCCCGAACCAAAATCGTGGTCATCTTCATTGTTGTCATCACCAAAAGGAGTCTCAGATGTAACAAAAAGAAGAAAAAAAGATGTCTAAAAAATACTACACATTGGTGCATCGTTCACTATGAAGTTCGGAACCAAATTTTGAGCCACGAAACATAGGCAGAGCTCTTCCTTTGACAAATAATTGAATGTTAAATTTGTGACCATGATATTAACCGCTGGCTGGCAGCGAGCTGCTCCGTCGTCACCGCCGTCGGCCGCCGCGCAATGGCTTTAGCTTAGCTTGACTGCCTAATTAATTAGGCACTAATTCACTTTTCTCTCCTTTTCACTTTATATTTTATAAGCAGAGTTTTATTTTTTTGTTGTTGTTGTTGTTGTTGTTGCTGTATCATTGTGTGTTTCTTTTATTAAATTTTTTGTTAAGTTTACGCGCCATCATTATAAGGCATTTTTTTATAGTGTTATACAAAATAACACGTTCCTCCGTCGTCGCGGTCGGTCGTCGATTTGGGCCTTGGTAAAGAAGAACAGCATCATAAAAATTTATGAAAAATTGACAACGAATCTGCGGGGAGTTTTTATTTGTGCCGCACGCGGTCTTCTTGAAGCCATACACCTTTCAAATTCAAACGCCAAGTTATACACAAATTCGAGCTCTGAAATACAAAACTTAAGTACCATAAACATCTCAATAAAAATATTTGATTCGTGATTAGCCATAAAGATTGTCATCTGGTAATTTATAAAATCTTTTTCATATACATACATTTATATACACTCTTATAGATACATTTGTATCTATAGAAATGTAGGTAGGTTGTAACAAGGAGTGCGTAGATAAATGTTTGTTGATTTTAGGCAATAAAAGGTTTGGCTGGGTTTTGAGTGATTTTTGTTTTTATTTAACTTCGATTTACTTATTTGTTTTGGCTTTTAAAAAGCTGTATACGGTATAGTATATAAATATTATATTGATTTGATTGAAAAAGATAAAGTTAAACTAATAAAATAAGACAAAGTATAGTAATTAAAAGTGGTAGTTAAATAGGCTTCCAATCAGAAGGAGCAGCGAGTATTATAATCGCTGAGATATATTTATTTTTTTGAGAATGATGTCTTTGTTTTCGCTTTTTGGAGAACTATAAGTTGACCTATCTCTGCATCTATTAAAGTGGGAGGTTTTATGTTTATTCAATAAAAGTTATTTATTGAGTATTAAAATTGGTACTTTGTGTTGTTGTTTATTTTGATGAACAGTGAGAATGATAGAAGCATAAGTCACAATTTGAGTGGTATACGAGTAATATATAGTTAATGATGCAACATAGGGAGAAATGCGATCTTCAGATTTATTTTCGTCTAAGGTTATTGAGTCTTCATTTATACAGTTTGCATTTATTTACAAAGATAAATTAGCGTTACGCAGTAGGGTTGTAGGGTTTTAATAACCAACAAGCTTTAAGTAGACAAAATGGACCATAAGCACCTTTTTTACATCAGATTTTGTGTTGATAAATGTTTTAATCCATTACTTTATTACACCCGAGTGGCAAGCTTCCAATGCTTGAATCCGAATGAATTTGAATTAATTTTAAGAAGTATTCAAATTATTTTGACAATCAAATGAGAGAGCTATAGTCGGCAGAAATAATCCCGAAATTTTAAGCCCGGACAACCCATAATTCCGAAAATCCACAATTCTGAAAATCAAGAAAATCCGAAACCTAAATAGAATGGCGCAAACTTTAAAACAGCCTATTCTTAAGGATTTAAGAATTTACTAACCAGCAATTTGTTTAATATTACCCAATTTACTAAGAGAATCCAAAATTGTAAACCTTTTATAAAGAATCGAACATCCAAAAAGTGACAGTTCGTGAAAATAAACAAAGCAAATACGCTAAAACAGACTTGTTAATTGGAATTCCTTCCACAGTTCTTAAAAGAATAATTGTGCAGATGTCATATGGATTTAGCGAATTGATAGAATTTAAAGTAGCGATGCCGTGATTTAAGCTTAAGGTAATTTTTAAGAGATATCAAGATGTTGAAATCTTTTAAAATTAGGCAAATCATCTTTTAAGCTTAGTAAATTGTCAAAAATGGCTTTAAAACTTTACTAAATCATTTGAAATTGTATTGTATATACATACATAATATGTAATGTCATAATAATTTGCTGTTGATACTTTAAAAAAAAAGGTTGGCTCACAGTCTGGTAACGTTAACTTAATATAATAATTAAGTCAATCATATTCCATTGTTTATTTCAAATTCTCTTTGTTAACTTCCCATAGGAAGTTATTGTAATGGGTCCGATTTGTGAAATTGAAAATTTTGACATTTCTCGACGTTTCAAGATCCCTAGAGTCGAAATAAAAGATTTTTACAGAGATTTTTACGTATGTCCATACGTCCGTACTTTCGCGACGTTTTTTTTGTCGTCCATAGCTCAAAAAAAAGAAGAGATATCGATTTCAAATAAATTTTGGTATACAGATAATAAGGCAGAAAGATGCAGAAAGGGCTCCCAAGAAAATTGCGTGGGTGTTTTTTTTTACCATAGCAGTTTGAAAAAAAGGTGAAAATTTTGGTTAACCCTAAATATCCTACGAACCAAAAACGCTAGAGACTTGAATTAAATTTTATATAATATATTGTAACGTGGTATCAAAGAAGTATATTTAAAAAAAAAATCCATTTAACGGTTTTTTTATAAATCAAACAAACTGAACAAAAAAATTTGTTATCTCCAAAATTTTACGACTAAAATATGATTTCATCTCCAAAACAATTGTGTGCACCGAAGAATAATGTTTTTGACATCTGATAAAATTTTGAGAAAAATCGAATTGACAGTTTTTTTTTATTAAAAATAAAAATCTAAAAAAAAAACATTACTCAATGTTGGTAAAAATTGAATATCGATTCAAATATCTTTTCAAAAACTTGAAATTTAGGCTTCAAACTTATTTTATATTATAAAAACTATTGTTTTCAACATTCTGAAAAATGTTGAGGAAAATCAAATAGACAGTTTTCTTACAAAAAATAAAAACCTAAAAAAAAATGTATAAAAGTTGGTAAAAATTGATTTTCGACTCAAATATCTTTTAAAAAATTGAGATATTTGCTTTAATTTACTTTTATCTTTCAAAAAATATTGTTGTCAACATTTAAGTAAATTAAAAAAAAAATCGAATTGACAGTTTTTTTCATAAAAAATTAAAAATCGAAAAAGATTTACAAAAGTTGGTAAAAAATCATTTTCGACTCAAATATCTTTTCAAAACTTTGAGATAATAGCTTTTTATTAATTTGTACTTATAAGAAATATTGTTTTCAACATTAAGACAACATTTTGAGAAAATCGAATTGACAGTTTTCTTACAAAAAATAAAAACCTAAAAAAAATATATAAAAGTTGGTAAAAATTGATTTTCGACTCAAATATCTTTTAAAAAATTGAGATATTTGCTTTAATTTACTTTTATCTTTCAAAAAATATTGTTGTCAACATTTAAGTAAATTAAAAAAAAATCGAATTGACAGTTTTTTTCATAAAAAATTAAAAATCGAAAAAGATTTACAAAAGTTGGTAAAAAATCATTTTCGACTCAAATATCTTTTCAAAACTTTGAGATAATAGCTTTTTATTAATTTGTACTTATAAGAAATATTGTTTTCAACATTAAGACAACATTTTGAGAAAATCGAATTGACAGTTTTCTTACAAAAAATAAAAACCTAAAAAAAAATATATAAAAGTTGGTAAAAATTGATTTTCGACTCAAATAGCTTTTCAAAAATGAAAAATATTGTCTTCAACTTCAACTTTTTTTATTTTACAGAAAATATTGTTTTCGATATTCTGTAATTTTTATATAAAAATCTAACAGTCCGTTTTTTTCATACAAAATAAAATCTACAAAAAATGGTACGCAAATTTATTAAAAATTGATACGAGTACATATAGACAAACTTTTAAGCAAGACAAATCGACAGACGGGATGGGAAGTTATCAGTGTGGGTCGCATCCCAGCCTCTTTTTATCCCTATATGCAAACCAAAGAGGGCACCAAGCAGTGACTTTTTGTTGATGTAATGGACTCTCTTCAATTACCTGAAGAATTTCCGAACCCCAAAAACGACAATTTTATTTATTAACATATCCAACGAATGAGAAATGTACTTCCACCTGTTGTTCAAGCTACCATTCGATGTATCCAGGACGTTGTGAAAGGCTGGTTACAGTTATTGTGTGAGCTGGACTTTATATGCAAAATATGCCATAATGTGCAGTAACCTATCCTTATTCCTAAGAACGACGAGGAATCGACACATTCGAGTCTTTGGCAACAATTTCACTTACAGCATCGATAATTTCAGTGGTACGAGCGAAACGATGATATCTGTAACTAATCGAGTCTTTTCAAATTTCTTCACTATTTTGCCAATTGCTTTCGTAGTTGGACGGTTATTCAAACAGCACGATATGTGGCTGTGGTAGAAGGTTTTAAAAATTTGTATGCGTTGTGCGATAGTTAAGCGATTAATTTTCGTAAATGTCAGACTTTCTTCTGAAAAAAAATTGGTTTAACAACATAATTAGACAGATGTCGAATTCCAGCCCTACACCTTTGCAACCGCAAAATAGATAACCCGTTTAATCTTATGGGGTTGCGCAACAGTCCGTTGTGAACCAGGGCCTAGTGACTTACAACTCTCAACCATTCCTGTGTGCGAGTACTGTTGTCAGGAATGGAAGGGACCTACAATTTTAGGCCGAATCCGAACGGCTAGTTTGAGAAAGCACTTTTTCATGACAAGAATTACTCTTGAAGGATTTGTCAATTCCTCGCAAGAGGCAGTACCCGCGAAAATTATTTTTTTTAAATTAAGGTGGCACAGGCAGGGATTGAACCCAAGTCCCCTTGCATGACAGTCCAACGCACTAACCATCATGCCACGGGTACTACTAGATAACCCGTTAATATACATTATATCCACTAAGTAAGGAGATACAAGACCCTATTCCTTTGTACTAAGCAAACACATAGATACAATTCCAAATATAATTGTAAAGGCCACTCGATAAAATCTCAAGAAAATAAAAATGTGTCAAGAATCCAATGAAAAACAACCCTAAAAGCTAAATGACATTTTGCCAGTGTTCTGAAATAAAATTGATCAATTTTCTTACAATAACCAACATTTCCTTGCGTACTGATCACAAATTTATTATAAATTTAGATTGTTTCGAGTCGTTGGTGTTTATGCGTTCTCTATACCTTTTACTTTTGTCAATAATTTTGTTTGAACTGTCAAATGCAATGAAACGCCGAACGAGTGGAACATTTGAACGAAACTTAACGAAACACATTAGAATTGCATTGACATATATTTTCTAATTTTCTGCTTGTGAGTAATAAAAAGGATAGAGGGGACCTACACTTTTTGAGCTATATTTGAATGGTTTAATTGATCAAACAATTCTTGCAGGATTTTTCAATTCCTAGCCAGAGGTGGTACTCGACTTTTACAATCACTATACGGGTGATAATGATAAAATGAGCAAAACCTTGTTGAAAATCAGGACCCGACATAAACAAACGAAAATGGATGTAGAGTATCGTGTGATAAGAACTAGACCTAACCCTATTTTAGAGAATAAAAGAGTGCAAAGCCTTAAATTAAATAACACAATGTATAGATCATCTGTCCAAACTTTGTTCAAAATGTTTACGAAAACCTTACAAAGAAAAAACCTTTCAAAAAGAACCTACCTGTAAAAGTTTGCAAGGATGATCAATATCGAACGTAGGTATAAATCGAATAACGAAATCAAATAGATTACATTGAACAAGTGAATTTGAGTATTTTTTTTGACAAGGTCTAATCATCGATGATTCCATTTTGATCAAATAAGAAACTATTAAAAAAAATATATAGATCACCTTAAATATCTCTTACTTTGTATTTTAACAAATAAGTCAAAAAAAATAAACATTCAAAGTCAAGAGGTTTCTTAGAGACGTAAACTATATGTAGGTACCTCACATGTATGGATATTTTATATACGATTAGAAAGACACAAAAAATGTCAAAAGCCTTCAAGATAGTCATAAAAAAGATTACTTTAATGGACACATTTGAAGTACATTTCTATTGAGATATAATTCCATACCTTCATAAATAACTTGACGGTGATTTGACCAATATTGATTTATGGCTGTCATACGCACTCAAAACAACTTCATAATATTGAAAAAGCATGAAAATATACGTTTCTCAAACTTCGATGGGTAAACAAACAAACAATGATATGAATTTTACTCCTGTGTAACTTTTTTCTACCTTATCGTAGTAAAAAAAAATAGCTACATAATCTATAAATATTTCGAACAACACTCAAAAGATTGTTGATCGTGATAAGTTTTTTTTTTACATATCTACGACTTGTATAAGAAAAAAAAGATTAAAAAATGCGATTGGGAAAAATTATCGTAGGTCGGTAGATAGGCATTTCTTTTTTATTTTGAAAAAGAAAAAATAACCATCTGCGTTATGGACATGCTACTGCGGCTAATCAAGCTACAAATCTTCTTTTTTTTTTAATTCACTTTGGAGATCGAACATGACCCAGTTCCGACTTACTTTATTCTATGTACTTACACCTTTGGAAGTTCGAAGTCAATACAATGCACTTTGTTCAAAAAAAACGTTCCAAGATACGTGCATGTGTGTCAAACTGAGGCGGCGCGGCGGCATTTCAACATCTGAATCCATATAAACATCGTATTGCCACTGATAAGGAAGCCACAGTTTAAAACTTGTATAAGAGAAAAAGTTAAGCTCTTATATAGACTGAGATTTTATCAGGTGGAGATAATGACATTGCTACTTCAAAAAAATCCAAACAGAAAAACCAAAGTTTAAAGGTATTGAGAAATTATTTTTTGTTGAAGGAGTGTTTCTTTGTAAAGTTTATTTTGATGTTTTTGATTTTTTTTTCAAGGTGGTTCATTCAAAAAATATAAATTATTACCTGTTTATAAAATACATCAAACACGTGGGGATAAAGATTTTACTAGAATTGTGTCCGATGATATATTTTTGAAAATACAAACCTATCGAAAATTCTACCAATTATTATTTGTTCAGTAACTATGAAACTATGTATATCAAAGTTTGAATCATTTCATTCACATTTTCCAAAACAACATAATGGCTTTTGAAATAAAAAAACGAGAAATTCATGTATGGATTTGAAATAGAGTAGGCGAGGCTAGAAAAAATTCGCTTTTTATTTGAAGTATCAAAATAGTCAAACAATCAGAAATCACACAAAAAACAAGTCTAAATTATTGAAATTGAAAATAATCAATTTACTGATTTTTGAAATTTCCATTGATTTAAGGGTGCGTTCGTACTAATAGTTAAATGTTGTTTAAATTGAAAACATTCTTTATTCTTAGCGTTGATGTTCTTCTAATTACAAAAAAGTTTATAGGATTATCATTTTTGAAATTGCATCACAATAATTTTCGAACTCATGTGGAAATCTGTACAAAATAATATTTATATAAATTCAACAAACGATTTAGTAAATTGTTAAATCCATTTTTAACAATTTACTTGGCTAAAAAGTTCATGTAGTTAATTTTAAACGATTTTAACATCTCTTTACAATTTGCTAAAGTTAAAGTTAAAGTAATCACGGAATCGCTACTTTAACTTTAAGCAATTAGTTAAATCTATGTTCAAGTATGGATTGTTAATGGAATGGTTCTTTCAACAGTTAGGAATCGCAATTAATAGGTCCGTTTTAGAGTAGTTGCTTTGTTTATTTTCACGAACTGTCACTTTTTAGACATGTTCGGATGCTCGTTTTTTAATATAAGGCAATAAGCAATTTACTTGTTAGCAAAGATTTAAAATTTTGGACCCTTAGTAAAATGCTAAATATTTAGCAAATTGGTAACTATCAAATTGTTAAAGCCTCAACAATAGATTCTTAAAAATTTTGCGCCGCATTATTTTAGGTGTTTTATTAACAATTACTGCTTATTGTGCTAAGAAAACTATTGTTCTCTTATTTACTGTTTTTGTGTAATTATAAACAATTCTAAACGATTTTTGTGTAAACCTTAAACACTGCATATAAATTTCAATATCGAACCCAAACCGTTTTAAAGTTAATTTAGACATTCGTTCAAAATAACGTGTTTGCTTTCACTACCTAGTAAGAAATTGTGCGCTCATTCGCTACTTAAAAAATGGTGAATATTTGTTGAAACTTTTCAGAGTTTTCCTTAAGATAAGCTTTAGATCTTTCCAACTGTTGATCTTACTTCGTAATTAATTCATTTCCCTCTACAAACAACCTTTTTTTCCAAAAAAATATTAAATTTATTAAACTCGAACAACAAAGAAAACACTTTACCAATATGGCAGTTAAAACTATTATAAGGATAAAATGAAACTTAAAAAACATTTTCAAAACCTGTCTAAACTTCATCCGAGTTGCTTCCGGATAAAACAATAATTTGGGGGAAAGAAAATTATTTCATGTAAAAGTAGCTTCTAAATAATTCGATTGATTTCTGTACAAAAAACCGTAATGCATTCTATTCTCGACTGTAACCAAGGTTAACATTATAGTAAAGTTTGCATAGGCAAAGTCGTTTCTATAGGACTAACACATGTACAACTTCCAATACTTCAGATGTGATTGCAAAGTCCACTTCTTTGGAAATTTTAAAAATCAGCCAAACAAGAGTTAAGACATTTAAAATATTTAATTTATGTTCATTTTCATATCTCCAAAAAATCAAATTTAACTTCAAATCGAATCATCTAGTTCAATATTTTTATTTCTTCACCATCTGTCAAAGGAAAGTGAAAATCTCAAAATTCTCGATATTTGTATCTCCAACAACCTTAAGGGCTTTGCACATGAGAACAACCAACGAATAGACTATTGATTTTACGCAATTTAAAAAATCTATTTTAAACAAAAACCCATTTAAATTATAAGAAACCAATTGGCACTAATTTTAGGAAAATTAAATTTGCATTTTTTTCTCTAAAACAAGATAATTTTGTAAAAACAATTTGATAGTAACGAATTGCAGTGTGGTTGGTACGAACTGTCAAACTCTATTTGGGTTCCACATACCATCCACACTGCAACGTACAAATTGTTCGCGCGCAACTTAACCTCAAAATTACACCGCTCTTGTTTTGTTTTTTTCTTGGGTGAAAGATCATGGCTAAGGAAAATATGGATAAAAGGGTAATTCAATTCACCGCTGTCTGCGAATAGAATTAAAGGTCATGTGAAATAAAAGTCAAAATATGCGAACATCCACAGTTCGCAGTTGGAATTGTTGTCAAAGCATCATGAACGCGATGTCGCTAAAACTGCCGCTAAATGTTTAATGTTCCTGGGACGATGCAAGAAGTTTTGTTTTTCCTCTGATCTGGATGTTATTATTATTATTATTATTATATTTTATTAACAAATAATTAAAATTACATGGTAATAATCAAAATTAATGAGCCTAGCTGCAGAGACTATTAGCTCTTAAATAAAGATATAAACTTATATACTAATTTTAGTAATTGATAGAAACTGGTTTATTTTTTCTATATTATCAGAATTTGGATTTTTTAGTATTTCATAAATATTTGTGTTTTTAAATATTTTGAGAGCGATAGGTTTAGTAACTGCACAATTTTCGAGGATATGTGGTAGGTCCAATCTTACGTTGCAGGTAGGGCAAATCGGTATGTTGTTTTTTTTTAGTAGATGTTGGTGGGTAGCATTGATGTGGCCAAGACGAAGTCGAACGAAGTTTGAAATCTTAATTTTTGAGATGTTGGTGGGATACTTTGGGGGGTATCTATCGCAGTTAATCTTACTGTAATGGTGGTGGTAAGAGTTCCATTCAAGAAGCTGATGAGATTTGAGTTTTTTGTTTATCTCATTTTTTATATCAGATTTGGTGTAGATGTTGAATAGTAGCAGTGGCTCATTTTGAGCTAGGTTAGCTTCGTGGTCGGCGTATTCATTTCCCTGAATGCAGGAGTGCCCAGGGACCCACATTAATTTCAGTTTGTTTGGTGATTTGATCAGTTTATTTCGGATGTCGACTATGAGCTCTGTGTTGTTGTTAGGGTTATTGACAGCTTTGAGGACAGAGTTACTATCGGAGCAAATTATATGTTTTCCATGTCGATTCAGGGCTTGTTTTACAGCTTGTGATATGGCAAAAGCTTCAGCTGTAAAGATGGATACAAATTCAGGAAGCTTTCCAACGCAAAGGATGGATCCCTCTTCGAGTGTAACGGCGAATGTTGTGTTTTTTGGTGTTTTTGAGCCGTCGGTAAATATAAGGTTCCATCCATCCGATCGCAGGTCGGAGGAAATGCTATTGAACAAAGTACGGTATGTAGAATCGCTTGTGCTAGATTTTTTATAATCTGCTAGTGTCATTATGGTTGATTGTGGATTTATAGCCCAGGGAGGGTAGGTTGATACCACGTTGTGTGGTCGATTGGTTGGGAGATCCATCTGCGAAGATTTGTCAAGGATATTTCTTATTGCGGATGGGATTCGTTTTCTTAATTTATGGGATTTCGATTGTCTGATGTCCTTATCAATTACCGAGTTTTTGGAAAAAGCCAACTTGGCCGTTAGCTTCAATGTAATTGTGTCTCTTCTTTCTTCGATGGTGGGAAGTCCTGCTTCTGCTAAGATGTTTTTTATCGGGGTTGTAGGAAAGGCGTTGATGCTTCTCCTCGCAGCTTGGTGATATGTTGGTTTGATGATATTTAAAGTTGTTTTTGGGCAGTTACCATATATAAATAAACCATAATCTATTTTGCTTAAGACTAACATTTTTGTGATCGATGATAAGGTGTTAATATGTGTACTACTTTTTTTGCTACCTAGATATTTAATAATGTTAGTTCTTGCAGCTATAGCCTTTTTAAGCTCTATACAATGTTGATTCCAATTATATTTCTTATTAAAAATAATACCTAGTATGTTTAAGTTATCAACATTTACAATTTGTATATTATTAATGTTTAAGATTAATTGTGGACATTCACGTTTACGGCAGACATGAAGTGTTTTACACTTATTTATGGAAAGTTTTGCGCCAGAGAGTACTGTCCAATCTAGGATATCGTTTATAGCATTTTTAAAAAGGTTTTTGCATGTGTTCAAATCATTTATCTTGGAAAGAATGTAAATATCATCTGCATAAAGGCAAAAATCCAAAGATTTGTGTCTAATTAAAATTCTAGAGATGTCATCAAAAGCTATAATAAAAAGGACAACCGATAAAGGTGATCCTTGAGGGATGCCGTTGAATAGGGGGTATAGTTTGGAGTAGTGGTTATTTATTTTTGTGTAAAATTTTCTATTACTTAGATAGGCTTTTACATACCCATACATTTTTTTACCAACACCCCATTCTTTTAGTTTTTTCAAGACAATATGTATACCAATTCTGTCAAATGCTTTTTCAAAATCTAAGGAAAGGACTGAGACGTGGTTTTTTGCAGATAATGCTTTTGCGATGTAATAATCAATATGAAGATGAGCGTCAATACAACCTCTATTCGCTTTGAAGGCAACTTGATTAGGAGAGATCAATTTCTTAGTTTCGATAAACCAGAGAAGGCGTTTGGCTATCATTTTTTCTAATATTTTGGACATGCAGGGAATCAAGGATATTGGGCGATGACTTTCAACTAAACTTCTGTCTTTGTTTGGCTTTGAGATGGGGAGTAATGTGGCTGTTTTCCAGAATTGGGGAATAATCGCAGAGTCAAAAATATTATTATATAATTTGATTAGTCTTATTTTGATTTCAGTCGGCAGATTTTTTATCATTGGATAAGATATCCGGTCCCTACCTGGTGTTTTACCTTTTAATTTGCTCAAACAAGTTTCCAATTCGATAAACGATATCGGTTCCTCAATTCGTCTAGCTGATGGATTAGTTGCATGTTGCGGCACAGGATAATTGAGAATATCAATTTTAGCTTCAATGAAATCGGAATTAAAGTTTGAATCATTTGAGAATTGCGACCAGTTTTGGGCAAATACGTTACAAATTTGAACTGGGTCTGTGATTATGTTGTCCGATGATCTAATACTTTTGATATTCAGCCCTGTAGAATGTCCAGTCAGGCAGCGAATGTTTTGCCAAATTTTGGCAGGGGATGAATGTGGATTTATACTAGCTGTAAAATCGGAAAAGCTTTTTGCTTTACTGTCTTTAAGCAACCTGCGAAATTTTGCATTTGCTTTTTTATATTGTATTAGGTTGCTTTGGGTAGGTCGCTTTTGGAATTCTTTAAGGGTTAACATTTTATCTTTGCGAAGAGCAGAAAGTTCAGAATTCCACCATGGGACAACTCGTCTGTTGCTTTCTTTAATGATAGGGTGAGTTTGGGGGATTGAGTGGTTTGCGGCTGTTCTAATAGCTCTTTGTATCAACGCAGCTTCCTTGTTGGTAATTGTGGTCGGTGGTTTATCTGTTAGGTATTCAACTGTTTTTGTTTTGAATAAAGGCCAGTTGGCAAAGTCAGTTTTATATTTTGTATGAGATATGTTTTTTGCATTTTCATGTCCAATTATTGATGTTATAATGGGGAAGTGATCGCTGTTATGAAGATCGTCTAACGTCTTCCAAGTGGTTTTTGGAATTAATTCAGGAGAGCAACAAGTTATGTCAACATGGGTGAACGTGTTGTGCGTCGAAAGATGAGTTGGTGAACCATCGTTTAATAATATGAGGTTGGAATTTAGAAGGAAATCTTCAAAAACTGCACCCCTAGGGTTTGTAACCGGAGACCCCCAGAGCACACTCCAAGAATTGACGTCACCGCCAAAAATTAGAGGGGAGTTAGTTTGATTTACGATGTTATTTAGATCGCTTTCTTGGAAATTTTCATGTGGTGGGAGGTAAATACCAATATAGGTTATTTTTACATTAATTTGGATTTCGCAGGCAAGAACTTGAAAGTTTGAGTTCAAAGGGAGAATTTTATGTGGAATGTCTTTTCTTACTAGAATACCTATGCCCTGTTTTGATGTCGTGTTGATGGGGGTATTTTCAAAATATCCAACGTAATTTTTAGGAACAATCGGGGTAGAGTTGAAAGGGCAGTGGGTCTCTTGGACCGAGATTATGCTTGGATTGTGCTCTTTGATCAAAATATTAAGCTCGTCAAAGTTATTTAAAAAACCTTTTATATTCCATTGTAGAATACTGAGAGCTTTATTTTGTTTAGGTTGACTGCACGATCTTTTATTGCGTGGGGCAATAAAAGAGTGATTTGTTGAGTTTGAGTTATTATGATTTGCAGATATTGGTGATATACTGTTTGTATTTTGTTGAGTGGTTATTGGGTTAGAGTTGTTTAGGTTGTTAAGATTTTGACTCCGCTGCCCTGATGTTGAATCATCCATGCTCACTAGAGAGCATGGACGGTTCAATTCCAGACCAGCAGAGTCGGTTAATTGGTGACCAGAATTATTTTTACATATCGACATCTTGAATTATGTCGGTATGAGTGTCATTCTCATTTTGAATGAGTGGTTTACTATCATCTGATAGAGGTACTTTTTTGTGTGTTGTAATGTAGTTGATGGGGTTTGAGTGGGATGGTTGTGTTTGATTGTTTGTTTTTAGGTTTGAGAAGGGTGCATGTATTTGATTGTTTGAGTTAGTATTGGGTAGATGTGTTTGAGTGTTTGTGTTTAAGTTTGAGTTAGATGAAGAGCTTTTAGAGTCCGACTTAGTTGTTTGTTCTGTGTTTGAGTTTGTTAGTACGAGAGGTTTATGTAATGAATTATTGTTTTTGGTTTCTTTAGATTTTATTTGAGTTGATTTACTTGCTAATGAGTTCGTTGTGTTGGATTTGGATGATGATTCATTAATTGGATTAGGAGTGGGGATCGAGGTAGGCACTTTGGGTCCAGATGATTGGATTGAATCAATTATTTGTGTTGGAATATTTTGCCTGAGTGATTCTGAAAAAGAGCCAAGGGAAGTTGGTGGCGGGAGTGGATTACGTTCTTTATAAATTCGCTTTGCTTCTCCAGCAGAACATTTATTCATTGTTTGAATTGCGAGGATTTCTTTGGCTTGTTTATAGCTAGGACAATCTTTAGATGATGAAGGGTGTGGTAAGGAACAATTTGCGCACATGGTGCGGATGCAATCGTCTGGAGTGTGAAGGGGCAAATTACATGTTTCGCATTTGGTGTTGCCGTTGCAACGTTTGGTAGTGTGACCAAGAAGTTGGCAATTACGACACCGCATGGGATTTGGAACATATTCCGAGACTCTAGCATTATAAAATCCAATTTCGATTGTTTTGGGAGGTCGGAAGAGATCGAAAGTAAATAACATCAGGCCAGTCGGTCTTAATTTAACCTTTTCGTCAGGTTTAATGAATTTATAGACACTGGTGACGCCTTGCGCTTTCATTTCTGTGACTATCTCTGTTTCGGGAACATTAATAAGGCAGGGGGCATAAGCGATTCCTTTGCATTCGTTCAAGCGATCGTGCAATTTGATTTCAACCGGGCACATATTAGCCAAATTGTTAATCTTGATAAATTTCTCAGCAATTTTTTGAGATTTGGTTCTAATCAATAAGTTGCCATCCCGGAGTTGAGAAATTTGATCATATTCGGTGCTTATATTATCAATTGCTTTCTTAAGTAAGAAGGGGCTGAGATTAGTGATTGGACTGTCTTTATTTTTGGGAGCAATAATTATAAATTTAGGGTTATTGAGATTGGTTTTATTCGGTAGGGTGGGGAAATTAAGGAGAGATGTGGGATTGGTTTTTTGTTTTTTTAATGGATGCGGATCGAAGACAGGTTCTACATCGAGATCTCTGTATCGATTAGTTCTATTGGGCCCGGAGGCCATAATTGCACTTGGATAGGACACTTACTTGATAAGAGAAAGAGTTACACTTTTTTAAAGGTAAAGATGATATGGGAGATAAGAGAGGATGGTATAACGGGAGATACCGGTTTGCGCACTTGGAGCAAAACTAGATTAAGACACACAGTAATCCGCGAACGAAGTAATTTGTTCAGAGGCTAGTCGGTGACTGTCCGATCTGGATGTTATCTTTAAGCCTTATACAATTTCAAACTTTAGTATAACTCCCATTTCTGGTCTGGTGTTTCTTTAACTAAGTAAAGAGTCTTGGACAGTATTGAACGAATAATATTCAAATTGGTTAATGCATTGACATTTACGTCGTTTGAACAAAGTTTTGAAGTTTCTTGTCTAACTCCTTTTTGACTATAGTTTTAAAAATTATGCTTTAGCCAGTTGTAATTTTTTCATCAAGCAATTCAACTGTAATAATCGCGCCTCTAGGATTTATTATAAGCTTTTATCGGCTCACTTTGTTGATCACATTTATTGATATTTACAATTTTCAATCAATTTTTCAATTCTTTCTTTATTTTTTAAATTTCAATAAAAAGTTAATAATGTTGGTAATTGGCATAAACTTCCCCAAGGCTTTTTATTTGTCTCTATTCTTGGCTTCGTTGCCACTAAATATTTTATTAGGTCGCCCTGTTCTCTTGTTTTCTGGTTTCGATTTCGTTGTCATTTTTGTCTCTCTTTGGTCCTGAAATCTAGATACATGCCTCCAAAAATGCTCATCGCTTACCCTTTAGTCCAATTGCCATCGTACTGTCCTATAATGAGAATCGTTCTTTAACCGTAGAGCATGAATGTAGAAAGATTTATCTTAATCTGACTTTTCCAGTAATTGGATGAAGAATTTGAAAATAATCTGTAACGACAGCTCCTTTAAAAACCTTCTCTCACTTTCTTGAAAATCATCCTTAAAATTCGGACAATATCAATTTTGATAATTTCGTCACCGATATATTAAAACTACTATTTTTTAGGCTTTGAGATGAATTTAGGAATTTCGTATTCTTTAAAATTCAATATTAAAGAATCGTAGAGGTTTGGGGGTATTTTCTCATTGAAATGGACTTAGGGAGTTTTCATTGAATGACCACGATTTATCCAATAATATGACTTGAGATTTGTGTACTTGTTGTGATCGAGATGAACTGACTTTAAATTCTAAACGCCTTTTTTGAGGAATTCAATATTAGTCTGAAACCTGCAGTTTGTCCAATTTTATTTTGCATCATTTGCAAAACAACTAAGAATAACTTCAAGAATGACAATAACTGTTCTCATGAAGCGTTTTATAAAAATATGAATATTGGTAGTTTCAAATGATTTTGTTATAAATAAATAAAAATTGATACCTATGTAATTTATATATGTATAAGAGAAGCAATAATTGTTCTTAGTAAAAATAAAAGACTTAACCATCAGCTACTGTACCAACCTCTAATCAAGTTTTGGTTCTTTATCAAAATAAGAAATCTTATATCCTGTAAAATGTATATTCTATCTTGCTGGCTATACTGTTCTGTTGGGTTGAATTGCAACCGTTGTTGGATACAACACTGAACAAAAAAAAATAAAGAAAACAACTTCATGGGTAACACCCCCTTTTTGAATATTTTTCTTTACTGCTGCTCCTGCTGCTGATGCGGATTGCTTTATGTCCCCCAAGAGACAGGCCATGGATGGAAACAGAAGTACGTATCTGTATACTTATGTGCAGATGGTAGATGGAAAATGGCTGCCTTGTCAGACAGCAGCGCATATGAAATCCGCCTCTTTTTTGGTCGCAATAGCCACTGTCAAGTCAAGTCGAGTCAAGTCAAGCTAAACCAAAGCAACAACAAAAACATATATACACAATTCTGGTGTTCCTTGCGATTCAATCCACTCTCTTATCCATGGCGAATTATTCCCGATATATATGTACCTTCCTACTTACTTGCAATGCCTACATACATCTCTTCACTTCTTCAGTACGCTACGGCTTCATACGGCTACGGTACGGCAGATGAACATTTCCATGGTTATGTTGCTGGCACACAGGAGGCAAACAAAACGTCTAACCACGACACAACTCTGACGTGCTTTTACCACAAAAATCTAAAAAAGGAGTCGAACGGCGAGGCGCGGCGACGGAGTCTGCCTATGGATGCAGGCAAGCAGGCACAACAGGCTAAGGCATAAGAAAGAAGAACAACCCAACTATAACCAACCAACCATCACGTTTCCCGTCTTTTCACGGTTACAACCGGGTTAAACTTCAACTACTTCGGTATATCTTGCCGCACCTTGGCCCCCTTCATTTTCTGTGCTTCATTTCGTTTGTGCGGTCTTGGGTTTTGGTCTTTTGGCACAACAACCAAGAGAGGCAATAAGCCATTATTACATATCTAACCTAAAAAAAAAACAACAAAAACCATAGATACAGTGTGTAGGTACCTACGAGTATCTTGGATTTTTGTTTCCATTTTATGCTGTGGGTCTTCGGGTTCGGAGTACGTGCAATGCATAAAACAAATTGCAAACCTACACACAGTTACATATATATAAAAATATAACGAAAGGAAGAAAAAAGATCTAGCTACTTGAGGAAAATATTAAAGATGGATCCATGATTTGGACATCAGATATATTTCTTTAGAGCTGTCCCTGGGCCGCTGGATGCCTTTGGAAATGAAGGGAAGACTATGGCATGGTGGGCATATGGGGGTATCTTTTTTGGTTTGCTTGACTTGGTTGTGTAGTGTATATGGAAACCTTCACTTGAAGTCGTAGTTGAACCGCTTTATCATTGCAGTCACGTTCATGCATCTGCTTCGGCAGCGAAATAAGGAAAAAGGAGGTGGAACAAGGTATGGAAATGCCATGAATTCTGACCGGAATAAATGGCAGGCATAATGAAGAAAAAAAATCATTCCATTAAATTCTCTTCCATCCAATAGGGTATGAGTAGAGAGTATATCGAGTACCTATACCTATTTCTAGGTAGATACATAGCTATATACCTAGGTCTGAGTAAAGATTGCAGATTGTAGAATTCAAAATTCAGAAGCGAATAGGTATAACCATAGACATTTAGGTATTGTGTTGCCTCTGATAGGAGATCTTGAACTTTGTTCGAACCAAGCAAAAAATCCATACATACATGTTTATGTTGCTATAGATATAATGGTATATGGTCGTTATAAAAAAAACGCATCTTGAAATTATTATTTTTGATCCCCTCCTCTGATTCACTGTCATTATGCGTTTAGTAGGGTGATTCGGATCAAATGCAAACACAATCTAAAGCATGTTTTATGGGAACAGAGCACTTTGCTCCCCATTTATGCAATAATGACAATTTATTAAAAAATAATACCAAGTGACGTTTTAATATCGATTGTTTTATTCAGTAAATTAAATTTTTCTTTTAAAAAGTCGATGTTTTACTTTAAAAACTAACGAAATGATAAAATCCACTAGATTGGACCTTCAGGTCTATAAGTTTGGTACACCGGGCGTATACGCATTTTTTTGTTTTATTGATTTTTGAAGTTATAATAAATGGTAATTGATTTTGTTTTGGCGCCCGTGTGTGAAGCTCCCTAGTCTCCGAGGCATTTTCTTAAAGATGATTAAATATTTAAACACTCTTTGTATAGCTTTAAGATTGGCTTTAGGAATATTCTTCTCTTTTTTTATAATGTACAGGCACTCAAAGGGTTTTAATTACCCTCAACATGTTTACGCTTTAACATAGTGGGAAGGGTAGGAAAATATAGAAGGATTTAAGAGGAGATACCAGTGCACATTTGTCTTAAAATTTTGAATATGAAAATGGAAGGGAAAAACAGAGCTCGTTAAAGCATTCCACATTCCCGATGAGGGGCTAAAAAAGAATCTCTTAACTTAACAATTCGTCCGAAATTGAGCTCAAGGATAAACTGATGAGCATTCCCAGAAGTGCGAGTTGGGGAATTGAACTGCCTAATTCGACAGAACATTGTTTGCGAAATTATCTGTTAAATAACGAAATTCATGAAACATTGCGGGGGCATTCGAGTGATGTGAATGTTTCGACTATGGTTCTATCTATTATTTCTATTAATTTCAAAGCTCTTTTTTGGAACCTATCTGAAAAACTTAAACTTGTTTTATGAGCCATCAGAAAGGGTAACAAAATGTATTACACCATCGGAAAAATTCTACGCACCTAGCAGCGTTTTTGGCGATATCGATATCGATATAAGAGGTGATCTGTGACACAGATACCGAGTACTGAAAGTTGATTAGCTTCGTGGATGCTACTACAAAGAAACACAAATACTTACATTACCCGCGTTGTTTTGTATTTTCTTTTTATTTTAAACCCTAAAGGTTTTAAAGGGTTAGACTGTACATTATTAAAGGTGTATGAACACCCCCACATTTCAAGTTGCATTTTCGATAGAAATAGGAAGAGTAGAATGTTTTTACTACATGAATAATTCTATCAATGAACTCTGCCCATATTACACTCAAACGCATTGTGTTCAATTGCTACAAACGCCAAGAAATCGAATAATAATTCGGATAATCCGCAACACTTGTACTAACAGCAGCAATTTTTTCGATTAAGCGTGAGTTACGATGAGGCACACGCCATACAACATCGTTAAAGCTTCTTCACTCTTTCTAAACAATGGTATGGGCTGCTTGACCGACTCTAGAAGCCAGTTTCATACATTTTACTTACATGCAACTTATATAACAACAGTTCAAATGAAAGATAAATTTGACAGCTGTCAAATTCCAGCGTTGTCAACTTGAAACCACGAAACGATCGACCTTTCCCCAAATTTGTCAATTTTCATAATGTTATCGACAATAGTAAGTAAGGTCTTACTTGAAACAACTTATTCTTCGTTTAAGTAAGTAACATTTTTACTGACTTCAAAAAAACTCTTTAATCATTATAAACACCAGATTTACATTTACTTGAATTTTCAAAAATCATAGAACTACAGAATTTATGCTTGGACATTTTTTTGCTTATTTTAATTTATTCAGAATTCAAAAGGGAGGAATACTTATCTAAGTCAAAATATTATTGCAGCACAATGTTAAAACGATCAAGTTCCTATGTCAATATAGACGAGACATTCGAGACATCTTATCGCAAAACTAACTGAGCAAGACACTGTACCTAAAACAACCACAACTTAATGCCCACAGTTAGGGCGAAGTTCATCACCCCAAATAAATTCTAACTCTTTTATCAAGATCTGGAAATCAAAAATCCAAACGACCCACCGACCCACCGACACCCTCTTTTGTAGTTATTCTACGTTATAACTTTTTAACTCAATACTTTCACCCTCGTACATATTCTCGGATATTTCTTATCAGTTCAATTCATTCATTCATTTGGATCTGAATCTGAATCTGGACCAACTGCAGAAATTCTGCCACGCAAACGAACAATGTCATATCGCATCGCATCGTTTGGCAAACGTCGACACCGATCATTCAAATGTCACATTAAATGTTGCGTGCATCGTACGACAACGAGACACACACACCAAACACTGAGAACTCTTAAGCTTTTCAACGTCATCAGGAACAGCAGTCAAGTCGCGTAGCCAAGCAGAAGCAAAAATGAGCATATAATGGGTATGGGATGCTGTGCCCATCACAGTCCAGCTCCAGACTATATCCAAAGTGTATCTTTGTACACGAGTATCTTTCCCAAAACATTCATGTCGACAGATAAGGATTTCCAGTTAATCCCCTTTTGCGTTCGTTCTCACATTGTGTCAAAAAAGTATACCTATGGCTACATCGCATACATATGCATGCATATATTTATATAACTACATTAAATCGCATTTTGAAGGGGTCTTGCTTTGCCATAACTTTTAAAGGTGGGCAAAAAGCCTTGCGGGTTAGAGGGGGAATTCTCTCATCGACACCAAAAGCCGTAGGTGTAGAACGAGGACGCTATAATGTGGCGGTGAGTTGAACATCAGAGGATTTAAAACAAGAGTGATGCAGTGACCGATGACTGCATGCATATACTGAACACACCCAAAGAGCATATATCTATGTAAACATATATTATATATATTGTGTAAGCTATGACAAGCTACAATGAGAAAATAGGTTCCACACTAATGAAACCAGTTTCGCCTCTGATGATGGCTTAGGTTGAGGCTGAAGCTGAGGCTGCTTTTGCCGACTTTTGCCAAACAACTTTAAACACCTGCGTTGGGTGGGTCGAATTTAATACAATGCGACTTATTTGATTTGATACAGTTATTAAATGTTGTCATTAAAAATAAAAATGCATAACTTATAGACTACGAAATCATCACAGAGGTTATATAAGTAGGTAAAGTCATGTTTGGCTTTGGTTAAGAGGAAACACATAACAACTTTATTTTTCATATTAACAATAAAATAAAAACCAAAGATTTTGTCATTTAAATCAACATTTATTTAGTTACTTTAAAACTCACTCAATGAGGTATTTAGATAATCAGACTTTAAGTCTTAATTTATTAATTCTACATGAAATTTAAATTCGTTTTTTTTGTAAGACTAGCTGACCAGACGGACTTTGTATCGCCCACGATTTAACAATTGTAGGTAAACTTCAAATTATAACAATAATTCATATTGTTTTAGTTTTGATGTAAATTATTTAAATGGATTCAAAATCATTAGAGAACGAAATGATTGAAAATCATTTTCAAGCGTGAAAACAAGCAAAAACGCTTCGCCAACACTCTTCAAGACGTTCAACTATTAGCAATTCACAAAATCAAACCAAATGGGAAACCGAAATCGCTTAAAATAGAATCGATGATTATTTGAAATAATCGCAATTCGTGAAATAAGGATTACCTCTCCTTTGAATTTTCTATGTATATGCAAAAGGACATATAACACCATCTATCGTACAGTGGGATTGATTTTAGTACAGCATCATGTATTACTTATCTTGTTAACTTTTCCACACCATATTAATCAAAAACATCTTTTTTCACAATGAATTTCACAATTATACCAACTTTTTAAAGCTTCACTTAGAATTTTCTACATTTTCATCTTCTAAAAATCCGCAAATTCTTTTGAAATTCTCTAAATTTTCTACTTCACATAGGAATTTATTACAATCGGTCCGATTTGTTTTATTTTTTCATTCGAAAAGCCATCCCGGAAAAAATCGAAGTGAATTTTTAATTTGTCGCATCTTTTCCACAAAGTTTACCTAAAATGTTCTTTCGTAAAAACCTTATCTTGTCAACTAAAATCAAATGAAAACTCCTGAAAAAATAGGATTATTAAAGAAGTTCAAGTGACGTGATGACCAAGGAATATAGGAGTTCTTTTTGTATAGACTTAAAAAATATATTCCTTTGTTTAAAGGAGGTGGAATAAGTTTGACTTAAGTCATAACTATCAAAAAGTGTTATTTTCATAGAAAGAATTGTAAAGGGGTTGTTTTTAGACTTCTCGTTTTAAAGAGGAAACATATATAATTCCAAGAATGAAGCTTTTTTATAAAGATAAGAGTATGTCATTATTTTTAAAAAGTGATGTTGGACAAGTGGCCGACGCATCTGGCTCGAATAAATTCCAGTCAAGGGATCCTATTTTCAACCACTTTTGAGGCAATTGAGGCCGTGTGGCAGCAATAACTTGCCGAATATTCTCTTCCAAGACGTCAATTGTCTCGACTTAACAAAAAAAAAACGGTAGAAGACTTAAGACACTGAAGCGCCATCCGAAATTAAGCCCTCATCAAGAGTTTCCTTTAATAAATGGATTGCGTCGCTCGAACCAAACCATTATTTTGGTGAGAAATTGTCCACGATTTGGCAAAGGTTGTTTAGGAGTTAGTTTATTCATTATGAAATGGCAAACCGAACTCAGCATAAATCACGTGATAGCTGTCAGAAAAGCTAATTCCGAAGCCAAAAGTATTTTAAGCGGCCAATGGTGACACATGTGTCTGTGCGACCGAATTTCTTTTAAAAGCGAAATGTACCCCATTTTAAATCTTCTTTCTTAACTTTAAAACTAAATGTCTTCTCGAGCAAAGCTTTTTTGGTACAAACCTGGCCTATGAAACCAAGAGTGAAATAAATGAACTTAGGACGATAAAATAGTTTTTACAATAACAAGTTAAAGAACATTTATTAAAAATAAAATGAATAATTAGACAAATCTTATGTTGAAAAACAAAGTCCGTGAGACCCACTGTTAATGTTATCAAAGGTGTTGTTCAAACGTTAAAAATTTAATTTATCTAATCCATTGATCCGCATTGTGCATGAAACTTTGTTTTCAGATTTTTTGTTTATTGATTTACATTTACCTGCATTACCTTTGAAAATTATTGTATACCCTTGTTTTAAACTGTTTAAATATTTTACTATTTATTTATTTTGACAGATTCTGGCATTTGACATTTTTATTAATAATTTTATTTTTGTTTAAATGATTACAACATTGTGTTTCTACGAGTATATATTTACATATTTGTTGCAACAATTCATTTTTTTAAGTGATGACGTTCAGGTGACAGAACATTTGTGCATTTAACAAGTTATTAAACTGATTCAATAAGCGTTTTACATGAGCTTACACCTTAAAGCACTTACTTATGATGCATATTAAGCTTGAGGGTTATTTGAATGGGGAAAAAAGTCATCATATCAAATAAATATTATTCGAGGTTATAATGAAATAATAGATCTCAAGGTGTCATTTTCGATAATTGGATGTGGGTTTCTTTTATTTTATTTGCAATTTTAAAACTTCATAGCTGCCTCCCTATGACAAATGGCAACCTTTTTATTGCCATAAGATAATTAGCATATTAAAACATGTTGACGTAAAATAATATCAATGAGAGGTTCTAACAAATCAATTTGTCTATTTTATAATCCTTTAAAAAGTTTCGGTTCTTACTATATTTAATAATAGTAAGTCATTCATTCGAACTAGAATTATTACCGTGAAAATATCATTTCTTTTTTAACGGTTGCGAATATCAAAACAAGTGGAAAAAATTAATTTTTTTCCTACACCATAAACCAAATAATACGTCATTGAGCTTAGGACCGTAGCGCCACCTTAAGTAAGTAAGCAATTAAAGCATTTAGTGGCAAGAAATTTAAATCTAACCTTATAATATTTCCATCATATCATCAGGGCTTTAAAGATTATTCTTTGAATATGCAAAGAGTATCGAACTTTCCACAGATTCTTTATAAAAGCTGCATTTTTTTCTGCTTTTCAATTTTGAAAAAATTGAAGCATTAGAATTCAATAAAACTGTCATGTTTATAAAATTCAACCTTTTATATTAATGTAGACTTTTATATATTAGGCTTTTTGAAGGCATGTAGATTCTTCAATAAAATTCTTGATAATTTGTTCAAATCTTCGATCCCTTATATATGCCGTTAAAATGTTTAAAATATTATCAAAATGGTATAAAAACAAAGTTTGATCTTATTACAAATTCGTAGTCTTAAGGTTATAACAACATGTTTTTGAAATGTATTGAAAAAGTTTTAAAAATTATGATGACAACGAGTATTTCTGAGTAATTTCAGAATTAGGTAGTATTCAAAATTAGCTCTAAAACGAACTATTTAAAATCATAAAACAATTTCATTTAAGGTTTTTTTCAGACAGATTCAAATGAAGGCCAATAAATCAATTCATAACTAATGAGAAATTACGAAATCTAATTGAGATAATAATAAGATTTTTACTTTATGAAAGTATTGAACACTATTTTCTATTTTCGGAACAGAATCGTCTCCGACTTCTGGACATTTATTTTCAGTTTCCAGTCGTCGCAATATCGCTGAATCTTGTCGAAATCACGCTGCAAGAGAATTCTAATAACCTCAACCTTTCGGGCCGTTCTGTACGCAATTAGATAGTCGGCGTACGCAATTGCCTTTGTAAGACTACCTATCAGATCGCTGGTGTAAATGCTGAAGAGAATCGGCGAATTCTCCGCTCCCTGTTAAAGACCATTTTTAATTGAGAATGTTGTGGCAGAAGTTACATTTGCCACTTTTGACAACAATCTTTCTACCATTAAGCATATCATAAAATATTTACAACAATGGCTTGCTTATGCCAAGCCTGCTCAGTTTTAGGTAAAGACCCTCTAACCATACGGTGTCAAAGGCCTTTTCCAGATCAACCAGAACAGCACCTGTGCATTGTTGTTTTGATTTATTCCATTGGATATCAAAAACGAGTGTAGACGCAGCATGAATTGTGTCATGACCCGCCTTGAACCTGAACTGTTTATCCGGAATTATTTTGTTGTCCGCAGCCCACTTAGTCAGAGCCCTATTGATGATCTTTTCGAAAACTTTTCTGATGCTCGGAAGAAGACTTATCGACCGAAGATTTGACGGCTTGGAGTTGTCCTTTCCCTTTTCTGGAGAGATTGAACCACCCTCTGCTCTGTTTTCCATTTCATGGTTGGGGCGAATGCTAACATTCACCTTGTACACTTGCTGGAAAGCAGCTCCCATCGCCTCCACTTTTTCCTTCGGATCTTTAATTATATAAGAAAGTCATCGTCAAAGATGGCTTCTTCTGGATCTATTTGCAATGTCCTGAGTACGTTCCTGTTCTCTTCAGTTCTTTGGAGTTTCAGACACGGAAGGTAATTATCGTTCTTTTTTCTGAATATTTAGTTGATTTTAGGGAACATACTAGGGACACTCGAATTAACTGACCGGATCTTGCGGTCCCAGTACTTGTTATTTGATAACCTGTAGTTCTCCTAAATCAACAGATTGACATTTTTTTATTGATGGCTTGAGTGTCCTAACCTCCAAGTCGTGTATGTCTGTAAGTCGTCAGTACTCTTGTGCCTTCGCAGTGAGTCAATAGTCGCGTTTCTGTAAGCGTCCATTTGGTCAGGTCCTTTGTACTTTGTGATTGTCCGTTAAATCGTTTCTTTTATTGCTTCGTCCACCTGTTGTAATTGTTGGTCAATTTCTGTATTTGTCAGGTTTCTGTTGTCTGGTGGGGCTATATCACTCGAACGAAGTTCTCTCGTTAGGGCGTTGGTGAAACGAAGCCAACTGTAAGAGAGCGTTGCAACGTATTCTTCGAACTCGACGCGTTCGCTAGGAATCTGCATTACGGCAGTCAGTCCGCAGTGATCACTGTCGTACTCAACTATCTGCAAGCAGTTTCGAGGGTGATTTCCCACTTTGTCTGTAACTGTCAGTCTGGTGTCGTACAGCAAAAGTTCCAGAGAGGAGCCGCTTTTTAGATACGATGGCTTTTCAGTAGCCAGCAAGTCGACGCCATATTCAACGCTATAAAGATTCGTCAAATTAAAAAGATGGTTACCTCTAGGATTACTACGTTGATTTACCCAATCTTCATGTTTTGAGTTCAAATCACCGGCCTAGATGAAATAGTTTTCGTCCAAGCTCAGTTTCAGTTCCTTAAAAAGAATCTCGAATTCTGAAGCAAAGTAAGTAACCTGCGGAGCTCCAACCGCATACGCCGCAATCATATACATCGCTTCCCTTGAGTGAGAGAGATGCATACAACGCAAACTTCTAGAGTCTTGAGCTTTCGCAATTCATTGTTGTATATGACTTTATAATTAATGCCTTTTCGTATGAAGAGAGCGACACCGCCCGCCCCCTTGAGTGGAGTCGGGCCGGTCTCTTCTTACGATATTGTAATTTGTATGAGTCAATTTCTGTTTGTGATTTAGCTTAGTTTCGCTAGCCATAATCACATCGGGACTGTAGTCTTTCAACAATCGAAACATGTTGGCTCTTCGTTCAATCCTAATCAGTGAATTTACAATCACAGTCCAACGCAAAAACCATCACGCTACGGGTACTAAATTTAAAATACTGTGTCTTAAAATGCTGTGTTGTAAAAATACTGTATTTAATAATACTGGAAGTTTTTACAGATCAATTGTTTATGCAATTCTTGATTATGATAGGAACAATTCATGTAAAAATGTGAGAGAGATATAAATAACTAAGAAGAAGTATTTTGAAATACATGATTTTGAAATACAGTATTTCGACCTCAATTTGTAGATAATTCAGAATAGAATAATTGTCAAAAAAAAACTTAAGAACTTGATAAATAAATATCTTTTGTATATAATTTTTTAACAATTAATTGTTGTAAGACTTTAATAAATTCCAATCAGATCTTATAGACGGAATTAATTTATGAAAATAGCAATAAATATAATTTAAATCATGAAAAACAAAAATAAATAAATACACAATAACGTTTCCATTGCGTAAAAAGGCTCTAAATTGTTAGTTACAATAAAAATATTTTATTTTTTTAGTTTTTTTTTTAATATTTGCAATCTGTTTCAAAAAATAATTAATTATACATATTTGCATTTTTGTTTTTAAAATATATGAATTCTTATAAACGTATGTTTCACCCACCCAGACCATATGGTTAAATTCTTGAGAGTAATATTTTTCATTTAATTTGTATTAAGTTTCTTTTAAATATAAAAAAGCAATTAAACTAAAAAAATGCCATTTGAATATTTTCAAAACACATTAAAATAATGAAATCGTTCATGAAATTATTACTAATACTGTAGAAATTCAAATAAAACCGAATAACGACAATCGACAAGCATAATTCTCAGTTTTTCATTGTTTAAATATTCAATACGTAATTTAAAGGCAAAGCAATACTAAAAACAGGCATAATTTATCAACGTTAAAAAAGTCATAAAACAATGTTCAATATTTTTTTATTGTTTTGTTTTCATGATTATTGTTGTTTTTGTAAATTTGGTTAGGTATAAAGATTTGTGCAATATTTTATGACATCACCTACAAATCATTTGTTTAAATAAAACACAAAGAAAACAGAAACGACCTTAACAAAATTTTATAGGTATACTCAAGAATTACCTATTTTTTCATAAACGAAAAGGAGCTGCCAAGTTCTGCTCCATTTGCACCTTTATTAATTATTAACGATCCGCAACGGATACGGATATACCTATTCGCCATCACCATCACCATAGTCCCGATCCGATGACGGTATATAGTCCGCATCCAATTCGGTATTTCTTGCCCATAAGTTTGGATTGCCTTAAGGCGCATCAAAGGAAAAAAAAAAGCTGCGCCTCATTCAAGAAAAAAGGAGAGCATCGTCAGCATGGTTCATATGAATAAATGTGAACGTCATCCGTCCATCATGATGGATGACACCCGGCAAAGAGTCGACGTTCGCGTTGTGTCGACTTGAATTTTTCGTTTCGCCCCAAAGCTAATCCTGAATTCCGAATGATGGAGGTGCCCCATGCTAATTGCCCATTGAGGAGGAAATTACATCTTCTAGATGCTTATGATGGCTAAGAATACTGACGAGGCTCATGCCGGATGATACTGCTGCCACTGCTACCTCCGCTGCCGTAGATATTTGTGCCGCTGCTGGTGATGATGATGATGATGAAAATGAGAACGAATACAGGGAATAGTGTCTGGCACGTATATAATCTTCTCATACCTGGAAGGTATAACCCACCCAAAACCTCGATCCTCACGCCGGAATTGAATATTAAAATTGGGAATCCCTTTTGTCTGAATTTAGTTTTCTGTTTTTTTTTTTTGCATCTTTCAGATATTCACATTTCGATAGCTTCTAGATCTTTTGGTTGGGCTTTTGTTAAACAACAAAAGAGTTATATGAGGCATCTTCATCCCTTCGGGGTAAGCTCTGAACATGTTATTATTCGGTTGCAGTTTTGGGGTGTGCGGCTTCTGTAGTCGAGATCGAGAGGGTATTCATAGCACAATACAAAACCCACCACTTTGGGGGGCTGATTGAAGAGGAAATGGATAAGGTGTAAAGTCTACATGCGATCGCACTTAAATTAACATTCGCCTTCAAGGGGCTATTTAACTCACAAAGATGAAGAACAAGGCAAGCGTGCGTTGTCTTATATGTGTATATACATATCTCCGTATAAAAGAATGATGAAAATTTATATAAATTATATTATATGCGCTAGCAGTTTCCAAATGAATGAATTGCGTGAAGATAATTATATGTATATATGGAGAGGAGAGAAGTTTATAAGGTTCCGGTTGATCTGGATGTGGAACTCAAAGAACCTACATTATCCTCCCAAATGACTCTATTTATGGTGTGTTAAGTATGTTATTATTTAATATCTTGGGGCTTTATAATTCAACTCTATAAATAGTTTATTTTGTTGGTTCATTAGCTGGAGGTTTTGTGATATGATGCGATGTCTGTCATCAGTGATAACAAGGTGTTTTAGGAAATTGTGTTTTTTTAATGTGTTTATTTCCACTAACAATAGCACTTATTTTCTTTTGTGGAATTTAAAAATAAAGCTACTTGCTTAAGGCAATGAACACACTTTATTTAAATACTTTGAAAAGTTTTTAAGTATAAATCTTGAGAGCCTCCGATGCAAAGATTTGATTTTTTGTTTAAATATTAATTTCTTTATAGATTTTAATTATGGAAATTAAATACTTAACTTTAAATTAAAATGACTAATTTTTAATCTCTAAATTTGCAGTGATAAGACGAAGAGTTTTGATTATTTTTGTAGGTTATCTAATTTTTGTTTTTAATAAAGAATTATTATTTTTAAAAATTATTCTTTCACATAAAATGAGAATAAAAAAATACTTCATGTTTTCAAACTAGTAGATCTATGGCGATGTTCTGTATAAACCAATAAAGTAAATACGTTAAATTTATGTATATATACAAAGTGCGTATTTATTAGCAAAAACGGGTTGAAACTTATGTCCTAGTAATGAGGCTAGATTCAAATATTTTGGAATAAAGTCTTTAAAATCAAGAAGAACATTTCATAGTAAAATGATTGTTAGAGACTTTCTATACTGTCCATCGCTTCTTGAATTAATACCAAATCTATGTTTCCGCTAGGTCTTTGAGACCTAGAGCCTTGTTATTCCAAAATATTTTTTTATTTGAGAGGCACATGTTTGCCATTAAGTGTGGAATATGACATTATTTAAATGCCCACCTCGGTTTCTTACGGTGGCACGGATCCGAGTGGTCCAATTTCCAATGACTTTTCCGCATAGATCGGGCTGAATTTAAGCAACGGCCTGTGTGCATCGGTTGACTTTGGTTTATTTGCATAGACATGTGACTTCAAGGAAACCAACAGGAAAAAGTCATTAATTTTGAGCTTAATCTTGTACGGGTGTAGGCCCAAGTCCCGACGCAAAATTCGCCAAGTTGAAGTCTGAGAAAGGCCGAGTTCTTGTGCACGGCTAGGAATAGACTACTTGGGACTTACGGACCGCGCCGATCATTGGTCTCAAATTTTACCAACATCCGTTGAAGAATGAACTATGAAGGGCCACCACGTCTACTGTAAAATGGGCGCAATGCCCGAAACGTTTGCGTTAACGAATACTCATTTTGATAATAAAGTTTTATCATTTGAACGTGCTGCTCAAACGTGTAACTTTCTAAGATGATCTGTCATAAACAACTGAACTGAACTGACAGATGTCACCAAAACAAAATGGCCACCACTAGATATTTCAAAAGCATTTGATAGGGTTTGGCATCAGGCTTTAACGTCAAAAATGCGTGCTTTCGAATCCCTCCTTCATTGGATTAGTAATTACCTTTCGAATCGTTTAATACAAGATGTATTGGATGGATCCAAGTCTGAAAACCACAAAATAAATGCTGGTGTGCCCCAGGGCTCTGTTTTATCTCCAACACTCTTTCTCATTTTTATTAATGATCTCCTGTCTGCAACATCTAATCCAATACATTGTTTCGCTGACGATAGTACTCTTAGCTTTTCATATTCGTTTTCAGATTCACACCCCTCTTCTTCGGAGAAGGAACTGCAACGACAAAATATGATAAGTTAATTAAATTCCGACCTAAACAGCACTGTACAATGGGGAATAAGAAACCGCGTGGAATTTAATACTTCGAAAGCGCAATGCTGTCTTGTATCGTTAAACCGAAATATACCCCCCTTACCATTATCTATAAATGGCACTTGCATCGAGGAAACTGAACATCTCGATATACTTGGTATGTGTATCACCAACCACCTTTTTTGGGTTTTCTAAGGCGATGCAAGAAGTTTTTCTCCCCCTCTGATCTGGCTGTTATTTACAAGACTTATATACGTCCAAAGCTTGAGTATAGCTCCTATATCTGGGCTGGGGCTCCTGCAACTTACTTAAGCCTCTTGGATAGTATTGAACGTAGAGCATTTAAATTGATAGATGATAATATCATCAGAAGTTCATTTATTTCGCTTGGACATCGTCGTAAGGTCTCTTGTCTGACCCTCTTTCACTGTTATTTTAATGGTTTATGCTCTAGAGAAATAGCCAGCTGCATTCCTTCCCTTAAACAGTTCAACCGTAATACTCGCGCTTCTAGGAATGCTCATCAATATACCCTCGAGCCCATCTTTGGTCGTACTGTCAAGTACAGAGATTCGTTCTTTAGCCGTGCTATGCGAATGTGGAATGCCTTGCCACACTCTGTCTTTCCCAACTGTTGCAATATTCAGGAATTCAAAACCAATGTGCACCGACATCTCCTTTCAACCTCTCTCGCCCTTTCCTAGTGCCCACACTGTGTCTACATAATAAGGGTAATATATCCCTTTGAGTGTGCGCTTAGAGTCTAAATAAGAGATCGTTACAAAAAATGTTGTTATACAGATCATAGTGCCGAAAAATACAAAACGGATTTTAAAAAAATTGAATGGGTGTTTTTTACCATAGAAATTAAAAAAAAAATATTGGTCAACCCAAAATATTTCACGAACAAATAAATCTATCGACTTGAGTTAAATTGTATATTATATATTGTTTACGCGATATCAAACTAATAAAATAAAAAAAAACACAACACACGATTTTTTATGAATCAAAATAAAACTGAAAAAAAAAATAATTGTCATCTCGAATAATTAAGAAAACAAACAATTTTATCTCCAAGATAATTTATTGTATGCAACAAAATATATCGTTTTTGAAATCTGGCAAAATTTTGAGTAAAATCGAATTGACTTTTACAAAAAATAAGAAACTAAAAAAACATAGCTAAAACCTGGTAAATATTGATTTTCGACTTAAGATTCTTTTTGAAAATTAAAGATATTGGCTTCAAACTAATAATTGAATCTCATAAAATATATTGTTTTCAACATTTAGTAAAATTTTGAGAAGCATTGAATAGACAGTTTTCAAAAACAACAAAAAATATTACTAAAAGTTAGTAAAAATAGTTTTTCGACTTAAATAAAATAATAACTCAGTTTTTTTGTCATGAAAAAAATAATATCAACAAAAAGTAGTCCGCAAAATCTCGATATCTCTTGAATAAATGAAGTAAATTATTTTAAAATGATGTCATTCTGGGCTCAATTTTCTTAGAAAAAACAAATCTTTACATAAAAATACAAACTCTCAACAAATTATACCAAAAAGTGGTCGAAATGGGGTTTCAACTAGAAACCTCGTTTCCAAAACTAGATTTTGAAATCTGACTGTTTCGTTATACCCAAAATAATAATTTTAGATAGTTTCTAAGTAAAATTTAACTAAAAAACCTCTTTTTTTTTCAAAAACCAAACACTTAAAAAACCAACAAAAAACTGTTAAGAAATGGGGTTTAACACAAAACTGTTAAAGCTGGGGTTCGACTCAAATATTAGGAGAAGATACAAATATTTTGACTACAAATTATTTATCTCACACAAAATATTGTTATGAATATTCTATTAAAGTTGTAGGCAAGTCAAATCGACAGACGGGATGGGGAGCTATCAGTGAGGGTAGCATCCCCGCCTCTTTCACTTTTTAATTTGGCCTTGGAGTGCGTATATCTGTTAGCTATAATATTCATTCAAACAAATTACGTATGTTCATTTTTAAGACATTAAAACTGTTGCAAAATTTGTTAAAACAAACTTAAAAAAACAAACAAGATAGTCTTAAAACTAAATAATATAAGTTCAATGAGTTAAATTATGCTTTTAAAGGTTTATTCTTAAAAACACGAAAAAGGTGAGCATTTTGAAGTGGGTGTGTAAAAATATTGAATATTCAAACAACAAATTTATATTTCAAATAATACTAATTTTTGTTCATTTTTATTTTGTATTAAGTGATTTAAAATTTAAAATAAAATTAAATAGTCTCAAACAATAACAATTTTTTCTTTATAATTTTAGGTCGAGGGGAACCGCCCGTTGGTGTTGGTGATCCATGTGCGGGCTGTAATAAACCAATCTTAGATAAGTTTTTATTAAATGTCCTCGAAAGAGGATGGCATGCATCATGTGTGCGCTGCTGTGAATGCCTTCAACCACTAACGGATAAATGTTTTAGTAGAGAATCTAAGTTATATTGTAGGAATGATTTTTTTAGGTAAGTACTTAATCAAACATAAATACAAATTTAATTTAATTTTCTTTTTAATTTAGAGTCACTATTTAATTTTTTTTATATTTTTTTTGTGTGAAATGCATAGGAAAAAATTTAATCGCATTCTTCTTTATTTAATGTGCTTTAATTTATTCAAAGGGAAAAAAGTCAAGAATGATTTTCATTGGAAAATGTTCAATTAACATGTGAAGTCTTCCTTCTGGCATTGACATAAAGCATGTTCTTGAACAAAGAAAGCAATCTACCTCGTTTTTTGTTCTGCATCATTCTCTATTATCGTTTTTTATATAACACACATGTATATAGATGTAAAAATGTACAAATGTATGTAGGAGCAATAAGATTTACTGAAATGGTTAAGTCATCGGTCGTCACCGTTTCGTTGAGGCAAATTATAAAAAAAAAACTAAAGAGATTGGCATTTGACTTTTTACCTTGGAATGCCAACATCATATGCAGCTTCAGCAATTTTATTTCTAACTCCATTGGCATCAGAGCTCTTATGCTAACACCGGTTAAAGTAGAAATAAAAAGATTGAAATGGAAAAAAAACATCTTCCACTTCAGTAGATAGCCTGGTTGGGATTTGTGTCTTCTATTGAATGATAGTGATTTAGATGAAGGTTCCTGTAGTCATGGCCATACCTATATTGCTAATGCTTGCCATATGCACATCCCAAGGAAATCGTGAGTGGCTTAATATGCAACGGTATTTATTAAAAAGAAAAAATAGTCGACATGATATCGGTCTAAATAAATATTTACGCTTATCGAGCTTGTATCAAGTTTTAGATTAACCGATAAATATTCACTTTGTGTATAATTATTTTTTAAAGACCTCGTATTAAATTTCACAAAATTTGCCTGAAGTTCAATTTGTGTTTCAACAAAAAAGTGTATCAGGATTTTTTCTAAACTTTTTTTAAATTACAATGTTCTAAATTTGTCATTCATTCTTTCAACTTCATTTGATTTTACTTACAACAATTTAAATGAAAAGAAATAATAGAATAGAATCGTTTAAGAAAAACCTACATTCAGTAAAACTTTGAGACAAATCTAATTTAAAGTTTTTTTTACAAAAAATAAAAACTTGGTAAAAATTTATATTCGACTCAAATAGCTTTTGAAAAATTAAAAATATTATCTTCAAACTTTTTTTATTTCGCAGAAAATATTGTTTTCCATATTCAGTAGTTTTTTTTATAACAATTCAACAGTCTGTTTTTTCATAAAAAAAATAAAATCTACCGAAAATAGTACGTAAATTTGGTAAAAATTGATATCTCTAAAATTAATTTCATTCATCCAATTTGTAAAAATTTTAAAAATGCTACTAACATTTTTAAACATTTGTTTTCGATTAAAAATCTATTTAACAAAACTAGATTTAAAAACCAAACTATTTCTTTATATGAAAAATATTGCTATTATTTTAAAATGTTTTAGTCTAATTCAACTGACAACTTTTAACCAAAACAAATCGACAGACGGGATGGGAAGTTATCAGTTGGGTCGTATCCAAGCCTCTTTTTATTTAGGTTGCCTTTTTTGTAGTACCCGCTTCGTGATAGTTAGTGCGTTGGACTGTCATGCCAGAGGTCTCGGCTTTAAACCCTGCATGTGCCTGTGTTATCTAAATTTTTTTTTACGGGTACTGCCTCTTGCAAGGAACTGACAAATCCTCCAAGAGTAATTATTGTCATGAAAAAGTGCTTTCTCAAATTAGCCGTTTGGATTCAGCTTAAAAACTGTGGGTCCATTCCATCCCTGACAATATTATACTCGCACACAGGAACAGTTAAGGGTTGTAAGTCACTAGGCCCTAGTTCTCAACGAACTGTTGCCCCACCTAATTTATGTATTTATGTTGGATTATGCTGATGATGTGGGTTAAAGCTTTAATGTAAATAGCAAACCTCAATCTAATAAAAACCTCAAAAACCAAGGTTTTTTTTCTTGAGTTTATCAGAAATTAAAAATAATGATGTCGATATCTTTTTAAGATGCAACAGAATGCCAACAATTTTAACTTTTAAATTGTACTTGTACATACGTCTCCTTCTAGAACCTTTACAAGTTCTTCCAAATTGCATTCATTGATATTTATTTTCGTTTAGGGATTGTTAATAAGTTTAAATATTTGGGACTAGCCATTGGTTCTAGAAGTTCTTCTTTTAAGCACGTAGACAATCTGAGGCCGTACTTTCGTAGCGTTTTATGATTTTTGTATTGTCTAAGGAATGTTTGTTCTTTTCAACTATGTACTTAAGAAAATTTATATGATATCATTCAAAACTATAATATAAGATTTAATTTTGAGGAGGTGCAAAGTTCGTTCTAAAAAAATGTGCCTACCCCAGTTTGTCACTTTTTAAGCTATTGAAGGTTGTTCTAATGCTACATTTGCAGTGCTATACAAAGTTCTTAACGAGTTCTTCAGAAGATCTGAAAATCTAAATTTCAATCGGTCTGAGATGCACGATTTTAATATTTCAAAGTACTGCCTGGGAAGATCCCTTTGCAGTTTGTACTCAAGTCCCCCATGCTAAACCTTGTCAACTGCTTGAGCAACATCTAAGAAAATGGCTGAACATACTTGTTTTTCTTCTAATGCTTTTTGTATTACATCCGATATTCTATGAACTTGGTCTATCGTGGAATGTTTATTTCTAAAGCCAAACTGATGGTTTGGGATTAACCTTCTTTCTTCTATGATTTTGCTAAGGCTCTTCAAAAGCAGTTTTTCAAAAACTGTTGCCATAATTGGTATAAGCGATATTGGTCTGTAAACCGTCACTTCTGATGGTGGTTTACCTTCCTTTGGTATGACAATTACTTCAGCAATTTTCCAATGGTGCGGGACATACCGGTGTATGGATTAAAACATTCGCAAGATGTTCAGCGAAATGGTTGGCCCTTGGCTGCTTTCCATAGCGAAAAATCGGTTGAAGCATGAGTCATTAAATTTCTTAAGAATGTACTGAGTGAATCATTTTTGAATTTGGAAATTTGTTTTTTAAGATTGTTGCTTAAACCGGTTAAACGTTGTTTTATCATCTGGAAATCTAGTATTTTGCCATTTTCTTCGAGCTCTTATTTTCTCTATTATCAACTCTCTTATCTCTAAAGGATATTTTATTTCATTTTGTCATTTATTTCTATTAGAAAATGTTGGAGTACTTTCTTCAGCGGCCTGTTGTACATCAGCAATAAATTGTTCCACTTCATGGTCAATTTGCTCGATTGTATCCATGGGAGATCTTACATTTATAAAACTTAAAAGCCTTTCTCTAAGATCACTCCAGTTTTTTTTCTTTTTTACAAGCTTTGGATTACTTTTTTCTAGTGCTTCCGATTCACTTAGTGATAGAATCACTTGAGTATGATCTGATGGCAGGTCATAATTACATTCGACACTAATGTGATTCCGTTTGATTCCTTTAGCTACGAAAAAGCCAATAAGGTCTGGTATTTTGTTAGTTTGGGAAGGCCAGTAAATTTGCGACCTGGAGGAATAGGATTCGCAATATTTACGGGCTACTTGGAAAAGTCTTTTGCCTTTTGTTGATATAAGTCTTGAGCTCCAATGTATGTGTTTCGCATTGAAGTCTCCACTAACAAGAAAGTTATGCCCAAGAAGATCAAATAGATCTGTATAGTCATCTTCTGACGGGTGAAGGATTTGGTGGGCAGTATATAGCTGCTATCTTAAACTCTTTCTTTTTCATACCAATACTAATAGTAGTTACTTGATATTTTAATTAGTAAACTTGGTTACTTCATAATGTTTTAAGCTTTCTCTTAGAAGACTTGCCGATCCACCTCTTGCGTTGTCAGCTGGATGTGGAACGTGGTAACATGAATAGTTTTCTATTACATTATCTAGACTTTGCCCATTGGAGAAATGAGTTTCGGACACCAGGGAAATATCGATATGTTCTAGATCTAAAAAGATTTTTGATTCGGATGAATGTTGTATAAGACCGTTTGCACTCCATGTAGCGATTTTAAGTGTTCTGCCCAGAGCGACTTTTTCGCTTAGCTGTTTGATATTCAAATCCTGTTTATCAATTCTTTGAAGAGTTGATAGAATTTCTTTTATGGAAGTCTCTTCATTCTTCCGCACATTTTTAACACTCTGAGAATAGGCTTTATTTTCATCGCTTTTATTTTAAACAGCATTTTTAGGCGGTTCCTTCTTAGTATTGTTTCCAGCAGTTAAATCGGTATTTACTGTGTGTCTGGGTTTGTCTCTAGCAGATGTATTTTTGCTTCTGAACTCTTGGAATTTTTTTAACTTGATAACAAAAATTACCTGAAAACAATTTCTAGTTTTTTTATGATCATTCAAATTTTTTTATATTCGTAGCTGTTTTGAAGAAAAAAGCTGTTCGAAATTTTAGCTGTCTTACGATCTAAGCTATTAAAATTGATTTTTTAAAGAACTGAATTATTGAATTGGACTCGAAATGTTTTAAAATTTTTTTAAAGAGACAATTCTTTTGAGAAACTTTAAAATCTTCAAGAACAAAATATGCCACAGTGTGACCCGATTAATTACTGACAGAACTACCTTTTTTCAATTTTGCTTGTGGATAAATATGTGCATATGGACATTATTTATAAAAGAGTATTAAAAAGACGTTTCAGTTTATAGTGGAACTCTGGTTAAGATTTTCTGAAACAAATTAAATCTAAAGAAACAAGTGCTTCTTTAATTTTACCAAAAACTCGAATATGTTTGTTTAAAAACTACTTTAAAGATGACAAAACAAATAAAGACCACTAAGCTTCTTTTTAGGTAATACTTTGAAGTTTGGCCACATGGAAAAGTATGCATTTTTATATGTCTCTAAAGTTGGTGGTATTTTAAATTGAATTTATTTCAAAATAATAGCAAGCATTTATTTTTTATTATAACTCATTTTTTTTTATAATTATAATAAAATAAATTATTAATATTAATAAAATCTTTTCTTTAAATAATCACATTTAATATTTTCATTCAAAAGTATTTTTAATTCTTCTAGGCGTTATGGAACAAAATGTAGTGGTTGTGGCCAAGGAATAGCACCATCAGATTTAGTGAGAAAGCCTCGTGATAAAGTTTTTCATTTAAATTGCTTTACCTGCTGTATATGTAGAAAACAATTGAGCACGGGGGAACAACTATACGTATTAGATGACAATAAATTTATCTGCAAAGATGATTATCTATTAGGTAAAGCTCCCGGCCATCATTCGTTAAGTGGTAAGTGATTTCTGTTTTGTTTTTGACTTTATTTAAACGTATTTGAAAATTCATTAATTTATCATACTTCATATTATAAAACATTTAAACAAAAGAACAATATTAGATTTTAAAGAGAACTTTGGGAATAGGTATAAAATAATTGTTTTTTGTTGGGAGGTTTGGTCATTGTGGTTAGAGTTTACACTGCAGTTTATGTACGATAGAATATAGTGCCTACCTTTGAGGTTATGTCATACCAAAAATATTTTCGCCTTAAATTACATTTTAAGTTCAAAGTTGATGGCATTTCAAATCCTGAAAATATCATAATCGTTGCATCAGATTTAAAAACAAAAATACAAATCTCACTACAAACAATGTCTTGCTAACTTCATTTTTAAAAAAATGCAAAGAAAATAAGACTTCTTTTAAAAATATTGCCAATGAAGGGTAGTATACTTGTACTTTATCGTTAACAACAACAAAAACTCCATCACCATTGTTGAGGGCACAACAAACAGCTTTTTTTTAAAGCAATTTTGTATCCCCCCATTTCCATTATGCAACATTCATATTCCTGATTTGTGTTCTATACAAAGCTATATCATTTCATCATTCCATTCACAAAGGCAAACACAAACGCACACATTCCCAAAAAACAAAATCCCTCATAGAGCCCCCAGCCCCAAACCAAATTCCAAAATTTTACAAAACTTCAAGCTAACGATGACAATTCCAATGCCATAAACGTACGTGTACTTTACGTAGGTACATACACTTCAAGCCCCATTATTCCACCACCTTATATGTACGTTATACCCATGGTGCCATCACCATCAACCACCCTTGCACTCTCAAGGGAATCTTCATCTCTTCGTCGTAGTCGTCGTTGTCGTTCTGAATGGTTATTGTGAATCTCTATATCTACTCAACCAATGGCAAAGATCTTTCGTCGAGATAAAAGACACAAAACTACATACTAAAGCCCAGAAGCAGAAGTAGCATTCCAGGCAATATAAACCAGATGAACAGAACAGAAGAAGAAAAACCTAAGGATTCCTGTCTTTGTTCCATTACCATCCGGGGATAAAGAGATATATTCGTACATGTATAGAGATAGAGAAGTTTTCCCCCTCAATTTTTTCTCTCTCTCCCCAGTTATGACCATAAATATCCTGGCTATATGTCGTATCTATAAAAGCTGCAAACGTATAAATCCCTTCATACACAGATGTACCCTACATACACACATATCTACCTAAAATAACGGCATCCATAGTATTTGAAAAAAAGAATTCTTTGGGTGGGTGGAATATGAAAAAAAGGGCTTAAGCTGCCCCCAAGACCAGAGGACGCGCTCAGCTTTCATACCCTTAAGTCCCAATTCTAGTACTACATACATGTGTACTCAGATACTGATGGCAGGATGTGGATAGGATACTGTTTTCCATTTTTATCTTCCTATTCAAATTCAAAGCTAAAATCGATTCCCGTTTCGAGTACATATAGAAATAAGGTAGAAGCATCATCATCATCAGAAGGAATAAAAATAAAAGGGATCTTCTGTGTATTCAGCTCCATGCATAAATATGAGAGGGGGTTGAAAAATATCGCATGAGGAATGGGGGTCACAGAATATAAATGTGTGTATGTCACTTTTTTAGATACGAACAGGTACTTTTTGATATTTCTTTTTTTTCTATACCCGAGCTTAATTTATTTTTTTTTATATTGGGACTCTTCTCCGCAAGTCCTTTGAAAGGACGATTTGATATGAGAAAGTAAAGAAGAGGTGGGTTTTTTCGAAGAGGGGGGGTTAAGGGGAGAAGAGAGAGCATAAAAATGGAGTACGATTCATTTTTGTTATGGGATTTTCCCCAGAGCGCATGATCTCATAAATTTCACAAATGTATTGGAGTCTTATGTCACGTACACTTTAAGTAGAAAAAAGTAGAAACGAACAAAAAAAAGTCCTTTTCCATTTTCATGTTCACACTCCCTCACTTTTGCATACATTTACACACAGATACACACTCATACAAATAAACAAAAATTGAAATGGCTGTTCTGTGTGTTTTATAGGTAAAAGTATATACTCAAAGGTACATATAGAGTACACATACATATACATAGATAGAAAAAGGAGATTTTTGGGGTTTGGGGCTATGTGTCTGTGTACTTTTATACATAGATACATACATATAAATATACAAAGTTAATCTGACAAAATGTTCACTCTCCTGGTGATGATATATCCAAAAGTTTGTGTGGTGTTCCATTTAAAGTGGATTTTCTTCCATTTTATATTTTATTTTTTTTTGTTATTTTTTAAATTTTGCTACAAAAATGTTTGGTGTTGAAAAGTATGTGTTGTGTGGTTGATGAGCTCTTTAAAATAAGAGCTTCTATTGGGTATAGGTAGGTAGATATAGATAGGTGGAGTATAGGAAGAAGTTATTTCCAGTAGAAAGGGAATTATTATGTATGTACACAAAATCGCTGTGGGGCATTTACTTGTGATGTTTCTTTTAGCATTTAAAGCGTAAAATTTTGTTGAATAATTTACGAAAAACGATTTAATTTTGCTGCAAGTGCGCGATACAATAAATGTACCTATGCCTACTTCGGGAAATATAAAATGCTTTAATACGTTAAATATTAATTTTAAACTTTGTATCATATATTTTTGTAAAATGTATGAATTTCAATAAAACAAGGACGCTTAAAATAGGCAATGATAATAATACATGAGGAAAATCATCATAATTTGCTTTTTTTTTGAAAAAGTTTCTGATTGGAAAATTTGCACTTTAATGATGAATTTTCGAAAAGAACACAACACAAAATCTTTACTATATGAAGGTGTGAGATATGTTTCTTTTTTTTTGTTTTGGTTGTGAAAATATTCCAGAAGCTGAAAAGGTTTTCAAATTATATGAAAAACCATCAAAATTTGAATTGCAAATTTTGTTCAGTATAAAAATATACCTACCTACTTTTTTTGTATTCAAGCTTGGCATCAGGTTGCTCAAGGCTATAAAATGTTCATAAGTATGTATATGGCTGTATATATGTATACATGTTGAATAAGTTTGCTATATCACAGGATATCATCATATTGTATATCTATATATACTTTCCATATGGATTCGTGAATAACATTTTTTGAATTGATGATATCTGATGATTTGAAATAAATAAACATTTGGTTTATTTGCGGGACTGTGAATTGAAAGAAAAATTTAGAATTATCTTGTTTTTATTTCAAATTCAATTCTAATTTTTTAAATTTTAAAGTCGAAGTCTATACGCAGTAAATTGAAATCTTAATGTTTTCCAAGTCGTGCAAAATAAGTTGTACATAAATTTCCTTTTTTTTTAAATTTCCTTGGTAGGCTTTAAACAGTTCTGACACATTAGGTATAGATTTTTTACAGGGGTAAAATTTTGAGTTGAATTTAATATTTCACACAAGAAAATATGGTATAAAGAAGCTTTGATGACAGTAACATTTGAACATTATTTTTGGACACTCTTTTGGCAGCAATCAGACTTAAGTTTACCAAAATTAGTCCAATATTTCATTTATTCAATAAGAATTATATTAAAATAAAAATTTTCCAGAGTTTCAAAGAAAGAAATTCAATTCAAAAATTAAACTGTTAAGTATTCAAAAAAACTTTTAAGCAAGTCGTGTTAAATAATGGGAACAAAAATCACTGCATCTTTATAGAACGTACATATATTTATAGAAACAAGTCTTAAAGAGGTAAACGGCACGAATAAATGAGGTCTGGTGACTTTAACATTCTTTGCAAATAAAACTTACCTCAAATCAACCAAAAACTGTTAAATTAAAAGTTAAAACAGTGTAACATTTTGTAAGCAAATCTTTCGTGTTAAAAATAAACTAGGGACTATTTTGTTCAGTCAAAGTTTAGCATAACTCGAGGATTTTTAGTTTAACTCGTGATTTTGATTTTATTCTCTCAAAGTTAACGTTTTCAACTGTTGATTTATAACTTTATAATTAATAAACCTTAGGTTTATATAACTCCAGATAAAAAAATGGATGTTGAAAAGAAAACAAAGGGTTTTGACATAGAAATATTGATTTTCTTTTGTTTGTTTTGATATTTAAAAGAATAGAATTTTATAAAAATTGGAATTTTCTTATTTTAATTAGTTGAAAAAAACGATCTCTGCTTAATTTTTAGAGTAGAAACGAAAACACTTATTATTTAAAACGAAATAATCGTGTGACTCTCCTTATTAATGATGTTAATCTTAGAAACCAAATTGAAATTTTAAAGTCAAATAAGTTTTCCTATGCCAAGTTTTTGCGATTTGAACTTAATATAAAAGTCGCTAAATGAGTATACTTTGAAAAATTGGATAAAGCAAAACTGTTGAAACAAACAAATAAGTTTTACGAACGAAATTGTAAGATCAAGTAAAAAATGAAGAATCTTTTGCAAATACTATGCATTTTGAAGGGAGCGTATTGAAATTACGCTTTTTAAAAATTCCAGAATTCTTTTAAGAACGCGCTCATTAAAAATCCCGATAAATTAGAAATACGGAATTTAAAATCTCGTCAAATCCCGACAAATAGGAGTCAAAGGTTTGAATGTAATATTATGAAGCGTATCGGAATCCCACTTGTTAAAATCCGATTAAAACTTGTTTTTTTTTGCGTCGTATAGCCTTTAATATAAAGTTCAATTAAAATAATTATGAAAACAGAATACTTTGTGAATTGATTTGAGTTTATTTTGTTTAAAAAAAACTGTTTTACTTTAAATTCTTTTTTTTTGATATTTTACATTTGTTAAAGGTTACAAGAAAATGAATTTAGACAGATTTCGCATTTCTATTAATATTGATATACAATATTTTTAAAATTTCGATTTTGCAATCAAAAGTTGGGCGATTGCAAAATCGGGAACATAAAAACAGGATTATGAAAAACGGGATTTTAAGAAACGGGAATGTAAAAATTGGGATATGGAACCCAACCCCATTTTTAATTGTTGATAATATATATAAGTGTGTGTTTTCAACAAAATACTTGTGCAGCGGGTGCTACAATATTTAGAATATGGTCACGATAACAATTCGTTCACTTATGTATGTTCATATGGGTTTTTTTAAGCCTTTTTAGTCTTTGGCGTAGTAAACCGCATATTTTCTAAAGGGTGATTTCTTAGATGTTATATTTTTGGCAACACTGGTTTAAACAGCTAACGCACTTTTCGTGTTTTGATTCACTGTCACCAAGCACGCACAACAATGGGCTTATTGAGAGGCTGGTCAATTGGCCTTTAGACTATTTTTTGTAAAACTATGTTAAAGCTCGTGTCTATACAGACAAGCTGGAAAGAGTATGCCAAAATTGGATTTAGCGGATAAACCACTTGAGAAGCATTCAAGGTCAACATTGGCATGAAGTAATCTTCAAACATTAAATAATATGGACCGTACTATCGATTCAAATAAAGATTTCATGCACTTTTTTTAATTTTGTGTTTTTTTTTGAAAACTTGCCTACAGCTTTTAAAAAATCACCCTAATTAATGCTTAGTTATCCCTCAATTTGGTCTTAAATAACTTCCACTTTTCTAGCGAAAGAAAATCTTTTGAGAATTGTCTAAACCAAAATGGGAAACTTTTATTAGGATTGATTGAAGACTTTATTTTTTTCGTTTTAAATGGAACATCTCAAAGTGACTCAAACTAAAACATCACTTTCGTGTCTGCTCAGGGTTTCTCTGTAATAGACTACTGTCTTATTAAAGGTGAATTTCTAAATATAATTGATGACTTTAAGACCTATCTAGCTAATTATTCGTTTCATCTCTCTATAGTTGTCTTTTGCAAATTAGAAAAACTATTAGTAAATCTACAAACAACCGGCAATGATAAATTAAAATGGAATGAAAGACATGCAAATATATATAAAATTAAAGTTAATCATCAGCTAGTTCCGATGCCAAGTGTGACATCTGACTCCATAGATTCTATAACTAACATAGTTTCTTCAGTGATTAGACAGTCTGCAGAACTTTCTTCCCAATGTAGAAATACCTTTCAGTCTGTATGGTACGACGAAGAATGCAAAAAAAGTAGGACAAAATCTTTTGCTTTCTTAAAACAATATAAAAAAAAATAAATAGCGCAGTTTTTAAATCACTGTATTTACAATCAAACCAAGAATACAAAAGGTTATGCAATCTGAAAAAAGAACTTTATTTAAAAAACACAGTTTTTAAGCTCGTTGAATGCAAGGACTCGAAAACTTTTTGGAAGTCAGTACAAGTGTCCCTACTTTATTAGCTCTCAGAAATTGGCCTATCTACTAGATTTATCAGAGTCTACGAAAAAATTCTCGAAAACATGATGGCATCTGTTCAGAATAGTAGAAAAGTATCTAGAGAATTTAGTTGTGAAGCAGGTGTCCCTCAAGGATGTGTTCTTAGCCCTATCATGTTTGAACTGTATATGAACGATGTCGAAAACAGTATGCCTGGGGGAGTTCAGTTCGGGAATATTGATCTTAAAGTCATGCTTTATGCTGACAATCTAGTGATTTAATCAAGCAGTCCGCTAACTCTATAGCCCCAGATTAACAAGCTAAAACAGTTTTGTGATCTATGTGATCTTAGAATAAATACCACCAAATCCAAAATAATGGTTTTCAGATCTCGAAATAGATCAATTGGATATGGGCTAAATTGGACTTTAGACGATGAGATAATTGAGGATATACAATGACATATAATCTCAACATTCAAACCTTTAAATAAAGAAAAAACAAACGCTGCAAAAATTGCAATAAATACAATGTGGTCCTAGTTCTTCGCAAATAAACTCGTAGATATAACTATAAAACTCAAAGTTTTCAATGCCACCGTTAATACTTGTTTTTGCTATGGTAATGGAGTATATAGTTTCGAACAGTTGGATAAAATGGAAAATATATAGAGGTTTTTTTCAGGCAAATTTTTAGGTTACCTATCAAAACCCCTAATTATGCTATCCTCCTAGGGTCAGGCTTACCTCAAATTTTCTTGAAAAATTTAAAGGCTAACACCGATTTTATGATAAAAGTTATGAAGCGGTCCGACCAGAACTTGCCAAAAAGACTCTTTAAAATTTGTTTTAGTTGTAGATATAGTCCGGTCAAAAACTGGTATGATCTTGCTGAAGCACATAAGCTTTCGATATCATTGCCAGTGGACAATGTGGAAGCATTAAAAAATGCACTATGTGAATGTATCTCTGTAATAGATGACTTGATGTATAGGCTTTGTGTTGCGCGAGGGACTGCATCAACATCCAGGAATATATACAGATAACTTAATCTGAAACGTGGTGAAGGAAACTATTTTAGAGAAGAGTTTACAGTTTCTGAAATGAGCTTGATCTTCAAGATCAGAACGGAAATGCTCGATTTGTTCCCTTTGCAACCTTGGTCAAATCGAAGATGTTTTGCATTTTTTAGCACTTTGTCCAATATTACAGGAAATCTGAAGGCTCTACTAGTTTTCTTTCCCAAGAGAAATGTGTCGGTGTACTAAACGGAAATCGTGGCTGGAAGCCTCTTATACGCTATGTCTCACATGCAAGAAAATATCAAAACGAGTGTTTGAATTTGTTTGAGTTGTAACAAGATGTTACAGTAATTGTATCTTCAGCTTTTTTTCGTTTTAACCAAACTAAAAGCCCTTAAAATTAAAAAAAACTTGAGAAATATGCGGTTCTTCTTCCTATTTTTTTCTCACATACAAATCATTATCTGTTTAAGCTAAACTAAAAGCCCATTACCATTTTTTTTTTCTTTTTTCTTCATTTTTTTTTTGTTTTGGCTAAACTAAAAATCACACTTTTTATTGAACATTTACTGCTTTTTTATACTATATATAGATATCAAAATATACTTTAATGATGAACATTGTTCTCTATGGTTCAAAGACTAAAAGTCACATTATGAAAATAATAATTAATTTTTTTTTCTTTAATATTTATATTTACATATTTTTAACTATGAAACTTATTTTGTGAAATATTCTCATTTTACTCAAATATTGTATTTTTTTGTTTTTTATTTAAGTAGTTTTTTCTCCGGCTTATAAAGCCATGCTTTGTATATCTTTTGTTATGAAATATTGTACTTATAAGAAAATTGAAAAAATAAATAACTTATCTATCTTATCCTTCAATCAAAAATGTATTCCTTGTTGTTTTGGACACGATATTTTCACTTAACGAGTACTAATCTTAATAAAAACACGATACATTAAAAAGAGAAAAGTACTTATGAAACTGACAGTTTCGTCTTCATTTTCAAAAATAACTACTCGTATCACAGCGATATTTTTAAAAATCTAAAGTAGTTTAACTTATGTTCTAACTATAGAGTTTTAATGAACTCTTAAGTCGATCAGCTTGAAAGTTTGCCTAAAGTTAGGCAATAGTAAGAGAAAACGGCCTTAATATTCTAAATTAGACATCTGCATCAAGCAGAATTGATATTCTCTCCAAAATGCTATAAAAACCTAATAGAATGTTAAATGAATCATTTTTAAGAAACAATTAAAATAGTATTGTAATTCGAGTATGAGTAAGAGAAATCTGTTCCAAAATTAATTCCTTGATAGGTTTAAGACAAAACCCAAACAACTTAAAGATAAAGTATCTTTTCACTATAAGTACATTTTGTTTTATTAACTTTTATCACCATTAAAATATAAGCAAATAATATAAATCATCTTTTCCGCGAAATCAGTAATAATCCATTAATTTTAAAAACCAAACAAGCTTATAGTCAAATCCGCATTAAGACTTCCACTTTTAAATTTTGTCATCGTTTACACAAGTATCTATAGTTGACGCGTATTCATACCTAGATACAACAAAAAAAGGGATTGGCTACAAGAAGCCTGTAGACGTTAACAAAAGGTATCCCAGTTGATTTTAATCTTGTTTGACAAAATTCATCCTCAACAACAAGAACATGATGCGTGTGCTCAGCTCATGTATACACGCGTTTATCCCATTTCGAATTTATTCGTATGTACAAAAACTATAAACGGAAAAGGTCTTATCTCATATATGGATTTAAATGACATATCTATTTAGTATAATCCCGTTTCCTGATTTACACACGCAGAGATATACATTATAATGTTTTCGATATTCAACACATTGTTCTCAAAACATCAGCATCAGTATCATCGCAGCATGTAGGAGAGAGTTACTCCTAGAAATCATATAAAATTAAAATAAAAAGATCAACGCTTTCGAAAAGGCAAATCCCTAGACAATAGTAAAGTCGAGCGTGGGTTCAGGTAGATGATGCGTATCCCATATATTCCCAACTTCTCAACATCAGACATCCAGTGACAAGGTTCCTACAAAACACAGATCATATAAAGTACCTATAGAATGTTCGGAATATCAAACAAAGCGAATTACCTTGATCTTGATGTGATCGCGCTTGTTTCTTTTCTCAGATGTGTGTGAGGTCCTGTGCCTTACCCTTTATTTGCCCACATATAATCAACCACAACTCAATGTATATGTATATTCGTATATAATGCGGTTATTATAATTATTGTTATCCTAGAAAAGGCTAAGCTGTTTGTGTATATTTTTGTTGTTGTTGCTAAATCTCAATCTTCAACTCAAGCTACAAACATTTGCCAACATTCAGGTCAGGTGTCAGAACCAGTGTCCATCTGTCAGTAGGATCAGAAATAGTTCCAAAACATTTCATATATCATTTTCACATAATATACCGACGGGTAACCATAACCAAGTTATGGCCGTTGACTGAAGAAGAGAAAGACAAAGACAACGACGGTGAACATTCGACGATCGATGGAAGCTGAAAGATTTCCTGAGAACCTACATCACACACACGAACGGTCCTCGCATCAGCAGCGCGAATATGATTCGCATTTTAACGTGCATTTTTCGAGTACGTCCTGCTGTGCTGGGGCTTCACCATTGGGGGCCAGGTGATTAGTATAATTTTTAATGGGCAGAATGTTTTCCCATCATGTGTGCTGGCGGATTCTATCAATAGAGTTCAATCGAACAATCGGTAAGCCTACATATATGTATAAGGGGGGGTTCAATAATGAAAAAGATGATGATGGAAGAAGAAGAACCAACCTGCCATAGACTCACATTTATATAGACCATGTTAATGTGCTAACCATAAACAGGTACAACTTGCGACCTCTATCTTCCATTTATTTTACTAAAAAAACCGCATTCATTGAGGACCTTTCGGCATTTTTATTAAGGTTATTTATTTTTGGTATTATAAAAATAAAACAAGTTAATGCGCTGTTAATTTGTTTCAGCTTTGTAGCAAGGATACAATGTATAAGGGTGAAAAGGATTATTCATTTGTGAGTGAATTATGACATTCTTCTAGGAAAGACTCACAGATTATCAACTTTGAAAGTATTTTCGCTGTTATATAGAAATACCTTTTACAGCCCAAGGAATTGCAGTTCTACTTCTCCATGCTTACAACCAAAGCTATACTATGGTCAAAACCACGATGTGGGCTACAAGATTGTTTTAACTTCGTCTCTACACACATTTCAAGATTAACCTAAATCTAAAGGAAATACCTACTTGATTTTATATCCAAAGCACTTTTTTTTTATTTGTAGCCTTCACCTCATAAAAATTTAATTTTACAATCAGTTTCGGTTAGTAAAACAAAAACGGTGTTGGTTTATTTAAACTTTAATTAGTCTCAGATACGTACAATGCACCATATATACCTAACCTATAATATGGGTGCCTACTTGCATACATACATATGTGTTTGGTACTTAAACCTATTGCAACACTTTAAACATATTTTTAAATTTATTTAATAGTCGCATTTCCTGGAATTCATAGGTACTTTCATACAAGCATATCGTCAAATCTTAAAAAATAAAACTGTAACTGATTTTTATTTTTAAAGACTTTTGAAGCTCATAAAAAACGTAAATTAGAAACTTTAGATATGGTGTTGCGCTCCATTTGCCTAAAAGGAGGTTTCTATAACTATAATAGGTACCTTTGCTTTTTGTAGTTGTTTTGGTTACAAACTTCACATGTTAAGAGGTGTGATAAAAGCTTACCTGTGCATACTAGGTTGTAGCATTACTAATGTGTTGTTAATGATTTTCAAAAAGTCATTCAGTATATTAGAAGAAGCGAAAAAAGCTGATTTGGTAGTTTTGTAGGTTAAGAAATGTAAAGCAATGTCATCATCATCCTCGTATAAGACCTGAGTTTTAACAGGGTGTTTTCTAACAATTTTTTGTATTGATAGAAAAACATATCCATTCTATAGTCTTTTTAAATATACATTTTTTTTAAAACTTGCTTCCACAAACTGAAATTCTGGTAAAATTTTAACAACACCTAAACTCAAAAACAAAGACGAATTAGAAAATTTCACTTTGATTCGAAAATACGATTTATTATCGCAGCTGATAGTAAACAAGAAAATTGTAAAAACTTTAGTACAAAAGTCTAAAAAGATTGTTCTCAAAAAAGTTAAATAATTCAATTGCTAATAAAATTTTGTGTTAGCAGACAATTTTTAAAACAAACTTAAAAAGGTTTTATGTATATAAAGACTTGAAAACTTGGTTTAAAATAGTCCATCGGTATTGGTGTAAAGTAAGATCCTTTCGAAAAATGTGCTAATATGGTCTCAGCGATGCCCAATTCTTGAGAATGCAGTGGAATTGACTGATTTGTATCGTTTGATATGGACGCCTGAAGGGCAGTGATATTTTCGAAATTTCAACCAACCCGTTGTCTCACTGAAATGATAATATCATACCAAATATGTAGACACTACTAGGGAGAAAACTACGATTGAAAATTTGAGTTAAAGCTTTTAGAGTTGCGGTGACATACTCCGAATTTTAGTTCAATATTTTCGCAGATGTTGTTCGAAAATGTATGAAAATTTTGAGTTTACAGAATAAACTGACAATTAAATTCAAAATTATGGATTTAAGAAAACGTATTTCTTACTGAAACAGTTGACAGCATGCCCTACTTACATACCTTAGTATACTTATACTTACGAAAAAAAAATAAGTTGGTCTTACTTCTCAAAATAATTTGGCATTATTTAACTTTGTTTAAGAGCAATTTGACCAACTGCTGAAAAATGGCATTGTTTATCTTTTTTATGGTCAATTTTCGAAAGTTGGTCTCTTATTGAAAAAGAGTGCATTTAGTATTGATAAATCTCTTCTTTGTTGGGTGAAAATTCCCTTTGGGACCATGCTATTTAATTAGTATTGGACGGGTTTATATGAGATACCTATCCACAAAATAAACGATGGTGTTCCCCAGGGCTTCGTTAAGTCTCCGATATTATTACCATCATACTAGTATCCGTGGTATCAGAAATTGACCAATATTTACAACAGATGGACCGAACAATAAACGAACAATACCAAAGTACAAAGAACGGGACCAAATGGACGCTAAAAGAAACGCGATTGCGAAGGCACTAGAGCGGCTTACTGACAAGACTCAAAAACTTGTACAGACGACTTACAGACCCACATGATTTACAGGTTAGGACACTGAAGCCGTCAATAAAAAATGTCAATCTGTTGATTAAGGAGAACTACAGGTTTTCAATTAACAAGTACTTGGACCTTAAGATCCGGTCAGTTAAAACTAGTGACCCTAGTATGTTCCTTAAAATCAACAAGAAATTCAGGAAAAGAACTACAATGACCTTCCGAGTTTGAAACTCCAAAGAACCGAAGAGAACAGAGACGTACTCAGAACAGCGCAGATAGATCCAGAAGAAGCCATCTTTGACGATGACTTTTATATAATTGAAGATCCGAAGAAAAAAGTGGAGGCAGTGGGAGCTGCTTTCCAGCAAATGTACAAGGTGAATATTAGCATTCGCCCCAACCACGACCTGGAAAACAAAGCCCTACTTACTCAATGGCGATCTGAGAACCGCGGTTTCATGCGGTTCGATGACGATTCCTTGGCAAATGCCATAATCGCCGAAATGGGAGCAAGTCCCTTGTTAGTGACATAGGTTGAACTTCACCTCATCTTCAATTCAATAAGAAGTCAGAAGGTGTCGATGGTATATAAAACGTTATACTAAGACGTTTACCGATGGAAGCAATTGACGTTTACACCACACTCTTCAACAAGCACTGAAAATGCATATTATCCAGTGCATTGGAAGACCGCTGTGGTTCATCCTCTCCCGAAAATGGGAAAGGACAGCTCCCAACCCGTCAAATTTTCGGTCGATAAGTCTTCTTCCGAGTATCAGCAAAGTTTTCAAAAAGAAACAATACGGACTCCGGATAAACAGTTCGGGTTCAAGGCGGGTCATGACACAATTCATGTTGCGTCTAAACTCGTTTCTGATATCCAATGGAATAAATCAAAACAACAATGCACGGGTGCTGTTCTGGTTGATCTGGAAAAGGCCTTTGACACCGTATGGTTAGAGGGTCTTTTACCTAAACCTGAGCAGGCTTGCAAGCATTAGCAAGCCATTGTTGTATATATTTTATGATATGCTTAATGAAGAAAGTTTGTTGTCAAAAGTGGCAATGTAACTTCTACCATAACATTCTCAATTAAAAATGGTCCTTCAACAGGGAGCGGTGAATTCGCCGATTCTCTTTAGCATTTAAACCAGCGATCTGATAGGTAGTCTTACAAGGGCAATTGCGTACGCCGACGATCTAATTGCGTACAGAACGGCCCGAAAGATTGAGGTTATTAGAATTCTCTTGCAGCGTGATTTCGACAAGATTCAGCAATATTGCGAAGACTGGAGACTGGAAGTAAATGTCCCGAAGTTGGAGACAATTCTGTTCCGGACTCCGTTGGCTAGGTCGACGAGGGATACGTGCAAGAATTGGCGCAAGATGGTCATTGTTGATTTTCACGGGCAGCCATTAGCGAGAAAAAGTGTTGTGAAGTACCTCGGTATCTGGTTAGATCAATATTTATATTTCGACAAACATATAAATGCTGCTCTGACCAGGGCCAGAGGAACCTTCGCTCTGACGAAACGGCTGTTTTACAGCAGTCGGCTTGACCACAGAGTGAAGGCAATTTGCTACATGACCCTATACGGCCTATGATCGTTGATGGTTATCCTGTGTGGTTTAACGTTGCCCCTTCCCAGATGGAGAAGTTTCGGGTGTTGGAGCGGCAGTGTTTACGAAGCTGTTCTGGCTTATATCGAACAGCCGAATCTTCTTATGTGCATTTCTTTTCCAACGAGGTCCTATACAACGGGGCTCGAATCAACAGAATTGACAATTTCGTGATAAAACTCGTTCGAGGTCACATTGCAAGAGCTATGTCTTAGACCAACAATTTAATTTTCGGGGCGTTCTATCCGAACGACGAGTATTTTGAAAGTGCACTCTTGAGCGGCTTTATTCTACCAGAGGCATTTCTCTTTTTAGATAGATGCGGTCTCATACAGGATAGATTTGAAGTTCCGCTAATCTACCACGTCAGACGAAGACCGTGGATAGGCGACTCCTATACAATCGGGACGTCATGGCACAAGGCGGTTCAGTAGGCTGTGTCCGAACTGGACCGAACTGATAGGGTGAAGCAGGAGAACCAGTTTTGGTGGCTTCAATCGGCACTTGATAGTGGTTAATCGGGATTGGGTTTAAGCCTTGGCCAGCTTTCATACTTGTTTTATAGTTTTAGGGTTTAGTTTTATGTAGAATAGGCATGGTGGCACAAAAAGAAATAGAAAAAACAATGATACAAAAAAAAACATTGAAAAGTAACATGGAATACAAAAAAAGACAACAAAATATGAAAAACAAAAATGTTAGATAGTTAAATTTGCTGCTGTGGTTGTTCTTGTTTTAAGGGTTGGTGTCCAAAGACGAATTTGAGTCTTATGGATAGAATTGAAATAAGAGCTCTAAAAACCATAGGCGATTATTCTATTACTGAGGCATTTGTTGTTGTTGAAGACCTCCGCAAGGTCCCATGCCTATCATTGTTTTATCTAAATTTTAACAAGCAGTGCTTTAGTAAAATAGATAGTTGTATTCCTCCCATCAAACAATTGTTTCGCAATGCCCATACTTCTAGGAAAGCTCATTTGGACGTACTGGTTAAGTACAGGGATTCTTTTTTAAGCCGTACTACAAGAATGTGGAATGCTTTACTTGGCTCAATATTTATAATAATATAAACAAACAAAATAAGTGAAAATTTTAACAGTAACCCATGAGTGATGAAGAATTTTATTAAAGGTCAGAATAAGATCACTTTCAGCGGGTTCCGGAAACATTTTAAAAAATAGGTTTGTTTCACATTCAGTTTTTTACAATTCCAGAAAATAAATTGAGTAAAGTCAAAATGTTCTTCTTATATTTGAACTTTGCAGAAGCCTCGAGTTGAAATCTTGGCCTAGTTGATCTTATCATGAGAAAGTGATTCTTGTATCTCTTCAGTCCTTCTACCTCAAAATCAGTTAATTCACAAGCATTGTGAATTAAAAAATAAAGGTGGTAGTATACATATATCTCCCCAAAAGCAAGCTGTCAAAATTGTTTATTTTGTGAATATTTATAAAAGAAATACTTTTTCCGAGCAAACACCTTTTCGGGAATATTCCCATCCAAGAACAACAATGATCTCTTTTGAAAGTTTAAAAAAACAACATCATGAACAAAACTCCCTGATTAAGGAACTGCCCTGGCGAAATTGATATCATTTTCGTTTCATTACCTTACAGTCTGTTACCTTCCTTCCGTTTTGAATGTTTTGATTTCCTTTACTCTTGTGTTATTATTATTTTTATATTGTTGTTTTGTTTTGTGTTGATGTTTTCGCATATCTACCCTCGGGGATTATGGTTCTTATTTCGAACACACAAATAAAACTTGTTGTGGAATTAAATTTTGAAATGGATACCCTATAAATATTTCAATACCACAAACATTATATTTTTGGTGGATGAATGTGGTAAAGGCAATCCGTCAACGCGTTCATCCTGATGATGGGTTTGCAAATGTTGTTTTTTTTTTTGGTTGTTCTCTCTCCTTCAACACCCCTTATATTTTTCTTTCATTATTTCAAAACAATTGTTTATTCAAAAATAAGGTTAAAAACAACACAAAGGGATCAACTTATACTTACAAAAAAAAAACCAAAGAGAGTATGAGATGAAATTTTCACAACACCACACAAAAATGCAGGTCAGAAACTCTTAAAAAATAAAGAGCAACATTTTTGAAAAAGAAAAGTCTATCTTTGAATAAAACAGCTGGGTCTCGCTTTAACCGATGTGTGATAGTGATTAAAATCAAAAATACTCCAAAACGCAGCTAAAGGTTTTCTATTGTTATCTTGAGTGACAGAATTAAACCGACACACAGAAGAAAAAATTGCTTCTTTACTCAAAATGTTTAGCGATGCAAAATTGTCGCGTTGTCGTCCTCGTGATCAATTGAATAGGTCTTATCTAAAAGTAACACACCCGTGTATATTACGATGAATAAAGGATTAATCTCAACCTCAGAATTAACCCAAGTCTTATGTTGCAAACCACCACTTTATTCCGTTCAGTTGTATTTGTACTCATGCTGATGAAGAAAATCACGATAAGACGATTTTTACGGACGAACGCGTAAACGCCAATCCCACTTCTACCATATACAATACATACAACATCGTCGGTTCATGTCTCTGTACGTATTAAGGTTTACTCTAGGTCCTAACTAGTCGTTCTGTGATATAGCGATATGATATTTCAGTGATTGTTACCTTAAAAAACTAACAAAAAAAAAACACTAACATCAGAAGGGAGATGTGAATGCTAAAATTGAGGACTCAGTCTAGGTTAAATGTAGATGTCTGATTACTATCTCAAGCAGCATTTGAACGCGCGTCGTTGGGTTCTGCTAGAAGTTTGAATTAAGCCTAAGGATATTTGTTGGTAATATAAATTATTGAAGTGATGTTTGATAAAATATAATTTAGAAAAAATATCAAAATAAGTTTACTTGTAAAGTAAATATAAGACTACAATTTCATTACAAAATATTCGAATATTAGAGAGTAAGATAACCACTTCAAAAAGTTCTGAATGAAACAGAATAAAACCGCATTTAACGGTATACAAAATGAAAATAAAGTCGCGAAAATCACATTTTGACCAAATCGTTCTATCCAACGGTTAAATGAGCTTTAAATACATAAACAAATATTATAAATACTTAAAAAACTCGTTGTTTAATTTTTAAAACTTCAATTCTCAAGAATTGCACCAAATGTTTTGAAAAGTCGTTAAATGGCGCCCAACGGCGGAAGATTATTTTACTTAATCGTTTGTTCAGATATTTTGGTTTTATCATTGTTTCTTCAGAACTGAAGCTGTTTTAATAAATCAATAGGTGCAAACGTTTTACTGATGGCTTATAATACTTTGAAGAATGAAAAATACAGCACAAAACTGAAAAGTCGAAATTATAGGATAAAAAAAGCTGTGTTTTGGTTTGTGCTTTACTTGTTCCTCTTTAGGCAGCATACGAGGCTTTGTCTTCTACTGCTTCATGGTTAAGGGAAGTATCGTGTAACACGCCGATTTTCATGAAACTTTTTACAGAAGATATCTACGAAAAACTTAAAAGGAGATATTTCAATATACGTAGAAACAGCTCCTAATTTTTTAGCTGGAATTATTCTAACGCCTCGTACAATGCTCCGACATCGAGCAGACGAAAACAAAGTCTTCTTGACTTCTATAATTTATCTGTAAACCTTAAAATGACTGGTTTTAGCATTTTGAATGTGTTTAAACTCGATTCAAATCAAGCTAATCGGTTTAAGTTAATTAAAAGACCTATACGCAGTTTCAAAAAGTATAAGATTTCGAGCTAAAACGCGATTAAAGTTTGAAAAATAGAAACTACATAGATAACATGTCTCTGGATCATATAATAAAACCTGCTTTCGTTCAAAGACTTAATTTTGTTCTGCCTTAATTTTTATAAAATTGAACAACTTTAATATCTTTGAGCGTCTTAAATTTAATTGGAACTGTTTCGGCAAGCCGGACGTGCCAATAATAATAATGATGTCATATCTTCTATGGTTTTAAAAATAAATATTCAGCCTTCAATAAAAATACACTCAACCAAAAAACTCTGCGTTCTCAAATACTTCTCGTCTGCAGTGCAAATGTCGAATTGAATGTCCTTTTTCGTATGTCATCAATAATTAAGACACTTAATATAAGCAATAGGAAGGTAATAACCAGTTTTGAAAATTGCGGAAACGTTCTAAAAACGCTTTCACAGCGAACGTGGATATCAGCAAAAGCTCAATTTGAGCAGAAAAAAATACAAATTTAGAGAAATGCTTTTGTGGTCCTATTTTACAACAGTAGTAAAAATACCACCAATAATTGTACAAAACTTACTGTTTCAAACAGTCTTCTCTTATGGCAACACCTTAGATCATATCTTATCATGTTTTTATCGGCCTCACTAACTTTTTTACTTATGTATAAAATGTGTTAAAGTTTTCAGAAGCTAGACTTTATTTAGAACAGATATTTCGTTTCCTGATACGACCTTTTCCTTTAATTTCTGACTCAACCGAATCAACAGATTTTGAACTCTATCCAATTACAAGACTTGGTAACTATACATCAGGGATAGTAATTAAAATCATAGCGCCTTAAGTTACATACGCATATATTTTTAGATACAGTCGCATAAAAAACGATTTCGTTATGGTTAAAAGTTTAGAGACGCATATATAACAAAGTAGTACCGGGTTAGTAATTTTCCTGGAAAAATTTTCAAACATAAACTTTTATTAGCATGTAAGACTTGTGTGTTATAGGTATGATATCCAAAAAAAGAACATTAAAGTTCTACACTGCATTTCTGTATATATTTCTATTGGGATCCTCGAGGCCCATTACCATCAGTTAAGTTCATAAAAATCTTAAACCATTTATATGTTACATAGGCTCAAGTAGTAGCAGCGGCACCGTGTCAAGCCGCCGCCGGCCGCCGGCCGCCGGTAGGTCAGCAATACATATGTAAGAGTAACTTTTTTTTTACGATGCTATTCCACCAAAAACTTCTGGTAATAATGCAAAAGTCTTTCCCTAAAGAGATAGATATATGATGATACATGAACCTCCGACGTTAAAAAAAAACTTAATAAAACATCCACTTAACATTACTGGAGGATGCAAAATGGTATTTCTTTCTATCTTTTTGAACCTTTTTTCGGTTTTAAGGTGCTGAATTCCGTTGTGCCTTGGTGAGTTTCCATCTAACGGAAAGACTTAAATTTATGACTATACGAGCAATAAACGTTGTCAAATAAACATTATCACATTGTTCCCATTAAAAAATAAAAAAGGAAGCATTCTCGCAATGCGTATAACGTAGCTGTACGAGAATGAATATTTTTTACTGAAATTTTGATCATAAAATAGCTTTAAGGCTCCATATAAGAATGAGTAATAATATCCTTGTGTGTTCCACTGTATTGTGTCTGTTTTGTACATCTGATATCTGGACAGAGTGAGTGTGGTTGCTTGTAGCTTTAGGTATAGTAACAATATGACTTATGATAGACAGAGTTGAAACCATAACTGACTTTGTGGTGACCAACGACCGAGCAGGCTATATATTTGATTCACAAACGAAGGTACTTTAGGTTGCGCTCAGAACATTCATAAAAACGCCAGTCTGAGTTTTGGTTTATAGGTGAGGGCATGCTTCGTATAAATGCACACAAAATGCACGTAAATCACATTTTGTACATGTATTGTATCCTTATTTTTCTTTCCTCTGAAATGACAGAATTTACTGCAAATTCGGTACTAACGCTTATGCAAATGTATATTGGATATGTATATTATTATAGCCATTTAAACAGCTTCTTTTTGGTTGAAAACGAATGAAAATGACCCACATTTGCAACAATTCAGAAAATGTTTTAGGGTATTGGTGTTGAAAATAAGAAACAATTTTACCGGACTTTGTAATGTGTATGAGTTTTTTATGAGCTATTTTTCTTTCTGATGAAAACAGAACAAATGAATTAAAAACTTCACTGAGATCTAAAATTTAAGAGTCTTAAAATTCAGAATTTTAAGTACCATTTATGAAACATCAAACTTTGCTGTTTATAAAAATATGGTTTCGTTTTGAACAGTTCAATATTTTTGCAGCTGTAACTTTTGAAGCTGTCATTTTTGACATTTGACAGGTAATGTCATTACTTAAAATGAAAAGATATGTACGGTTTAGCAAGGTATTGCAATCGTTGGGTTCCGTGGCACACAAACAACAAAAAAGCACAATTTTGGAATAAGAGTTTCCTTTCCATTTTATTTCTCTCAATTGGCCATGCCATGGAAAATTACGTCCTTCTTTTTAATGAAACAAAATCTCGTTGGTTTCTTTTTAAAATACCCCATATTAAAAGATACTGTATTAATAGATCAAGTGACTCTACTACAGAACTACTTAAGGCCAGAAAAATTTACTTCCAACAATTTTGAACAGTTCGGGACAGTCCTTAGCCTCAACCAACATGTGTCTCCAGCCAGCTCGGTCCCTAGTAAGCTGTCTCCAGTTTCACACGCTAAAATGGTTGAGGTCCTCTCACACCTGCGTGTACTGCGCCGTCCCTCGGGATTGGACTCGAAGACCTTCCGAACTGGAGCGTTGTTTTCCATTCGCCCCAGCAATCTAAGTTGTTGGACTTTAATTTTGTTAACTAGTTTGTACAGTTCCTCGTTGTGTCTTCTCCACCACTCTCTATCTATGTAGACGGAACTTAAAATCACCCGAAAAATTTTTCTCTAAGGAAAGAGGCTCTCATCTTTCTTTGACAGGGTCCAAGCCTCAGCGCCATAAATGAGAACCGTGATGATGAGCGTTTTCTGGATGGTGACTTTAGATGTTCGAGAGAGGACTTCTTAATTGCATTCTAAGTCCAATAAAGAAGCAGCAATTGACAAGAGTTATTCTTCGTTTGATTAAAGCGCTGGTGTCATGGTCCGAATTTATAGCGGTGTTTAGGTAGAAAAAGTAATTAACTACCTCAAAGTTATTGTTAACCATTGTGAAGGTTTGTTCAAGACGTCGGTCGTCATTCAATGTTCTTTTTTTGATGACAGTATACAATTGGTCCCAATTCTCAAAAACTCGCCGCTCTTCCGAAAAATTCAATATCATCAGCGTATTCCAATAATTGGATAGAGCTTTGGAAAATTGTGCCGCTAGTCCAGAAAATGTTCAAGAAGTCGAATGACAGTGCATCGTCTTGTCAACCTTTTTTAAAATCAAACAAATCTTTTTCAACCTTAATAGTTATTTCTCCGTCGTCATTCTTACAGAGGGATTAGTTTGACGGCGATGCCAAAACTAAACATTGCTCGTTAAAGCTCTTCTCTATAAATGCTATCATACGCAGCTTTGAAATCGATAAAGAAAAGTCGGGTATAGATTGGAGTCATACTGATATGGACCTATTAGGTTGTTGACGAACGGTTTCAAACGTTCACATAAGTTGGTGCATGGTCGCTACCAACTCATTGCAAATTTAAGCCGTAAATAGCAATTCTTCAACATTTTTCGGATGTTTTTGGGGCCATAGGTCAGCACGCCTCAGGTTCAGGACGCAAGATAATGTCCTCACCAAAAGTTACCTAGCATAAATTGACTATTTCAATGCTTAAACCGAACCAATATTTTGGTAATAAAGTTGTACGATTTGCAAACGTTGTTCAGGAAATGGCAAACCGAATTGAGTTGTTATACAAATAAGATTATGACACTTTTTCTTATACTTTGTCAGATATTCATGGGTTTAAAACAAAAATAAGGTACTTTGAAATACCACAGAAAAAGTCCAAAATTCCTAACCCTAATTTTGACGAAATATGAAGTTTTATGTATCTAGCAACACCTAATGGTAAGTTCTCCTTTTTTATATGAATAAATATACCAGCATTAAGAACCTATTTAAAAACATGTGGACCATCAAACTGATTTTCAACTCAATAAATGTGCAAGGGTCAACGAACCATAAGATATGAAAATAGCTTCAGTTTAAATCACAAACAATCTTGTAAGCTCGCGTCAAGCAGTTTTCCATCGAATTACCTCCGATATACACCTCCTTCTCACTAAGAGAACATTAAAATCATCTCAAAATTATATCAAAAACAGACTTCCGTCGGCAAAACATTACAAACTTTCTCTACCCCACAAATACGAGCATTCGACAAAAATCGATGCTGTACTTTCTAAGTTTACCCTTATCAAAGAAATTTGTGAATTATGATGGGAGTTTCTTGAACTCTCGGAGTTCTTAGTTTCTTTGTTTTTTTTTCTTCAAAACTCCATGAAGAGTTCGAAATTCGCAACGCTAGACCATAAGAAATAAAAACTAGCAAAAGAACTTTTATTGTTATGTTTGGTATTTTGTATAATAGTAGTAATTGTTGTAATGTTGTATAAGGTGGAAGTTTCATTTTCAAATCTACACGCAACCCCAAATAGAAAAACACCCACAAACCCTCTATTCGATAAGGCACAAGTGTATACCATACATTGAACAAGCATTAGAATTTTGTTCAATCATGACACCATACAAAAGTCGACGTCTTCTCTTCGAATTCATTGTGGCATTTTAAGGCCAAAACCGAGGGGGTATTTGCTGCTATTACGAGCCTAAGAATGTGGGCTATACCTATATTAACTCTCGGGTCGTTCGGTCGTTCTAATTCAGTGTGTGTGCATTCAGGGTAAAATGCAATGAGGGTACGATACGATACGAGTATATTGTGGAGTTCTTCCACATAATCAACTTTTGAGAATGTTGCTTCTGGTTCTGACATCAATTCTCTAAACGTTGGCCTTCGGCACCCATAGCATTCATTTCATACATTTTTCAGTAGACTGAGAAAGAGAGTAGGTATATTGAGGAAAATATACTTGGGCTCGTTCGTGTGTGAAATTCCGTGCAGAATTTGTGATAACATCCGTGACGTCGTCGTCATCGTCAGGCCGTCGTCCGTCGTCTATGTTGGTTGTCAAATGTTCGTCGTCTGCATCGAAATCGTCATTGGCGTTAAATCGAGTCGAATTGAGGTATTTTAAGGTAATTTTTTGTATATTATTTTTTGAAAACAGCTGAAATGGAAAAACACGCAAGAATCTCTGTTCTGAAATTGAAATATCTTAGATTCAAGATTTGATATGGATTATAATAAAATTCAATGGAATTAAGATGAATATTGTCACAATTCGAACTCAGATGGACCTTTTGGAATAAACCTCTTTGAATAAAAAGCCTATACCAATCTTCAAAATAGAGACCTGAGAAACGGATTCATTTCTTCAATAGATTGCCTTAAGATATTTTGTTAAAAATAACGCATATTCAAAGTCTTTCACTTTTAAGCGACTGCATCATATTTAAGTAAAGCTTAAAGTTCTTCATAAAGTAGAAGCAGGTATCAGTGATAAAAAACAAAACCCTACGTCCCGTCGTCACCTCAGACATCTTTAACTTCTACGTCGTTGTTGCAGGTTCAAGCTACATACTTGAGACGATAAAAAGTTTCTATAGAAAATTCTTTTTCTTTATCAAATCAATGAATTCTCTTATACCAAAAACCTCTTCACGAAATAGATATCTAACAACATTAAATAAATAAACTTTTTGAAAACATCTCGTTTCCACCTGCTTGTTGACATACATTTCATTGTTTCCGCAATATATGTACCTACTACATACACATACACACTTCCAAGGAACACCCTTTCAAAACAACAACATAAACATAATTGTAATTCAAACAATTAACCAAACAATTGCTGAACAACACTTCAAACAACTCTCAGGCTTCCTGCACTTGAGCTAAAGAAAAAAAACGCCCAAACACCCAACGCCCAATATAAAATCCAAAGCATATTACTCGTGTACATGTGTATCCTTTTGTATCCTTATTTGAACGAAATCAAATCGTTGTCGTCATATCGTCCTTATTCAAAAGTAGCTCCCTTCGACTTGATGGTATACCTATACTCGTAGTCTGACATAGCAATCAACCCCCAACTGATATTACAATAAATTTTATTCGAAAAACATTTACTATTATAATAAAGCGCGCACCATGCATTACATCCTTTATGCACTTGATCGCCGCCGTCATGTCACAGCCACCGCGCGCCGCCGCCGCACCGCCGCCACCGGCACTGATGCTGCTGAAATCAACCCACAGGGTTTCGATTCTTCCTGATGTTGAGGCTGATGCTGATGCTGATGTTGCAAGTGGTTTTGTCATCCCTTTTGATGTGTGGCATTGAACGGCACACACAACAGCAACAAAATCCTCCCCTATAAATGACAACAATGGAAAATTTAATGGGAAAATTTGTGCACGAAGCCCTTAAACTGCTCGGCACAGGAATATACATCATCCTTATACCATCCAGCGTTTCGATGTGATTCAAAGGACTCTCTCTTAAGACGGGTCACAGATGTTTGTTTGTTTTTGACAGTATGCGACGACCGACGACGACGAACGACGACGACTACGCATGGAAGTAATTTTTGTTTACAACTTTTTCAAAAAAAAAAAATCCATACCTTACGCGAAGCTATATACCAGCTTCAATCAGCAGGAAGGACGTCGAAGGACCTTTTGACAAGCTTTTCATTTTACTTGGTTGGTCTTTGAGGGTTTTCTGCGTTGTTGATTCCCACTTCCACTTCCGCCACCACCGTTTTTTGATATTTCAAATTCAATTTACAATCAAAACACTCCGACGACGAATGTTCAGTGAGCTATTGCCGACTTAAGACCTCGAGAAAACATGCTCTTGCGACAAGTGTATTTGTAATTTTCTATTTGAAGATAATATTTACTGGGTTAACTTTTATGGATTCGCGTGTCTTCACCTGTTTTTCTTTACTTATGATCTTTTATTGATTCCTTCCTCAGTGTTTTTGTATTGTTTTAAAAAATAAATTAAAGAGTTTTTCATCATCTTTTCACATGTATGAATGTAAACACCCTGACTGACGTTTGGTGTTCTGTTATGTTTACATTAAAATATAACATCAAGGACTCTCACACCAGCTACGGGCACATTGACGCAAATTAATTTCAAATTAGTTTTGCATCATATGGTCCGTGATGCAGAAAAATGGTGAACACGCACAAAGTGTTTCACTTAAAATGCAAACAGCAGCAGTTTTTCTTTCTTGTATATTTTATATGTATGGAAAGGATACTGTAACGGTTTGGAAATCCTTAAAGGATGATGAATAATTGTATTCTTATGTCTGTAAAAGGGGATGATACGTACTCGTTTTTGGGTGAATGAAGGATGAAAAACCGGGACTCATCTGGGATTTTATTTTTTGAAAGGATAATTTGGTTATGGGTGGGTTTATTGTCCATGTAAAATGCTGGTTGATATACTTTCTGGTGGTTACAAATTGGCTTTTGGTTTATGGCTTTCCTGAATTGTTTTATATGCATACGAAATATTTGCTTGTAATCCTAGATTCGTTATGCTATATTTTTATTCATAAGAACTGGAAAATATTTGAAGCAATATTTTGTGAAACGGATATTCTATCATCTGACAATCATACTCTAGGTCCTACATAAAGGCTTTTTCAATGAGAACTTGACAACGTGCACAATCGGAGAAAATGCGTCGTTTCAAATGGTCTATCAGCTTCAATTCATGTGTCGGCTTGATCTTGCATGGTGTGTAATCCGAGATCCTCGATCCTTAAACTAAAATTTTGGCAATGTTTTGACATCCTTAAAAAAACTAACTTTCTTGCAATCGTTCTCTAGGTCCTACATAAAGGGTTTCATAATAAGCAATTGACAACTTGTCCAATCTGAGAACGTGCTTTCATCGTTTTAAATAGTCTATTTACTTCAATTCATAAGTTAGCTTGATCTTGTAGGCACGTGTGTAGACCGAGATCCTTATTCTTGAGAATTTAGTAGAATTCACTGATTTGGATCGTTTTCTACCTCGTCTTGTTGTCTCGCTGATACACAAGGAATATGTAGACTCCAATTTATTATTGTATATCAAATAGGGTAAAATTAGGAATTGCGACCAAAAATTGAAGTTAACGCTCTTAAAGTTGCAATCACTGAATAAAAATTTCTGTAAAAACTTATGCAGACGATACTCGTGTGCTTAACCATGATAAAAGTGTAAGTTTATTGAATAAATTGTCAATTTTAGTTCTAGGATTAGTGAAAAGCGATGTGTTCACAATTAAATTCAAAGTTGTGGGTAATATTAAAAACCCGAAAAATCGTTAAGGCACTAAATCAAACAACTGAGAAGCATTCCACATTCGCGTAGTACGGCTAAAGAACGAATCTCTGTACTTGTACAATACGACCGATGTTGGGCCCTAGGGTATATTGTTGAGCATTCCTAGAAGCGGTTGAATTGTTAAGGGGATGCACTTCAGGTGGTTATTTCTCTAGAACCGTAGAAGAAGGTGAGACACGAAACTTTTCGACGATGTTCGAGCGACGTAAATTATCCTTTGATGGTATTCAAATCAAATGGGGTGGCGCAACAGTCCGTTGTAAACCAGGGCCTAGTGACTTACAACTCTCAGCCATTCCTGTGTGCGAGTACTGTTGTCAGGAATTGATGGTATTATCCGAATCAATTTTAATGCTCTACGTTCAATACTGTTCAATAGGCTTAAGTAAGTTGCAGGAGCACCAGCTTAGATAAGTGGGTTAAACTCAATATTTGAAGGTATATAAGTCTTGTAGATAAGAGCCAGAGCCGAGAATATCGAAATGTTCAGTCTCCTCGATGCAAATTCCATCTATTGATAATCTCGCTTTAACGATACAAGGCAGCATTGGGTTTTCGAAGCATTCACGCGATTTTTTATTCCCCATTGTACACTGCTGTTTAGGTCGGTATTTAATGAGCTTATAGTTGCAGTTCCAGATCCGAAGAAGAGGGATGTGAATCTGAAAACGAATATGAAAAACTAAGAGTATTGTATTTGATTAGAAGTTGCAAACAAGAGATCATTATAATAAAAATGAGAAAGAGTGTTGGAGATAGAAAAGAGCCCTGAGGTACATCACCATTTATGTTGTGGTTTTTAGACTTGACACATCCGAAAGGTAATGACTAATCCAATGAAGGAGGGATTCATGAAAACCGAAAGCTCAAATTTTCGATAAGAGCGCCTAATGCCAAGCCCTATAAAATGCTTTTGAAATATCAAGTGCAATAATCTTAATTTTCCAAATCGATGAATGGAATTGTTCCCCTGTTCGGTGCGATGAACTATGAGATCACTAGAGGACCTATTGCATTCGATCTTTGAGATATTTCTTAAGCTGATAATTAATCAGTGTTTCCATGACCTGGGAAAGAGTGAAAGTAAGTGCAATCGGTCTGTAATTAGGGAGGATTCACCTTTTTTGTGATAGGTTGGACAAATGCTGTTTTCCATCCGCTTGGAACGAGACCCGAGGAGTAGGACAGCCAAAAAGGCTTACGCAGTGGTTTTGTCAGCGTTAGTTTTACTAAAAGATTTTTTTAATTAGAAAAATATTATAAAACTAATTTGAATTTTATTAACTTTCCATTGAAAGTGGTTATAATTGTTTCAATTAGTTGATTTTAATGCTTTGACGTTTCTATGCAAGTCGGGTGATACTATCGCTACAGTCCTGTGTAAACTAGGACCTCACCAAACAAAATTTTCCATGTAGCTCGATCCCCAGCTACATACTAAGTAGTTTAACCTAACTGGAACTGCGGACGCTACCGTGGATTCCATCTCGGGAATTCCTCCGCTGTGGTTTAAATGAAAGGAGAGTTGCCCTAGTGGAAACACATCCCCCCTTTTCACGTTAGCTACTTCCCACTGTTAAGTTTTGTTTAATCACATTTCTTCCATGAATTCTGGTAACAAAAATTATTCGATTCTAAAACATAAAAACGATTTTATGAAACAGTAGCTCTAATGATTTGATATATATTAACGAGTTTGGCAACATTTTGCAAGAATTATGAGCTTTTCATATTATAAATACGCTTCTGTACTTTGCTTTTACATGTTTCTCAACATGAACTACAAACTCATCCGAAACATATTTGAATTATAGTGAGAACCTTGACTGATCAGGTAGCTAAAATATTTGCGTGTCTTGCTAAATGAACACGCAACTCAAAAAGATTTTTAAAACAACTTACGTAAAAAGAAGGTGATTACCATTACTTCTTAATTTTACTGAATAATTAAACTTCAAATGAAGGAAATACATAGATTTACTTCAGATTGGAAAAATTCCAATTAAGAATCCTAAGAGTAAATAAGATTAATAGAATGTTTACAATTAGTTAAATGTTTAAGTTTGTAAAATCCTTATCAAGTCGCACACAATTGAATTCTTGGTTAAGCCTGAGTTAATCCTTTAAGCCCAATGGCTCAAAATCTAAGTGTTATTCTAAAACATGATTCTACAACCTTTAACATTCCCACTGAACACCCTTTTCGATTTAAATAATTTTTTTATTCACAACTGACATTTTCTATCGCCATCGTTAACTCAGAAGTAGCACCACATACAATACATATGCACCTTCCTAACCTATTTAAGAAGTCATATAACTGATTTATACCATAAATTAATTATGCAAACAAAAGATTCCCTCAATGTTTGACATATTCTTTTTTCTAAAAAGGTCACATTAACTAGTTAAACGACTATTTTCCGTTGCCCTGTCACTTATATAACTTTCTGACTGCATTACATCAACAAAAATCTGTACTTAATTACGTAACACAGACTTTCACCACCCTCTCTTTATATAACATTTCAAACAACAGACAAAAAAAACACCATAAGCACCCTTCTCATTACCTTCTACAAAGTATTCTCCCAATGATATGTGATGTCCTTCGAACTCAATCACAACCCTAACCTAACCAAAGTTACTGGTATTCCATTTAATTTTTATTCCAATCACATTCAAATGACATTTCCCAAGAGAAAAAGTTGAAACTTCGTCCTTTTCATTTTGCACGCGATAAAAATATATGCGGGCGGACGAGCGATCGAGTAACACCCTCTTCCGATATCAACATTCCTTATACAAAAGATTCTTCTATGTGCTAGACTTATAACCTTCTCTATCATACCCAAGGGATCTGACAAACTGACAAACGTCCTGAGCGACCATAGTTAAAGATTCAACCCAGGACGAAGTGCGACAGTGACGTGTGTCTCGACTTTAAATACGATTAATAAAGAATGAGGAGTAACGTCTGTATTGGTGGTGCTGGTGCTGGTGATATGCTGCAGGTTTTGCATGCCTTGAAATAAAGGATTGGCGCGTGCAAGCAGTTGAATAGACCTTGCAGATAGGAAACATCCGTACCACGTACAGATTTCTCACTATACATATCCCATATAAAGTTACACTTTAAGACACGTGAATGTGAGGGATCGAAGTTAAGCTTGCAACTTGCAAAACAAACACTCTAATCAACACAATATGCGAAGGTTATACAAGGATTTCAATCTTTCTTTCTTTTTTGTGTTTTGCTTTTGCAGACTCATTAATGGGATCCGCCAGTGAGGACGAAGACGATGATGAGCCACATTTAAGAGGACCACCACTTGGATTGGGTGGCATGGGACCAAACGGTCCCGACTCAGCAGGTGGACAACTCGGCGCATCAGACATCTCAGTGCAAAGTATGAGCACGGACAGTAAAAATACGCACGATGATTCTGATCAGGTACAATTAAAAAAAAAACTTTTTTATAAATACATTTGTACATATATGTACCGGAAAGATAGCCATCTTGAAAACAATAATAACAATCATCATCATCAAAATATTAATAAACAAAGACTGCGCCGACACACGATATAACTGTTTATTGTACGTGATGATGGCGATGATTAATCATGCTGGGAATATTATTGATTGATATTTCCAAAGCAATATTCTTTTATATTTTTATATTGATGTTGAATTAACGTTTTTATATTTGACAGGGATCTTTGGATGGCGACCCAGATGGACGAGGTGATTCTCAAGCGGAAAATAAAAGTCCTGATGATGGTGCGAATGGTTCAAAGCGACGAGGCCCGCGTACAACTATCAAAGCGAAACAGCTGGAGGTACTGAAAACAGCATTCAATCAAACGCCGAAACCAACAAGACACATTAGGGAACAACTGGCGAAAGAAACGGGTCTGCCAATGCGGGTGATACAGGTGAGTTCAGTTGTTATTTTATAGGTTTATTGTTATGATTTTGTAAATTTATAATATTCAAGAAAAAATTGATGGCAAATGATGAATATTTTAATCAGAGATTAGGTTTTCAAGGTGTAAATAGAGTTTTTTTTAGAATTTACACCAGCTCGGTAACTTATTAGTTTGACAAAATGATTTTGATCGTAACCTAGTAAGGTCGTATAGAGATAGGTTACCAAACGAATATATAATTAATCTAAAATTTTTGAAAAAGGTGTAAAATTTAAGGTGGTTAACAACTTATTCGTGAACAAATATAAGTCATGAGTCAATAGAAATATTTTAGTGAAGATAGAGTTTTGAATTGTGAAATGTAGGAGGAAGGTAGTGCCAGAAGAAGTAAATATTTCGTGCTTCGTTTGCACTAAATTTAATATATCGTGGTTTAATTTTCTTCAATCAAATGTGTAAAATTCTATTTTTACATAAAACAAAGTTGAAAATGAGCAAAGCTCTGAAATTTTACGACCAGCGTTTCCATCAATAATTCAATTCGACAGAAATACAAAACTTCTAGACGCATCTGCGCAAAATTTGTTGTAGCATGTGCTTTGTTCACAATGCCAGTGATGCCAAATATAAAATCTAGATTTAAGTGTTGTGTAATAGTGAGTAAAGCGTACTTCTACTACAACACTAGCTATGTGTTACCGAAAAAAGAAGGCTTCTATAGTTTTCAAATTGGTGACAAAATAAAGGGCTGTTGAGGAATTTAGATCTTAGTTCCCGCTTTTTTAAAGAATGATTTTTGTGAGTAAAATAGAATACAAAAATTCTCATACAGAAAATAAGAAGTCATACCAAATTAAAGGGACACATATTGTTAAATAATTCCATCTTCTTTTGCCTGTGAAAACTAATTGTGCTTAAATCATTTGTCCAAGAAACCTGATGAAATATGCACTGTAAATAAATTGCACTTATTACCTTTACCTGATTAACCGTCATCCCAAGACCTTTTCAAAGCTACACAGTAACATTTGTACTCAAACTCCTTCACTTGTTGAAATTTACAGAAACTATAAGTCGTTATAGCTCCAACTCCAAAAGAATTATAGCGACAAATATAAACTCTTCATAAAACAAACTGAATTATTACTGAAATGTCAATTCAACTGATTTAAGATGTGAATAATGTAACAGGTGTTTTTTTAGAGGGCAATACTATGTACACTTTTGCCATTTTGTTAGCTGTCAAGTGAATTTGTTGAAGACTGAGGAACGCTTTACAATGCTAAGTTTCTTAACCGCACATCGAGAATGTGAAATGCTTTACCAAAAATTGTTCCGTCTTTGATATTCACAACTTTAAGACCAATGTTCACAGGTATCTCTTTCTAATCATTTCCTATTTTATGTTTAAACCTTTTAAGGGTATTAATTACCCTTTGAGTCCCTATTGATGACATAAAAAAGTGTAACTGGCTATTAATAGTGTGTTTTATGGTCCGTGTTTGAATAATTGGTCCGTACTTCTTTAAAAACGATGCTGGCTAGAACGTAACTCAAACTTTTTAAGGGTATTTATAACCCTTTAAATCCCTGTTGATGACGTAAAAAAGTGTAACTGGCTATTTATAGTGTGTTTTATGTTCTTCTTTAAAAACGATGCTGGCTAGAACGTAACAGTCAATGGTGACTCCTATAAAATCAAGGTTACTGACTTTTTTCTTTATCAATTGAACAAATAATGTCTAGAAGTTGTTATTTCAGCAAGACTGTTCAATATATCACACAGGTCACAACGTTTGCGGTTAAGTTTCACCTTAAAAACACATGACACTTTTTCCAAGATCGTGTGAATAAACACCACACGTCGCTTCACTATTTTCTTTGGAGCTGAAATGATTGATAACTTAGAATTCAATATTCTCCGCGATATTAAGTCACAAATGTCGAAAATTGGACCTCTAGATTAGAATTAGTTGTACCCAGCCATTAATATGCCTTCTTCTTACTTATAATAACAACGGTTGACAAAGTTACAATTTTTCTGTCCCACAAACACAACAAGATTTTTATAAAGGATTAAGATGGCCTAAATTCGAGTCTCACCTTTCCATTTTTCTATCACATGAGGTTTTTAAAATATGCCCCTTAAAAAAATATAACCAAAAACGGGGTTTTAAGGCTACGTTTAAACTCAAGATATCTTCTAATGATTATTATGTAATGATGATTTTGCAAATTCAAATCAATTTAGTATCTTACTGGCCAATTGTTTAGAGTCTTTACATGACTCTTTATATAAAGTTTTGAGCATATATTGAATTTAATAGTTTTATTGCTTTGGAAAATACGTTTTTGAGTTGTTTTTTAGTGCTGGTTTTGAATCCAAACTTTCATTTTAACTCAAGTTTTAAAATACTGACGTCTTCAACATTCTATTTTTATTTTTAAAACCTTGAATAGAATAGAATTGTGGTAGACAATATATTTGTATCAAAAACAAAACTTAATTTCAAGCATTTTTTTGTTGAAAACAGTTTAAAATAAATGGTTAAGCGTTATTTTTTTCAGATTTTCTTAAGACAAATGAAATCTAAAAACTTATGAAGATTTTTTGAATATTATATGAAATTATAAAAATATTTCACCTGAATCTTGAAAAACGGGATTATAAATTTGGATAATCATCACGAAACATTAATTTTGAAATAAGGCCACCAAAACCCATTGGAAAAGTGATATTTAATTCCCGGGAAGAAAACCTTGTCGACCAGAGTAATTAGTGTATTTAAGAGCAAGTTAGTAAATAAGGCTTAGCAAATCGGTCAAATATTTTAATTTTATTGGTTACAATATCAACGAGAGCAAAGACCATAGCATCACGCTTCAAAAACAAACTGATTGTATTAATTCATCATTTTTAAATAATTTGTTTTTTTTTTTGGACCAAGAGATTAAGAGCTCTAACCATAATGAATTCAGTGCGGTTGTTGAAATCAAATACCTGTTCAACTCGACCTTATTTGATTTTCTTAAATTTTAGTTCGCTAAAAATTAGAACATTCTGTTTTTATTCTTTTCTTATTCTAATTATGTTTTTTGTTTTTGTTTGTTGTGTTAAATCGGGCGGTGGCGGCACAATAGATAAAAGAAACCTAAGCTCAATCAAAATATTCGATTTTCTACGAAAACATGGCGCGTCTAAGTCGTTATAGTGTCTGCACAAATATTAAAACAAATTTAAAATTCCGATTATTTATGCACTTTTTATGCAAAACTAAAGGTCGGACGTCAAAAATTATTCTGACAAGGATTTGGTATGTTTTTTTTTTTTTTTATTTTTAAAGGCCGTGAAATAAGTTCTGATATTTCTACCCATTTGGATCCCTAGAGAAATCATTTATGCTCAAATTTTTTTTTTAAAAAAGCACTAAAATAAAACCGCATCATCACCACATAAAGAGCCGAAATATTAAATACGAACAAAATACACAAAATCCACTCAAGGTACAGCGAATAAATTTTGGGTGATTTTCATTTTTACCATCATCATCATTCAGGTGCCCTTTTTTGAAACGAAACCATGAATAAGTCCGAAAAAGGCAGAGATTTGATCATAAATCATTTTATGCCGCTCCAGAGGAATAATATTTAAAATAAGAAAAAAGAAATAAGAAGACAAAAAACCTAAACTCTTATGAATATTATACGACTACGAGTTCATTCATTAACCGCCGAAAATAAAAACAAAATCAACTTCGGTTCTCTTATGGTCAAGAAAAGATATTATATAGCCACAGGAGACCGTCTCGAACTTCTGAGACAAGCCTACGTTATATACTACTTAAGTCTACATACGTTATAAATGTTGGTAACTTCATACCTATTCTATACGTATGTGTATGTATTTCTATTTATATACAACCTTTATAGAAATAGTTGTCTGTCCTAATTTTACCATAAGCAATAATTGGCTAATCAAGTGCCACTCGTGTAATTGAGGTACACGCATATTTCATTGATAATTATCGAAGATAAAATGACAACTTATAGATTTCATTAATAACTGGACTAATCGCAACGGAAAAGCAGTTTAAATGCGGTTGGTTTTGGCGCCATCATTGCCATCGCCAGCTCAGCTCTATCCATATCTTTAAAGAATTATTATGTTTGGTAGGCGTTGAAATCAGTTTGAATTTGGATTATAAATTTATAAGATACGATTAAGTATAAGATGAAAAAGGGTATTAATTTATTCCACATTTTTATTGTTATAGCTGGGTAATGTTTTTTTGAATCCAAATCTTTATTTTAATTAGTGAGACAATTTTAATGGTTGTTAGGATTTTGATAAAAAAAGAAATAAAACTAAAAAATAATATTTGAATCTTTTGATTTTAGTCTAGGAATGTCAAATTTGATTTTTAATTTAAAATTTTAACTTTGAATTTGATACTTTTTGGTTAATTAATTCAATAACTTAATTTGTTGATTTTTTTAATACACACATATTATACGAAAAGATTTTTAATTGACAAATTATATTTGTTTTTATTTTTTTAAACCTGAAAAACCATAAATATTGGAAACGCATTAATTATACTATATAAATAAATATACCATTTAGAGATTTGACAAATTGACATTATTATACTGTCAGTTAACTAGAACAGTTAAAACTGTATGTTAAAATGACATAGTTTTGTGTGTTCACACGAAAGTCCGTCTAATGCTCTAGCAATTTAATGGATAAGAGAACTGTCTAAGTTGAAAAGCTTAGTATTTAAAAATTGTATGTGTCTGTCAGTATAAAATTTAAACGATGCCAGTACAGAAAAAAATAGAAAAAAGAGGCTGGGATGCGACCCACACTGATAACTTCCTATCCCGTCTGTCGATTTGTCTTGCTTAAAAGTTTGTCCAAACTTGCGTACTATTTTTTGTAGATTTCATTTTTTATGAAAAAATGGACTGTTGGATTTTTATATAAAAATTACTTAATATCGAAAACAATGTTTTCTGTGAAATAAAATAAGTTTGAAGCCAATATTTTTAATTTTTAAAAAGCTATTTGAGCCGAACGTAAATTTTTACTAAGTTTTAGAATTGTTATTTTTTAGAGTTTTATTTTTTGTAAGAAAACTGTCAATTTGATTTTTCTCAAAATTTGTCTTAATGTTGAAAACAATATTTCTTATAACTAAAAATTAGTTAGAAGCTATTATCTCAAATTTTTGAAAAGATATTTGAGTCGAAAATCATTTTTTACCAACTTTGAGTAGTGTCAATTCGAAATTTCTCAAAATTTTAACATTATTCTTCGTTGCACAAAATTGTTTTGGAGATGAAATCACATTTTAGTCGTAAACTTTTGGAGGTGATACATTTTTTTCAGTTTTTTTTAATTTATAAAAAAATATTAAATGGATTTAAAAAAAAATAATATTTCTTTGATATCACGTTACAATATATTATATAAAATTTAATTCAAGTCTCTAGCGTTTTAACCTTTTTTTCAAACTGCTATGGTAGAAAAACCCACGCAATTTTCTTGGGAGCCCTTTCTGCATCTTTCTGCCTTATTATGTGTGTAACAAAATTTATTTGAAGTCGATATCTCTTTTGGTTCTTGAGCTATGGAAGACGAAAAAAAACGTCGCGAACGTACGGACGCACGCACAGACATCTTTCTAAAGATCTTTTATTTCGACTCTAGGGACCTTGAAACGTCGAGAAATGTCAAGATTTTCAGTTTGACAAATCGGAGCCATTACAATAACTTCCTATGGGAAGTTAATAAATCGATTTAAAAAATTATAAGAAAGTGCAATGGTTCGCTTTAAGGTTCCGTTTTGACACGTATACTCCTCCCTACACTAAAAAAAAAAACTGCCATATTTCCCGCTAAATTTATCCAGAAAAAGTGGTTTTTAGATTCCTACCAGTGAGATTTTTCGAAGGATTCCTGGTAAAATACACCAGATTTCTAGAAGAATATACCAGGAGAATTAGTTTTCCTTGTAAAAATTATACCGGGAATAAGTTCAGTATTATGGTAGAATATATCAGGAACGATTTTTCTCTTAACTAAATTGTCGGAAGCGCTATGTACCTTACGATTATTTGGCGGAAAGGGCTTGATAGGTATACCGCATTTCTATGTAAGAGGAAAGTATATGCTAGATAATAAAATTCCTGATTTTATTTACCAGAAAAAAGATTATTTTTTAACTCTAAGTATTTCTGGTAATAAGTACCAGAAGTCTGGTTTTATCTAAAAGGAACAAATATACCAGAAATAAATTTCCTGGTTCTGTTTACCAGACTCATTTTACCAGGAAAAAAAATACTTTCTACCAGGACGCTGGTTACATTTACCAGAAAATTGTCTGTCAAAAATGTATCAGTTTTCTAAGGCTAAGTGGTCATCAATAAGTGGATTCAATTCGTTATTATCTTTGTCTTTATCCTTATTGTAGCTTCAATTGTATAACTTTTTTGTTAAACTAAATTGAACAATTTACAAAGACATGGTATAGGGCTATCTTACTACTGTCAATATTTTAATTATTACATTAATTAACCAAGAATACAAAAAGAAATACTATTGAAGGAAAAGCTCCCTATTTTTCTCCCTATGTTTAGGTTTGGGTCTGCTACATGCATAATGTCATATTTTCGTGGAAACTAAAAATAGTAAAACTATTTTCAGAAAAAGTTTGTCTAAAAATCAAAAATTAGTGACGTTAGCAGTGTTTGCCAAGGATACCATCATCAGTAACTCTGTTTTTAGTTTTGAAATTTGATACAATTCAACTTTGTCAAAATAGTTTAAAAATTAACGAACATATCAGGAATTAGTTATATTTAATTATTTTTTTCAATGTTTTCCATGTTGTAAATTGAATCTGAATGAAATAAGGATACGTTCGTAGATTATGGTCTAACTTCGCGAGCAACAGATGTCGCTAGATTTGTTTAATGTGTATTTATGTTGAAACTAAATTTTTGAAAAATAAACAAATATTATTGTCTTTTTCTGTGTAAGTAAACAACTTAGTCGAGTCGAATTAGAAAAAAAAGTACTTTTATTTAGTTTTACAACTAATTATAAAAATAGAACTATGAGAAGAACACTCTAAGATCTATATTTTATGGAAAGGAACGTTGAAAACCGTAACACATATATAGAGCCTCAAGGAGCTATCAAACGTACCAACTTTTAGAAATACCCGTGTTTTGTTTTAAAATCTATCCATAGTATAGTAGGATCTTATACGAATAACAAAAACAATATCCATAGTATGAATAACACCGATAAAAAGCTAGAGTAGAATGTAACTATGGATGGGTTTTTGACATTCGAATGGATTTTATGTGATTTCGTTCTCAAATGGTGGTACGATTGATATTCCATTTATATCTCGATGGCTGTGTTCGTTAAGTAGTTGCGCATTAGGAATTGTGTATTTGGGGAAGAAAACGTTACTGTTGATATTATTTAGTTTTGTTAATGAAAATGGACTAACTGGGCTTATTTTGCAAGAGAACACAATAGAAAAGATGATTAAGTTTTGCTATGTTTCCACCAAAGGTCTATCTCAGTTTAGATTAAATAAATCTTTTTGGTGTTTTCAACGCACAAAAAGATTTAAAAATAATTAAGTATGAAATTCTAAAATGCGAATGGTGTTTCGATGTGTGAAGTGCAAGTGAGATAGTTTGATTCGTGTTAAACAATGAAGAACTGATTAGTTCACTACACTGTCCATTTTTGTTTGTAATTTAATTAAAACAAAACTATATTTTTTACAAACATGCAAATAAACAGACCATAATATATAATCTGTTAAACCAACTCCTCCACACTGGTTTTTCTTCTCAAATTTTGAGTCGACTCCGATATCCGACGGGAATCGAGTCAAATCAAGATCATTTCAACTCAATTCAGGTATATAAAGAATTGATGCGATATTTAAGCTTGCTTCAACACCACATGTTAATGTAGAAGTCTACGAACAAACCCCCTGCTTGAAGCAATTGTTAAATGATTTTTTTTTTGTAGAATCCCAATTTCCAGATGTTTTCTTACCATTTCTTCTTTAAAAATGTCCACTTCATTAGTTTTTTTTCCTAAAGTTAATTTTAACATATGATTTTCACAAAACTTTCTTCTATTTCTGTGTTTTTTATTATTATTCTGACAGATCTTCTTGCAGTTGTACCAATTTTTAAATACAAAAATCTGGCTACTGCGGATCGTTTTGTTGGCAATTTCTCACTGTACTATGTATGGAATACAAAAAAACGCACTTAACGAAAAAATCGAACATTTATTTCTGTACTCGAATAATAGTCAAATCTCTATCCGAAGCAGGGGCATACAAATTGACAACTGATTAATTTGTCACAGAAATACAATGACAAATTTGTCATGACAACATATTACACGCAGACCCAACTAAGAATTGTCATCACTTTCGTTTATCATTTTAGGTCTTTTCAATTTCAACACTTGACAGTAGTGGAGTTTCCTGTCACAATCGTCAATTGAATATTGGCAAATATGTAAATTGGATTTTATTTTTGATTTCAAAAAAGAATTGTCAATACAAATTTGTCGGAAAATTCATGACAATTGTGGGAAAATATTTGGCAATATTTTTTCCTTATGAAAGGAAAAGATTTTAATTGTTAAATTTTTTTCTCAATTCTAGAAAACTGGCAGTCTGGTTATGGAATAGGTTTTGACAGTTGTCAAGTTCTTGATCAACAAATACAAATACAAATTGTCACCTGTTTCATTGTCAATGTTAATGAAGTAGGACCTATGATTACACCTTACCTTTTGTCATTTCAATAGCGGAATCAGAATGGGAGATGATTTTTTTTTGTTATTTTCCTAAGAACTTCCTTGAATTCAAAACTATGGTATTGCCTTAATGGATATTATATTTTTTACCTTTAATATATGAAAACAAAATTTATATTTTACTTCCTTGAACTTTATTTGCCGAAAGTACAATTTTTAACAGAGAAAATGACCAAGAACATAATATCGAATCGGAAATTCCGCCCTTTTCCAATAACGCATCACAAATTCATCATCTTTTGACAAATTGACGATCCAGGAGGGGGGTTCATATGAGCCTTAAAGCTTATGCAGTTAAGTTGTATAAATAAAGATTTCATCTAAGGATTTGTTAGTAATTTGACAACATTTCCAAAAAGTGGTTTGCTGTCAAAAACAACTAAAATTTGTATTTCACTCAATTTCCAATTGGGAAAAAACTTTAGTAATGCTTTAAATAATTTTTATAAAATTCGTTTCTAAGTAAAAGTGAAAATATACAGGTTCTTAAAAGGAAACCTTGATCGTCGAATTGATAATAAGTTTCCTTCAAATCATGAGCCTCGCCTTCAATTACGTCTCAACAATTCGTAATTCGTAAAAATTTTGAACTCAAGCTTATAATCAAATCTGACATTCGAAATTCGTAATTCTAGTGTAAAAGTAAGGTTAAGATGAACATTATGCTATTTTAATTTTGTCAGCCTGTTTTTCAGAACGTTTTTAAGTGGTGAGTAAAAACTCATCTATATGTCAAGTGTGTGACCACCCCTGATTAAAAGTCTGCAACCGTCCTTGTGTCATATTCGAACTATACTTAAGTGCTACTTTTTCGACCCTTTCATACATTGTCAAGTTCATTCTTAAGTATGCATGTTCTTATATAAATCCTTTTATTCCTTCTAGATAATATTCTTCCTAAAAATAAAAAAAAAACAGGCTCTTCCCTTCAACTCCTATAAATTATTGTGCTCATGTTTCACTTCAAATCGGACCAATTTTCCAATAACTGATGAGATAATTTTTCAAGTCAAAAATCTTTCATCGCACATTATTACCCAATTACTGTCAAACATTTTGAGATCAAGATCTCAAAGATCATCTCTGGCAGTCAACAACTTACTATCGATTGACCCATCCACCTAACTTTGCTTTCAGACAATAATGAAGATAATAGTTTACCTCTATACAACAGTTTGTCCATATCGTGATCGTAAAGTTTCATTCTTGAAATTGAAGCAATTTTGTTAATCTGCGTCATCCTCGATTGCCGCACTTTAGGAATTGGGCTTTCAACATCCATCCAATTAGAATTGGTTGTCGGCTTCAGCTTCAGCTTCAACTCCAACTTCAACAACACCAACAACAATCAGAGAGCCAACATTGGTCAGTGGCTTAGGTCACTCAGTAACGCTCGATCAATTTAAACGATCGTTCATGTCAGTTTCAGTGCAATTCCTTTCATTTCCGCTACATTTTTTTAACGCTCAGATTTCCTTAACTTTATTTTTTTCTTATGTTTTTGGAAAGAATATTTATCAAAATTATATGTTACTCAATTTTTTTAGGAGTTATTTTATGTCCACCCGCCTCCACCGCTGCCGTGGGATCAGTCATCGTCACCGCTTCTGCTTGAACCACCCTCTTGTTTTTTTGAAAAATTATAGAAATTAAAGTAAACGGAGGCAGACAAGTCCCTTGAAAATGCGAAACACCGGAGCGGAGATAAAAATAATAATGATGACGATCATCATTATAATCGTCGCCATCTCCATCGCATCGTCGTTGTTGTCGTTGCGTCCGTCCCGTGTTGGGGCGTAAATTGACGGATGTTCGGTTTGCTGTTACCAAAATTGTACGTGACCGTGTTTGTCGAAAAAGCCGACTTGTCTTTTGCGTCGTCGCGTCATCGTCAGTGATCATCTGGTCAACTACTTATCGCATATTATGTCAGGAAGATTTCAATTTTATGAGGCCTCGTCAACGATTGTTGGATATGTCTATAAAACCATAATTTTGAGCAAGATCATGTTAGGCTTACCGATTTTTTTTTTCAATTTCAATTTGAAACCACTTTTACAATATTTTTGAAGCTTTTTCTCTGGAACTCTAGTTAACAACACTGAATGATTACATTGCATTTATAATTCAGGTTTGATGTTGAGATTTTTTCGCTATAGGCCTGGTCTGTCGACGGAAGGAGAAATAAATAGACATTCATCAAATGCCGTAGTCGTTACCCCTGATGGCTTGACAGCTGACAGCCGCAGCGTTGCACGCGGGTTTTATTAAAAACACTCGCACCAGCCAGCATCAGCAGCACCATACCATAAAAGTTCCCATTCTCCACTTTAGAGGAGAACTAGGTGCTTTTTGAAAACCACCTTACTTTACTCGATGTGATGTCAGTTAGGGGAAACTCGTAATTTTCTTTTTTTTTTTCTTTAATTTTTCAAACATAACCTAACCTAACCTATGTGCGCGAGATTGGAGGGTAAAAAACTCTTGTCATAAATCAGTGACAGGTTTTTGCGCCATGATGTATGAATGCGATGCGAATTGTGAAGTGTTTCGCAGTCCGCGTTCAACCATTTTACTTGGATACAAAAAGTGTACGTAACTACCTACATTTTTGGGTCTTTGCAAAATGTGTGGTAGGCTAATTGTTTTATTTCTTTTTTTTACTTATGGTTCAGGAGATTTTTCACGGGAGTCAGATTAAATAAGATGAAGTGGCTAACCTCGTTGCATAAAGCTTGCTTGTAAAATACGATTTATTAATTTGACCCATGGATGTGGAAAATTGTGTTATAACTTTTAAGTTAACTGTTGGTGGTTCTTTCGTGTCAGTTATAGAGACAGGTATTGAAAAGTTGTAGAGCATTATTGAAATTTTTGAAAAACATTGCACCAATAGAGATTTTGTGATTTACTTATAAGTTTCGTTTTTAATCAAAATCAACGAGGGTCAGAAATTTTCCGGTTTCTGCAGGTTTCGAGTTTTTAAATTCGACTAAAATAATCTCGCTCTAAGAACTTGGAGTAGTACTTGTAGCGTGATGGTTAGTGCGTTGGACTGTCATGCAAGGGGTCTTGGGAATAGTTGAGAGTTCTAAGTCTAGGCCCTGGTTCTTCATGGACCGTTGCTCCACCTAATTCATTCACTAAGAACTTGGATCTTGGTTTTTGTATACTTATGTTATTTTTAACCGTAATTCTGCAAAATTCAAGTGGAATTTTAAGCATAACTTGAGTCATTTTGGTTATAAGAAGTCTATACAGTCCTTAGATTGTTAAGGAAAATACGGTCTTAGCCATAGCGTTACAGAGAAAAAAATTTAGAGGCGTGAAATAAAATCATATAATCTAAGTAACAAATTGACGTCACCAAAACGAGACAATTCTCATGCTATAAATCCATATTAATTATCCAAGTAAAGGTCTTTAATAGTCTACCTAAATAGAGATGTAAAACAATTTCAATTAAATGGTGCAATTCGGATAAATTCGGATTAGCAGTAAAACTTGCAATATTTTATACAGAGTGTTTAGAAGGCTTTCACTTTCTTCTAATTTCTTCATAATTTTACCAAGTAATTTCGGAAAAGGGCATTCGGTTGAATATACACTTTTTATACCAAGTTTTTATATTTAAAACTAGTTTTTTAATATGCAAGGAATTTTTTTTTTAATTCATTTTTATTAATTCATTCTTAAACATATCTTAAAGCCTAATTATCCATAACTTACAACTAAGTCCCATGCGGACACTCTAAGTCCGGCCCTAAGATCTATTTTACTTCAATTTATATTTTATTTATTTTTGTATTTAAATATTAGAAAATTTGAAAAAAATTAATATCGATATCCTTTCTTATTTTTACTTAAAACTACTTAAAATAAGGTCCTTAATATAAAACTTAAAGCTAACCTAAACTACCTATTCTACCTATAAACTACTTAAGACTAGAATAACCACAACAGCAAACCTAACTATCTAACAGTTTTGTTTTTCATATTTTCTTGTCTTTTTTTAATGTTTCTTTTATTATATTTTTTATTCCATGTTTTTTTAATGTTTTTTTTTATTTTTTTTGTATTTCTTTTTTTTTTGTTTTGTATTTGTTTTTATTTATACTTGTGCCACCATGCCTATTATACTTAAAACTAAACCCTACAACTATAAAACAAGTATGTAAGCCGGCCAAGGCTTAAAACCCCATTCCGACAACCCACTATCAAGTGCTGATTGAAGCCACCAAAACTGGTTCTCCTGCTTCACCCTATCAGTTCGATCCCGTTCGGACACAGCCCTACAGAACCGAAGGAGCTCTGCTCCGCCTTGTGCCATGAATTCCCGATTGTATGGGAGTCGCCTATCCACGGTTCTTCGTCTGACGTGGTAGATTAGCGGAACTTCCAATCTATCTTGTATCAGACCCCATCCATCTAAAAAGAGGAATACCTGTGGTGGAATGAAGCCGCTCAAGCGTGCACTTTCAAAATACTCGTCGTTTGGATAGAAAGCCCCGAAAATTAAATTGTTGGTCGAAGTCATAGCTCTTGCAATGTGACCTCGAACGAGTTTTTTCACGAAATTGTCAATTCTATTGATTCGAGCCCCGTTGTATAGGACCTCGTTGGAATAGTAATGCACGTAAGAAGATTCGGCTGTTCGATTAAAGCCGGTACAGCGTCGTAACCACTGCCGCTCGAACACCCGAAACTTCTCCATCTTGGAAGGGGTAACGTTAAACTAAACAGGACACCCATAAACGATTATCGGCCGTATAAGGGGCATGTAGCAAATTACCTTCACTCTGGGGTCAAGCCGACTGCTGCAAAACAGCCGTTTCGTCAGAGCGAAGGCTCTTCTGGCCCTGGTCAGAGCAGCATTTATATGTCTGTTGAAACATAAATACTGATCTAACACTAATGCTCGCTAATGGCTACCCGTGAAGATCAACGATGACCATCTTGCGCCAATTCTTGCACGTTTCCCTCGTGGACCTAGCCAACGGAGTCCGGAACAGAATTGTTTCCGACTTCTGGCTATTTATTTTCAGTTTCCAGTCGTCGCAATATCGCTGAATCTTGTCGAAATCACGCTGCAAGAGAATTCTAATAACCTCAACCTTTCGGGCCGTCCTGTACGCAATTAGGTCGTTGGCGTACGCAATTGCCTTTGTAAGACTACCTATCAGATCGCTGCTGTAAATGCTTAAGAGAATCGGCGAATTCACCGCTCCCTGTTGAAGACCATTTTTAATTGAGAATGTTGTGGTAGAAGTTACATTGCCACTTTTCACAACAAACTTTCTACCGTTAAGCATATCATAAACTATATACAACAATGGCTTGCTAATGCCTGCAGGCCTGCTCAGTTTTAGGTAAAGACCCTTTTACCATACGGTGTCAAAGGCCTTTTTCAAATCAACCAGAACAGCACCTGTTTTGATTTATTCCATTGGATATCAGAAACTAGTTGAGACGCAGCATGAATTATGTCATGACCCGCCTTGAACGCGAACTGTTTATCCGGAATTATTTTGTTTTCCGCTGCCCACTTAGTCAGAGCCCTATTGATGATCTTTTCGAAAACTTTGCTGATACTCGGAAGAAGACTTATCGACTGAAGATTTGAGGGGTTGGAGCTGTCCTTTACCTTTTTCGGGAGAGAATGAACCACAGCGGTCTTCCAATGCACTGGATAATATGCATTTTCAGTGCCTTGTTGAAGAGTGTGGTGTAAACGTCAATTGCTTCCAGCGGTAAACGTCTTAGTACAACGTTGGATATACCATCGACACCTACTGACTTTTTATTGAATTGAAGATGAGCTGAAGCTCAACCTTCGTTACTAACAAGTGACTTGGTCCCGTTTGCTCGGCGATTATGGTATTTGCCAAGGAATCGTCATTGAACCGCATGAAACCGCGGTTCTCAGATCGCCATTGTGTCATATCATTTCGAAGGTAAAAATGATTAAGTAGGGCTCTGTTTTCCAGTTCGTGGTTGGGGCGAATGCTAACATTCATCTTGTACTCTTGCTGGAAAGCAGCTCCCACCACCTCCACTTTTTCCTTCGGATCTTAAATTATATAAAAGTCATCGTCAAAGATAGCTTCTTGTGGATCTATTTGCGCTGTCCTGAGTACGTCTCTGTTCTCTTAGGTTCTTTGGAGTTTCAGACTTGGAAGGATATGCAATTAATACATCACAGTAAATGGCAAACATTTAGCTAATATTATGACAGCTGAGTTTGACAGGTGCCAAACAGACCTGTATGAGTACATTTATAGATGTCATATTTTTTAAGTGTCGCCCACAGCATTTTTAGAAAGTGACGAATCAAATCTAACGGACAATCACTTCTTAACTTGTTGACTTTATTTGAGACTGATCTTCACAATTTTTGGAGATTTAAGGGTTGTTAAAATTATCCAAGTTATGATCTTATATTGCTAACGAAAAAGGTGGTGTAAAACATATTTAATTGCTGTGAACAATTCGCATAAATTCAGGTCATCTGCAACACTTTTGATAAATTCGACAGATCGTGTGACAGTGAAGACCCTACGATACCAGACAGGTTTCCCTTTCTTTAAATTTCTCTACAATTATCACCCAGTTCGTTAAAACTGTCTTTGTTTGAATCTACACTTTTTATAGGAAATTTTTATATTCTAAACTTATTGTTGGTTTTAAAAGATCAATCATAAGGCAAACACTCAAATAATATTATGACACCTTAAATGACAGCTGAGATTCACAGGTGTCAATCGTAAGCACTTTGAACGTCAAACCAAGAATTTATTGACTATTATGTATCGGCACGACTTCTAAATTCTAACAAATTGACGTTTTCTTAGTTTTCAATGTTATACCGACACTTAGTTGAAATACGAAGCCATAATCATGTTCTCCGCAATATACATACCTACGGACCACTTCCTATCAAATTTTGATTAGGCATGTAATTTTATTTAAACGATAAAAAAATGACTCCTATAAAAATTGAATAAATTAATGTGGACCAACAAAAGCATCGTTAAATAACAAATTTGTTGCATATTGGCATTAATTAAGGTGCCAAAATGACATCCCTATGACAGAAGGACTTAACAAAAAAAATAAACTGTCAGTGATCAAAAAAGAAAAAGGAACGATAATCATAACAGGAAAATTTATGTTACGTTCACATATCACCACCACCACTTGTAGATTATACCTAAACAACGACGCACAACGACGCGACTATATATACTCTCCTTTTGACCATCATGGCTTAACTCAAAAAGTTTAAAAAAAGGTAACCACAACAAACCGTGATTACATGAATTTAAACATGTGTATCTTTTGTAGTTCCCATCCTAATGGCTTATAAAACTGTTTTGCATATCTTTCTTCGACTAAATATTAAAAAAAAAAAAAAACGAACAACAAAAACATGAATATAAAATTATTCTTTACTGCGTTCAGATTTTCAAAATCATAATATTCCAGCTTCCCTGCATCCCCAGCCCAGATACTCTCGACTGACAGCGACAACATGACAACAACGATGACGACAAATGACTCATAAAAAAATCTTGTGGACAAAATGCTCTGCACAAGACAATGTAGCCAGCTACGAGGTACCTTGATGTGTTCAACACGATGTACCGCCATGCTCTTGCCCTGGCTGAGTTGGTGTCATGCAATATACCTTAAGAGTGGTATAGATATAGAAGACAGTGTCAGCAGTGCCTCCTTTGATGCGGCTATGATCAAAGAATCCCATGTCGTGTGTCTTGGGCAGGGATCATGTGTCGCAGAGAGCCGTGAGCCGAGCGCAGCCAACCAATAATGTGTTGGTAGAATATATCTTCTAACATTTAGATATTGGGAATGGGATGTGGGATATCTGACAGTTAGCTCCCTGTGGTGGATCGTCATACATACGATTCCCTATATCCAGGCTCGATGAATGCGCTACTCCTTTCGGGTTTTTGGGTGATGTGTTTGTGTCGTGAGTTGTGATGTTGCTTGTGCGCGCTCCTGCTGTTTGATACTTAAACGAAGAACTGCTTTTGAATCCGTGTTATCTTTTTTTTATAATTCTTTTTTTTTCTACTGAGCTCTTTTTTGTCAAGCTTATTCCGTTTGACATCAGATACAGGATGAATGTGTGAAGATCACATACCGCTGTCACCTGCTACTTTGCCGGTGCTGTCTGCATATATAGAGGTATGTGGGATAACATGACACGTCTGGTTGCTTGGAATGGTGAATATGAATACAAACAAAAATAATAACAAAACGTCAAGAGGGGCTTGTCTCTTTGAAGGAGTTAACTTGTCATGCCTCATGCATCCAGCATCAGCATTTCTAAAATAAATGGAAAAGAGAGATTTGAGTGACTTACTCTTTGGAGTTCCCATGGCTTAAAAAAAGGAAAAAAAAAACATATCAAAGGATGTTGAGTTTTAGAACTAAAGCATCCTTTTTATGTATCAAAATTCTCAATTTAAACCTGTCAGAAGAATATTGTTTGTGACGGAAGCAAAAAGAAAAAAGACAGCAACAAAAAAAAAAGAAGAAAAACCTGAAGCCCTTAAGAGGATTGAGAAAAATTCCATTCTTAGAAAAACAGTAACATTTATCTCTGTAAATTTAGTAAATTCAGCATTAGGATTAAAGGATATCAAAATTGTGGTGTCAACAAAATGATTATAACAAGATTTTGACAGATTTGTGAGAGTACTTTGCTAACATTTAAATTGGTTATGTTTCTTAAGTGGCGCCAAAATCATGGCATTTGAAGTAGGCAACGAATCAAATGGAATTTTTGAATTTGTGATTTAAGCATAAAATTAAACAAATATTGAAATCTTAAGTTCTTTAACTTGTTGGCTGAATAACTCGTTACATACATATGCACTTGATTTAATTTTATTTTATTAAAATAGTATTTGAAATTTCTTAACTCATGATGATTGAAACTTACTCACTGAAATTTCAAGTTAAATGAGATTGATTCAAATAATCGCAATTATTTCAGCGATATTAAAAAAACTGTTTTTGTGCGATGTTTCTTTTAATTAAGGCGACACAAGCTTAAACATACTTAATAGCCCAATCGGGAGGATATTGTATTTACTATGGAGTCCCTCAAGGAAGATATTTAGGACCTGTTTTGTTTTAAATACAAAAAACCTACACAACGCAATTTGTAGAATTATCATAATATTTGTATACAAATATTAGATAGAACAACTTTCAAAAAATGTAATTATTTACCTTAAAGTTTTAGTCCTTCTTTACCCACCAGTATCATCGATATGCTCATTAAAAGTCTTCGGCCAATTGTTGTACAGTACGGACGTGTTTGTCATCTTGTCTAATATGTCTGTATGTACTAAATATAATGGCGCAATTGGCGAAAATCTCATTGCTTGTGGTATTTGTGCTAATAAGTTCCATAATCATTGTGTTAGCATTTCGGAAACAGACTTATTTTTGCTAAAAAAGTGTGCAAATGTTTTCTGGAGGTGCAATTCTTGCTTGGACATTCCTATTGTAAATTGCTTTGTGAAAATAAAGGAGCTTTATAAGTGCCTACATGAGCTTCACGTTTGTAAAAGTTTATTCTTTTGTACGGAAGTACACTTACAAATATGAATACATTTACGGAGAGAGGACAGTTCAACATTTGAAGGAAATAAACCTTCTAAAAATTATCAAATACTGTCCACAAATGAGCTACATGACAAATAATTAATGGAATTGTTGTATAATCGAATATACATAGTCTTGTGACTAAAAAATATAATTCAAAATTGATTTCTACAAAGTGGTTGATGTTTTATTTTTTTGTTCTTTTTTTTTTTACTAAATATAAAAAAAACTAAGACATACCATTTGGTCCTTCGAGCCGGATTTGTAGATGTTAGGGACAGACAAAAGACTAATGCTGAGCAGAGACAGAGGCCCATGTAAGAATTTACGAGTCAGGGTTGCAGTTCATGAGGGCTGGATAAGTACCTCCTCTAGAATTACAGACAATGAGACATATTTAGGCACTTCGCTTGATGACGATGCGCTCTCTCGATGCGTTCAGAAGAGATAGATCATTTGTAGATTGGTGGATTGGGCAGAGGTGGTGGTGTGTTATTTGCTTTAAGATCTATTTTAATATGTAGAGAAGTTCCTCTTGAATTCAAAGCGTCTTATTTCCAATCTAACTATATTCTTGATTCTCTTACAGCTTCACATGAAATTCAATGTTATGAAACGATCACTAATTTAGGAAGCTTAATTTTGCCAGTGGATCAGGTTTTACTTCAGCTTTTATCCTTGAAGTCCGATTTAAAGCTTACCCCTGATAAATTTTGTTCAGCTTTACTTAAAATGTGTGCTCATAGTCTTGCAGTTTCACTTATTAAACTTTTCAACTTATCACTTTCTACCGAGGACTTTTCGGATGAGTGGAAACTTTCGATGATAAGTCCAATACAAAAATCAGGCTCAAAACAAGAGGTTATTAGTTACAGACCCATTTCAAAACTGAAATTAATACCGAAAGTTTTTGAAGCGATTGTAAAAAAATGCATTTATGACGACGTTAGCTCGAGTATATCCGTAGATCAACATGGTTTCGTTATTAAAGGTATTGAACGTGGAAACCAGGTGGATGCTATTTATACAGACTTCTCTAAAGCATTCGATAGAGTTAAACATGATATTCTGCTAATGAAATTGAAATGCTTAGGTTTTCACTCTAGCCTTCTTAAGTGGTTTGAAAATTACCTGACTAATCGCAAGCAAAATGTAAAAATTGGAACAGTACTATCCAAGGAGATTCTTAATCATTCAGGCGTTCCTTAGGGCAGCCATTTAGGACCTCTCCTCTTCATACTATTTATCAATGATCTAACATCTAGAATTCGGAATTCTGACTGCTTGCTATCTGCAGATGAACTTAAGCTTTTTAAGAAAATTAAGTGTGAACTGGATTGTCATAGACTTCAATATGATTTAGATGAAGTATCAGCTTGGTGTAGTGAAAATCGTTTTTTTCTTGAATATAGCCTAATGTTAATAATCATTCTTACGTTATTTCTGACATACCGCTTGAGTCAGTGTATAGCCAAAAGGACTTAGGCGTTATTTTCGATTCAAAATTATCCTTCGACTTGCACTTGAACTATATAATTTCTAAATCAAATAAATTACTTGGATTCATAATTTGTAGCTCGAAACAGTTTTCGGATCCGTACACGATTAAATCTTTATACATTTCACTTATAAGATCAGTCCTAGAGTATGCATGTTTTATATGGTGTCCATTGTATAGGGTGGGTATAAAGCGTATTGAATCTGTTCAGAAAAAAATCCTCAAGGTATGCGATGCGAAAACTTAATTGGGTTCACAATATCTTGCCTAGGTATAGTGATAGATGCTTGTTAATTGACTTAAAGTCTCTTGAAGCTAGACGAAGGTATTATTTAAGATCCAATTTCACGATCCAGCTCTGAGTTTAATTAAATTTATCAAAATATTGACTTGTCTTTAAGCAAAGATGTTTTTAAAACTACTGTTTTGAGTTTAGTGTCATAGATTATTTGTATTCTGTAAGTTTAATATCTCTGATTATTCATTTGTAAATATGGTTTAGTCTAAGGGAGATTTGTACTCGATAGATGATAATAAATAAATAAATATCTTCAAATGGGTACGCGTACGACTTCTTAGTTCATCTCTAAATGCTTACCGTTTCCGAAACAATCCAATTATAAAAACAGTAATCATTTCAATACAATAAATAATGACTGGCGCACCATCTTATTTTCTATTTAAAAATAATAATAGAAAAGGGTCGGAATCATTTTAAACGGCTGCAAGTCGGCAGTAAATGAAAAAATAAACAATTCTTTTTACTGATATTACAAACATAATGAAGAGGGCGTTTGCTCTGACAGTTTTTGCAACGTCATGTAAAGTCAATTTCAAACCACAAAATAATATTTTAAAAAAAGTAGAAGAATAAACGAAACCACATAACACAACAACAACAATAAAACAAAAATTAGGATACTTAAGTTGAGGAAATTAACAAATGCTTATCCCAAAAATGAAAAATGAACATACAAAAATAACCTTTCAGCAAGACATCTTCTACAAGTTACAACATCATTCGGCTATCATCAAGAACAACCGTTCAAAACTATACAATACCATATAACATATTTAGGTATGTAGGCAAGGCAGGTAGGTATGCCACCTGTACATTGTATTTATGGTTTAAAAAAATTAACCTCGAAGTTACTTCTTCTCATACCGATTGCAGAATGCATAAATGTGAAGAATCTTCTGAACACAATCTAGGTAAGGCTATGAAGTAATCTTATTGGGGTGGCCATACGTAAGAAATCGTCGTTTTGAAAAGTCAAACATAAGTGCTAGCATAGTACTCAAAATGGCACTTTCTTTTCTTCAAGAAATTCATTGTTTAATTGAGTCGCAAAGTGATTTCTGAAATACACTTGCACGCCAGCATAAATCAACTGACAGCTGTCACAAAGACCAACTCCGAAAAAAGTATTGCCAGAATAAAAACTACACGTCTAAAAAATTACCTGTTACATTCTTTTATCGGACTAAATCAGAGGAGAATGGAAAATATTTAAGTTAAATGAATTTTTTGAATTTTCTTAAATCGTAAAACTATATTTGTAGTACATTTAGAACAGATGGTAACTCTAGAACAGATGGTAGCCCTGTCCATTGGGTCTTCAAAGGCTTGATATCGCTTTGAAAGTTTATTATGGTCGTTGCTAGCTTGCTGCTGGTGATTTTCTTCTCCTCTGATGCTACATATATGCCATACAAACAAAACGCCTGACGTTCTCAACATTTTATGGCGAAACGAATTCATTTCAAATCGAATAAAATGCTTTGGCCTGCTTCATGAGAGTGAATGTCTTCGAATTCAAGTAGGTTATACATATATATGACAGTACGAGTATATCTAAACAACATATAAGCTGAGCAACATACTTACATAGCAGCCTTTGTCAGAGAAGTGCCAGCTTACCACATAGAGACCACCTCCTGGGTGTTAGATAATTAACATTTTTCTTCTTGGATGTCAATTTTGACAGTTCAACCATTTGACCATAGAGGAGTGAATGAAAAATAGGATTTAACTTTTAATGGCACATTTTATCTTTTAGTTTTGTTTGTATCTTTTGGTTGAAATGGTGTGTTTTTTTTTGTTGTGGTGTGTGTGTGTGTGTGGAGTGCGGAAAGGCGTTAAAAGCTATTAACGCTATCATGAAGGTGATAAATAAAATTGTCGAAGGTAATTGTGCTAAATCGATTTTTGCAATGAAACGAATTTATCGAATTAATATCGAATAAATTATATACGAAGTTTTTATACTTTAATGGTGGCTTTTTTTCAAGTTTATTCTTAACTTTAGAATTGAGAAAAAACTATTTTACCGACGGGAATCGTATTCTTGTACATAACTTTCTATGGATTTCGGTTAAATTTCGTCTAATAACTTCCTCTACTTGTTGAATATGTATAAACAATTGGTACCTAATGAACAAAATGTTTGTTGTAGAAAAATTAAAATATCTTATAAAAAGATTTCTAAGTTCTTATAAATGTTTTTGGGAAAAAGGTCTGTTTGACTTTCCGAACTTCTTTGGGTTAAGAATGAAAATGATTGAATGAATTGAAAGTTAATACAATTAAGGATTTTATCAAAACTAATAACATAAAAAGTAATTTCAGCCTAGAACTAATTTTAACTTAATAAAATGGTTAATTTTAAGGTACAGATTTATCCATTTTGCGGTTTCAAAAGTACATTTAAATAAAACACATAATACATAATTTTTTCATGATATTTCTTTTATATTATAAAGTTTGAACGTTGACATTATGTGTTCACACTACATCACTGAAATGACCAAAATGCAAATTGTTGCAAGCATCGATTCATTTGAGGTAATTTTCACCACTTTTGACATATATTGGGTGGTATCTCAGCCATAACTTGTCGAATGTTGGTTTTTAAGTGCTCAAGACTTAAAAATGTATCTGAATTAACACGGTCTTTCGCTTAGCTCCACAAAAAAGTCCAGTGGTATCAAATCGCATGCTCTTAGTCGCCAGTTGATATCACCACGACAAGAAATTATGCGCCAAAAAATGTCTCTTGCAATAAAGCCATATTCGCTCAACAATTTGTATGCGTTGTTCGATAATAAAGCAACCCATTTTCGTAAATTTCAGGCTTTCAACTAAACAAAAAAATTGGTTTTAAAACAAACCTAATTTTTTAAAACCGCAAAATAGATAAACCGTTATATTTACAACCTGGATCCAAATGAAAACAAGTTGCAGGGATGCAACACACACTGATTACTTCTCACCTTTACAGTCCGGGGCAGACCTGGAGCTCTACCAACATTCGTCTCCAGATAGCTCGGTCCCTAGCTAGCTGTCTCCAGTTTCGCACGCCAAGTTGGTTGAGGTCCTCTCCCACCTGGGCGCACCACCTGAGTCGCGTTCTTCCTATACTCCCTCGTTATTGGATTCGAAGACCTTCCGTCCATTCGCCATCTATGCGTAAGGAACCGAAAATCACCCGAAGAATTTTTCTCTCGAAGGGTCCAGGCCTCAGCGCCATAAATGAGAACCGGGATGATGAGTGTCTTATAGATGGTGATTTTACATGCTCGAGATAGGACTTTACTTCTCAATTGCCTTCTAAATCCAAAGAAGCAGCGATTTGCAAGAGTTATTCTTCGTATGATTTCAGCGCTGGTGTCGTTGTCTCTGTTAATAGCGGTGCCTAGGTAGACAAAGTCCTTTACTACTTCGAAGTTATAGCTGTCCAAGGTGATGTTTTGTCCAAGACGTCGTCGTTCAGTGTCCTTCTTTGATGACAGCATACTTGATCTTGTCCTCATTGACCACTAAACCCATCTTCTTCGCTTCCGTCGCAATGCTCAAAAACACTCCACTGACATCACGCTTTGATCTTCCAATTATATCAATATCATCTGCGCATCCGAGTAATTGGATGGACCTTTGGAAGATTGTGCCTCTAGTGTTGACGGTTGAGTTTTGCAAAATTCTTTCCAGAACGATGTTGAAGAAGTCGAATGACAGTGCATCGCCTTGTCTAAGACCTTTTTTGACATCAAATGCATCGGTGAGATCTTTTCCGACCTTGATAGAGCAGCGTGCATTCTCCATCGTCATTCTGCACAAACGGATAAGTTTGACAGGGATGCCAAAACTAGACATGGCTCTGTAGAGCTCTTCCCTATAGATGCTGTCATACGCGGCTTTAAAATCGATAAAGAGGTGGTGAGTATCGATTTGAAGTTCCTGGGCTTTTTTAAGATCGTCGTAGTGTGCATATTTGGTCGATAGTGGACTTTCCTGGTCTGGAGCCACACTGATAAGGACCAATCAGGTTGTTGACGAACGGCTTCAGACGTTCACATAATACCGCAGAGAGGATCTTATATGCAATGTTAAGGAGACTGATGCCTCTGTAGTTGGCGCAATTTAGAGGCTCTCCTTTCTTATGTATCGGGAACATTATGCTGAGATTCCACTCATCGGGCATGCTTTCTTCCGACCATATTTTGCAGATGAGTTGGTGCATGCTCCGCACCAAGTCATCGCCTGCTGCTTTGAATAGTTCGGCAGCGATGCCGTCAGTTCCAGCAGCTTTGTTTGACTTTAGTTTAGATATAGCTATCTTCACTTCGTCAAAGTCGGGCAGGCGGAAATGTTGATCAGCGTCGCCTAGGTTCAATTCGGTTCGTCATCGCCGTTATATAATTTGGAGGAGTAGTCTTTCCATATTCTCAGCATCGACTGCGATTCTACAACGATGTTCCCCTGATCGTCTTCACAGGCTTCGGTTCGTGGCTGGTACACTTGGAAGTTTTTTACGTTTTGGTAAAATTTACGTCTTACGTCGAATCTTCTCACAGTCCTTCCTTGTATTGGCTTGGATCAGGATATCCAAAGCCGTACCTTGGCTCTCGGAATGTTCGGATATCCTGTATACTGGATAAGTGTCGTGCCTCGATCGCAATGTGGTCAATCTGGTAGAAGGTTGATTGATCAGGAGATTTCCATGTCCCCTTGTGGATATTGAGATGTATGAACTGCGCAGTAGCTACCAGAAAATCTCGCCCCGCAGCAAAATCGATCAGCCTGAATCCCTTATCGGAGTTGGTTTCGATATCTCTCCTGCTTCTTGAGCTATAGACGACGACAAAAACGTCGCGAACAACGTACACACGCTCGCACTGGCATCTCTCTAAAAATCTTTTATTTCGACTCAAGGAACCTTGAAACGTCGAAAAATGTCAAAATTTTCAATTCAACAAATCTGACCGATTACAATAACTTCCTATTTGAAGTCGAAATATTAAAAATATCAGTTTTAAAATGACTTTGTGGTGTTTTGTATGTTGGACACCACTTCACGAACACATCCATCAAACGTCAAGTAGCTATCAAACGTACCAACGTGCAACGTCTAAAAATGACAAACTTGACAATTGATTTCGATACTCGAATAAAAGTCAAATCGCTAGGATTTCACTTTACCTTTTATTTGCATGGAAGGTAGTTGAGATGTTGCTTTGTTATTCATATACATTTCTACTGTACTACGGATGGCTTTTCCAAAAAAACACGCGTTTTGTTTTAATATTTATTTGTGCAGTTTCAATGCACAGATGCTTGATTGTTCCCTTACAAAGAAAAACAATCACATAAGGCAGTGATGACATGCATCTCGATTTCGCCGTCTTGGTTGCATATTCATACGAAATGACAGCGTATGAGGTTTTTAGCCCTTTTGAAAAAAAACTATACGAAGGCTGTTGATTCAAAGTCGATTTCAACATCCAAAATCAGACAAAGGCTGTTTCAAAAAATCAGACATTAAATCATCAAACATAACAGTAACAGTGACATTCATTCTTTTTATTTCAGACTTCTAATAACTTCAACACACCACGCATGACACATTATCTTGGCGCCACTTTCAAATTCCAAAAAAAGTCGTTAGTCGTTTTTTTCTTTTTCTTTTTGTAATTTTAATGTTTTGTTTCATTGAGGCTATATTTATTATGGTCTACATTTGATTTTGTATTCTTTATTTTTTTTTTTGTTAAGTTCCCCATCAACGAAAGCAACTTATGTAGATCGAAATCGTTAAACAAATGATCTCACATTCAAGCGCAACTGCTGATGATGATGGTTATGTCAGTTAGAGATTGTCTCAGTTTCGAAATGAATAGATTCAAAATTTGTTTTTGGCCCGCGCCAAATGCGTTGTAGACATTGCTGTGGTTTTAAATACAACCAACATAATATATCTTGAGATTGAGACTTGTGTTATTGCTGTACAATAATATGGTACCCCCTATTACTTATTTGGTAAGAAAAATGCTTAACATGACGAAAAAAGATTTATTTGGTCTTGTGGTTACAATGTGTGGGAGTTTAATTTTAATGGCATAAGTCGACGATAGGTAGGCTTACATTCTATTTCCGAACATAATATGATCTCGTTTTAATTTTATAACCGTTTGCCTTAAAAATTAACCCAGATAATATATTCATCTAAGGCCAACAAAAGAATAGTTAGGTAAGCAAAAGCTTTTTACCCAGCCATTGATATGTTATGTGGCACCTTTTACACGTTGAACGAATTCAAAACGAAATCGTTTGTTTTTTTATCACCACCAACCTGAAATAAAAATACGCATAAGAACATATTTTTAAGACCACAAGATCATAAATCAGTCCAACATTTTTGAAGTGCTATTAAAAAATATGAAGAGCTGACTGCACCATATTCACAACCACCTCAAATGACCAATATTTAAGAGTTCCAATGACAACACAACGATCCAACCGAACCGAACGTTGCGAAATGGGAATGAACCCAGATTTCTGAACATAATATCCAACATCGAATTGAGGTTCAGAACACAATCCGGACATAATCTTGATAATTTTCTTTGACTTGAAGTTTTCAATGAAATCCCTTTCAAATGTATCTGTATCCCTTTTGAAACAACAATTATCGACTGCAACATCGTAAAATTTTATAATCTTTTTAAAAAAAAAGAATAAAGACTCGCGCCACTTATGGGACATCGCTGGGTGAGGAAACTCCTATATGTATTTAATATGAATATTTAGATATACATATAGTGGAAGTATACATGGGCATAATCTTAAAAAAGGGCGAGAAGGATAATTAAAATAAAGTATTTTAAAGACCTTCATCCACAAAAGTCAATAATAAAAAAAAGAAAACTTCTTTGATCATGAATAGTTTTTAACATTGACTCAGTTCCGTGCTTTTTGTGGTTTGCTCTGATTTGAAATTGTTGAAACCATTTATGGGTTAATTTCTTGTTTTATGTTCTTACATATATCAACAGGAGTGTACTTGTCATTGTCAAGAGCCTGACGAATGTATTGCTTCGAAAACTCAATACTATAGTCGTTTAATCATTAAATATCATACCTTTAATCTAGAAACACACTAAGACTCTTAAACAGTATTAAAAGTCCAACATAATTGAAGATAAACATGTTTTT